>NC_066582.1:20406899-20725081 GCF_024323335.1 Lathyrus oleraceus
ACCTCTCCTATCCTCTCCAAAATCTGATAAGGACCAATAAATCGAGGTGTCAACTTCTTCGACTTCAAAGCTCGACCAACACCAGTTATCGGAGTAACACGAAGAAACACATGATCTCCCTCTTGGAACTCAAGTGACTTCCTCCTCTTATCATGATAACTCTTCTGACGACTCTGAGCAATTCTCATCTTCTCCTGAATCATTTTAATCTTTTCCGTAGTTTGTTGAACAATCTCCGGACCAACCACAGCACTCTCACCGGACTCATACCAACATAAAGGTGTCCGACATCTCCTACCATACAAAGCTTCAAACGGTGCCATACCGATGCTCGAATGAAAACTATTGTTGTAGGTAAACTCAATCAAAGGTAAATAACAATCCCAAGCACCTCCTTTTTCCAAAACACAAGCTCTCAAAAGATCCTCTAATGACTGAATCGTCCTCTCAGTCTGACCATCAGTCTGCGGATGATATGCAGAACTCAATCTCAGCTTAGTTCCCAAAGCCTTCTGCAAACCTTCCCAAAACTTCGATGTAAATCTAGGATCTCTGTCCGAAACAATACTAGACGGAATACCATGCAAACTTACAATCTTCTCAATATACAACTCAGCTAATCTCTCTAACGGATAATCCATTCTGATCGGAATGAAATGAGCCGACTTCGTCAATCTATCAACAATCACCCAGATAGCCTCAAAATTCTTACTTGTCCTCGGCAAACCAGAAACAAAATCCATACTGATACTATCCCACTTCCACTCTGGAATAGCCAACGGTTGCATTAGCCCAGACGGCTTCTGATGCTCAATCTTTGACTTCTGACAAGTCAAACAAGAATAAACAAAACTCGCAATTTCTTTCTTCATCCCCGGCCACCAAAATAACTTTTTCAAATCATGGTACATCTTCGTAGCTCCAGGATGAATACTCAGGCCACTACGATGTCCCTCTTCCAGAATACTCTTCTTAAGTTCGGTAACATCCGGAATACACACCCGATTACCAAATTTCAAAACACCATTCTCATCAACTCTGAATTCACCACCTTGACCTTGATTCACTAAAGTCAACTTATCAACCAAAAGCACATCGGATTTCTGACCCTCTCTAATCTCATCCAAAATACCACTCGTTAACTTCAACATTCCCAGTTTAACACTATTGTGAGTACTCTCACACACCAAACTCAAGTCTCTAAACTGCTCAATTAAATCCAACTCTTTAACCATTAACATAGACATATGTAAGGATTTCCGACTCAACGCATCAGCCACTACATTTGCTTTACCCGGATGATAATTCAAACCAAAATCATAATCCTTCAGAAACTCTAACCATCTCCTCTGTCTCATATTCAGCTCTTTCTGATCAAACAAATACTTCAAACTTTTATGGTCACTGAAAACTTCAAATCTTGATCCATACAAATAATGCCTCCACAACTTCAAAACAAATACCACAGCTGCCAACTCTAAATCATGTGTCGGATAGTTCCTCTCATGAACCCTTAGCTGTCTCGAAGCATAAGCTATAACCTGCTTATTCTGCATCAACACACCACCTAAACCCAACAATGAAGCATCACAATAAACCTCAAATAGTTCTGACGGACTCGGTAATATCAGGATAGGAGCAGTAGTCAACCTTCTCTTTAACTCTTGGAAACCTTCTTCACATTTTGAATCCCAAACAAACGCTTGCCCCTTTCTAGTCAACATCGTCAACGGTAACGCCAACTTGGAAAATCCCTCAATAAACTTCCGATAATAACCTGCAAGTCCAAGAAAACTTCTTATCTCAGAAACTGACTTCGGAGCTTCCCACTTAGATACCGCTTCTATCTTAGAAGGATCAACAGCAACACCACCTCTTGAAATCACATGACCAAGAAAACTAACTTCTTCTAACCAAAATTCACACTTAGACAGTTTAGCAAATAACTTCTTTTCTCGCAGAACTCCCAAAACCACTCTCAAATGTTCGGCATGCTCTTCTTCAGATTTCGAATACACCAAAATGTCATCAATAAACACCACAACAAACTGATCTAGATACGGATGAAAAATCCTATTCATATACTCCATAAATACTCCAGGCGCATTAGTCACACCAAAAGGCATTACAGAATACTCATAATGTCCATACCTCGTTCTGAAAGCAGTCTTCTGAATATCCTCAGTTTTCACACGTATCTGATGATACCCAGATCTCAAATCTATCTTGCTGAACACACTCGCACCAACCAACTGATCCATCAAATCATCAATCCTCGGCAAAGGATACCGATTCTTGATCGTCACTTTATTCAGTTGCCTGTAGTCCACACACAACCTCATAGTACCTTCTTTCTTCTTAACCAATAACACTGGTGCACCCCACGGTGACACACTCGGACGAATAAACTTCTTATCCAACAGATCTTCCAACTGACTCTTCAATTCAGCTAACTCCACAGCAGACATACGATACGGAGCCATCGATATCGGTCTAGTACCAGGTACCAAATCAATCGAGAACTCAACTTCACGTTCTGGTGGCAATTCATTCACTTCTTCCGGAAACACATCAGGAAAATCACACACTACAGCTAGGTCGCCAATCACCAGTTTATCTTTAGCCTCCAAAGTCGCTAACAGCATAAACAACTCTGCACCATCTGCCACTTCCTCATTCACCTGCCTGGCTGATAAAAACAAACTCTTTCCTTCTTCAATCTCAGGGAATATCACAGTCTTATCAAAACAGTTGATAGAAACTCGGTTGAACACCAACCAGTTCATACCCAGAATAACGTCAATCTGCACTAATGGAAGACACACAAGATCTATCCCAAAGGCTCTACCAAAAATACTCAAAGGACAATTCAAACAAACAGAAGTAGTGGTCACTGAACCCTTCGCAGGAGTATCAATCACCATACTACCCAACATCTCAGATATCTCTAACTTAAGCTTCACAGCACAATCCAAAGATATAAAAGAATGAGTCGCACCTGTGTCAATAATAGCTACAAGAGGAAAGCCATTAATATAACACGTACCTCGGATCAAACGCTCATCTGCAAAAGTCTCAGAACCTGATAAAGCAAAAACCTTGCCTCCCGACTGATTCTCTTTCTTCGGCTTAGGACATTGTGGACTGATATGACCCAACTCTCCACAGTTGAAACAAGTCACAGTCTTCAACCGGCAATCTGCAGCCAAATGACCACCTTTTCCACATTTGAAACACTTCTTCTCGTTACTGGTACACTCATGGATACGATGTCCAGCCTGACCACATCTGTAACACTTAGCAGGAGCACTAGAATCTCCTCCACTAGGCCTCTTCATCCCACTCTGCCTCTGGAAACCTTTGCCAGCTGCATACGGTTTTCCACGATCAATCTGATTCTTGCCTTTCCTATCAACCCTTTGCTGATAGCTCTCTGCTCTAGCCTTGGAATCCTGTTCGAAAATCCTGCAACAGTCAACCAAGTCAGAAAACACTCTAATCCTTTGATACCCAATCGCCTGCTTGATCTCGGGACGCAACCCGTTCTCGAACTTCACACATTTGGAAAATTCCCCAGCAGCCTCAGCATAGGGAGTATAATACTTCGACAGCTCTGTGAACTTAGCAGCATACTCCGTAACGGACCTGTTACCCTGCTTCAATTCCAAGAACTCTATCTCCTTCTTTCCTCTGACATCCTCGGGAAAATACTTCCTCAGAAATCTCTCTCTGAACACAGCCCAAGAAATCTCAGCATCTCCAGCAGTTTCCAACTCAGTGCGGGTAGCAACCCACCAATCATCAGCTTCCTCTGACAGCATATGTGTACCGAACCTGACCTTCTGGTTATCAGCACACTCAGTCACTCGGAAGATTCTCTCAATCTCCTTCAACCACTTCTGAGCACCATCTGGATCGTATGCCCCTTTGAACATTGGAGGATTGTTCTTCTGGAACTCACTCAGTTGACGAGCAGCTCCCATTCCCACAACATTCGGATTTCCTCCAAGTACTCCAGCTAGCATACCCAGAGCCTCAGCAATCGCAGCATCATCCCTACCTCTTCCAGCCATCTCTATTCTGAAAACCCAAACAAGCTAAACAAATAAGTACTGATAGGGTTACACAACACCTATCCCGTACAGGGGAAACAGAATAATTACGACTCGACACGACCGACTATGCTCTGATACCACTAATGTAACACCCTTCTAAATACCCCAAATTATTATAATTAAAATAAGAATATGTTCATCAGAGTAATTATGCCCCGAAGGGTGTCACACAATCATTTCACAAAAATCATTAAAGTATCCTGTCATGCTCATTTCTTTAATCAAATAAGATTCTTTGCATAAATCGCAGCGGAATAATTCAACATCAATGTAAAACATGTAACACAATACATGTCAATCATTCAACAACAGAAATCAAATAAATTAAAACATCCCCTCCCGATGTTACATCTATCAGAGCATGACCCATAAGAACTACTCTAGACTCCAAGCAATTGCTTCTACTCAACTCATTTCTCGTTACCTGAAAAATAGGTGTAAGGGTGAGTATCTCAATCAATATAATGAGCATTATAGAACAATATGTAATGCCAAGTAATTAACACATTAATTCACCCTAATCAGACTACGCATTCAGCAACAGCAATATTCGTTCAAACATCATACTCGACAGTAGATTCTCAACCATATTCAACATCAACAATATAACACACAATACACATATAATACTGGAATACATCCATTCATATTATATGCCATACATTTATTATGCAATGAGACTCTATGCATGCGGTACCGACTATTTGTGAACATATAGTTCAACCTCACCGTCCAAATCCAGGCACGGCTACCAAGCTCACTAGTCCCACTCATTTGAGACATAGTGACTCACTCACTAATTCCTCACCATGGGAATTAGCTACCACCCCAAATGGGCCATGAAATGCACGCTAATCACCTAGCATGCAAACATCAACAACAATAATCAAAATGATCTACTCACTAATTCCTCACCATGGGAATTAGCTACCACCCGAAGGCCACAATATGCATGCTAATCATCTAGCAATGCAACATCAACAACAATCAAGAATAGACACATGCTCACACTCTAAGCCATAATACAGTCTATTCACACATGTATACATTCACATCATCATGCATACCATCACACATTATCAACAAATTAATCACAAAAGCATATCATATCATGCCACATAATCAAACACAGCATTAGCCCGCTCTACTAATACCTATACCACTCAAAACAACGGGAAATGATCCCTACAACATCATACCTCAGCTAAGTCTCACTACTCAGCCTAAACAGTCAAAAACTGCACAACAGCAGCACAGGAAATCACAATCCTGCCCATACGCGTATTGCCTATGCCCATACGCGTATTGCCCAAATCCTGACCAAGCCATACGCGTATTGCCCACTTCCATACGCGTATGCTACGCGTACCAACTTCTCATACGCGTACCAACAGAGACAATTTTACGTTAAAAACATCATCTTCCTCATCCATACGCGTATTGCCTAGCGCCATACGCGTACCAGCCATCTCATACGCGTATTGCCTAGTGCCATACGCGTATGACCAGAAACCAGCATTCTCAGATCTGCAATGGCTTTTCTGCTATGAGTTCTATTCGATCTAACCTTCCACAGTCCAATTTTCACACATAATTCCTTCCTATTGTCTAACACAAACAGATCCTATTCGATTCCACAAGGTCTAACATTTCTACACCTAATTCCTACGAATTCTTTTCTATTATCATTCAATTTCGTTCATCCAATATTTCACAAATTCATCATGCATCAATCAAATCAGAGGTACAACCAATGGTTATTACTACCCAGTACATATTATCATATAATACCCTTTAACCGATGATAAACCCCCCTTACCTGAGTTAATCCGGCAGCTTCCGAGCTCCAAGCTTCTCCTTCCTTCAACCTTCGTTCTCTGGCTTTTTGCCCTTTCTGCCTCTTTTCCCTTTTCACGTGAAAACCTTTTTCCAAAAATTGGGACTTTTTATTATTCCAACTTATATACTCCAATAATATTATTCCACTAAATAATTATCCCAATAATTATTATTCCAAAATAATAATAATAATAATAATAATAATTCAATTATTTAATTAAATCAATAAATATATTATTAACTTAATTTAAATAATTATCATATTATTATCGGGGTGTTACACGGTTAATCCTCCGAATTCGGCACCTATTGCCAAACCCTCCTCTGTACAAAAGACTCCTGCTTCTTATGTTGGCCCGAGTGGCATTGTGAATGAAGACTGTGATGAGATGCTGAGGCTCATCAAGAAGAGTGAGTACAACGTTGTAGACCAGCTTCTACAAACGCCGTCCAAGATCTCCGTGCTATCTTTGCTTCTGAATTCAGAACCCCATAGGGAGGCTCTGCAGAAAGTATTGGACGTGGCTTATGTCGATCATGATGTCACGATTGAACAGTTTGACAGTATAGTTGCAAACATTACTGCTTGCAACACTTTGAGTTTCTGTGACGCTGATCTCCCTGAGGAGGGAAGAGACCACAACATGGCTTTACATATTTCCATGAACTACAAGACCGACGCCATGTCCAATGTACTGGTGGACACTGGATCATCTTTGAATGTATTGCCGAAGACCACTCTTTCGAGATTGTCATATCAGGGGCCTCCCATGAGGCAGAGTGGTGTTGTTGTGAAAGCTTTCGATGGGTCGCACAAGACCGTGATTGGGGAAGTTGATCTCCCAATCAAGATTGGACCAAGTGATTTCGAAGTTACCTTTCAGGTTATGGATATCCACCCATCTTATAGCTGTCTCCTTGGTTGACCATGGATTCACGAGGCTGGCGCTGTGACATCCACCCTACACCAGAAGCTGAAATTCGTCAAGAATAAGAAACTGGTTGTGGTAGGGGGAGAAAAGGCTCTCCTGGTTAGCCACTTGTCTTCTTTCTCATATATTGATGCTGAGGATGAAGTTGGAACGCCTTTTCAAGCTTTGTCTATAGCTGAGCCGATTGAGAAGAAGTCTCCTTCATTTGCTTCCTATCGTGATGCGAAACTGGCCATTGAATGTGGTGCAGTTGCTGGTTTAGGGAAGATGATTGAGCTTGAAGATAATAAGTCCCGGGCTGGCATTGGCTATTCTTCTAGGGTCTTCAATGAGAAAGGACTGTTCAAGAGTGGATGATTCATCCATGCTGATCATGATGAAGAAGTTGCTGCTATTCTGGAAGAGGATGCAGAGGATTTGAGCAACTTTGTTATCCCTGGCGGGATCTGCCACAATTGGGTCACTGTGGATGTTCCTACGGTCATTCATAAGTCAGCGTAATTTGTTCACTTTGTTCAAAACCCTTCTCCCATGCCAAAAGGAGAAGTGATGACATTGTTGGCAGCATTTATACAATGATATTTCATTCAATTAATGCATTGTTAAACATTTGTTTTTCCATTTGTTTTCACTTTTTGCTTTTGCATGAAATCAGTGATCACAAAAAACCTAAAAACAAGAATAAAAACAATCTTTTCATCTGCATAATGATTTGTTTGTTTAAATTCTAAAGTTTTTTTATTATCCAAAATCATTATGCAGGTTGATTCTAAAACCCATTGAACATAATGATCCAACGCCATCTCCCAATTTTGAATTCCCTGTATTTGAAGCAGAGGAAGATGATGTTGAAGGGATTCCTGATGAGATTTCCCGTCTCCTTGAGCACGAGAAGAAGATCATCCAGCCGCATCTCGAAGATCTGGAAACGGTCAACTTGGGGTCTGAAGATTGTGTTCGTATGGTGAAGATCGGGGCACTTCTTGAAGAGTCTATCAAGAAGGGGTTGATCAGTTTGCTACGAGAATATTCCGATATCTTCGCTTGGTCGTATGAAGACATGCCAGGTCTAGATACAGATATTGTGCAACATTTCCTGCCTTTGAAGCCTGAGTGCGTGCCTGTGAAGCAGAAGCTCAGAAGAACTCATCCAGATATGGCAGTGAAGATCAAAGAGGAAGTTTAGAAGCAAATTGATGCGGGGTTTCTGGTGACTTCTACATATCCTCTATGGGTGGCCAACATTGTGCCTGTGCCTAAGAAAGACGGAAAAGTCCGTATGTGTGTTTATTACAGAGATCTGAATAAAGCTAGTCCAAAAGATGATTTCCCTCTACCACACATTGATATGTTGGTAGACAATACAACTAAATTCAAAGTCTTTTCGTTTATGGACGGATTTTCCGGGTATAATCAAATCAAGATGGCACCCGAGGATATGGAGAAGACAACATTCATCACACCTTGGGGAACATTCTGTTATCGAGTGATGCCCTTCGGTTTGAAGAACGCCGGAGCCACGTATCAACGTGCTATGACTACCTTGTTTCATGATATGATGCACAAGGAGATAGAGGTCTATGTCGATGACATGATTGCTAAGTCCCGAACGGAAGTTGAACATGTTGAGCATTTGTTGAAGCTTTTTCAGCGTCTGAGGAAGTTCAAGCTTCGTCTGAATCCGAACAAATGTACACTTGGAGTCCGTTCTGGTAAATTGTTGGGTTTTGTTGTCATCGAAAGAGGTATTGAGGTTGATCCTGCAAAGGTCAAAGCAATACAAGAGATGCCTGCGCCCAAAACTGAGAAGCAAGTCCGAGGTTTTCTTGGCTGCTTGAATTACATTTCTAGATTCATATCCCACATGACTGCTACGTGTGCGCCGATATTCAAGCTCCTCCGGAAAGATCAGTCTCATGATTAGACCGAGGATTGCCAGAAAGCTTTCGACAGTATCAGAGAATATATGTCTGAACCTCCGATCTTGTCTCCGCCTGTAGAAGGAAGACCTCTGATCATGTATTTGACTGTGCTTGAAGACTTAATGGGTTGTGTACTCGGTCAACAAGATGAATCAGGGAAGAAAGAATCTGCTATCTACTACCTCAGTAAGAAGTTTACTGATTGTGAGTCTCGATACTCAATGCTTGAGAAGACGTGCTGTGCTTTGGCTTGGGCTGCTAAGCGTTTACGCCAGTACATGATAAATCATACAACTTGGTTGATATCCCGAATGGATCCAATCAAGTATATCTTCGAGAAGCCTGCTTTAACTGGGAGGATTGCCCGTTGGCAGATGTTATTGTCTGAGTATGATATCGAGTATCGAGCTCAAAAAGCTATCAAAGGTAGTATCTTGGCTGACCATTTAGCGCATCAGCCGATTGAAGATCATCAGTCTGTTCAGTACGACTTCCCTGATGAGGAGATTATGTATTTGAAAATGAAAGATTGTGATGAGCCTACACTTGATGAAGGTCCGGAACCTGGTTCCAGATGGACGATGGTGTTTCATGGCGCTGTGAATCAGTATGGAAATGGAATTGGGGCTGTAATCATTACTCCTCATGGCACGCATATTCCGTTTACAGCAAGGCTAACTTTCAAATGCACGAATAATATGGCTGAGTATGAGGCCTGTATTATGGGATTAGAAGAATGTATTGATTTGAGAATCAAGCATCTTGATGTGTATGGTGATTCGGCCCTGGTTGTCAATCAGATCAAGGGTGAATGGGAGACGAATCAGCCTGGTCTCATTCCGTATAGAGATTATGCGAGAAGGATTTCAACGTTCTTTACAGAAGTTGACTTTCATCATATTCCTCGAGAGGATAATCGGATGGCAGATGTGCTTGCTACGCTTGCTTCAATGATTGTGGTCAAGTATTGGAATGAAGTTCCCAATATCACCGTGATGCGCTTGGACAGACCAACTCACGTATTTGCAATTGAAGAAGTGAATGATGACAAGCCTTGGTATTTTGATATCAAGAATTTCCTCCAGAACCAGGTCTACCCGCCTGGGGCATCTGTGAAAGACAGGAAAACTTTAAGAAGGTTGTCAGGCAGTTTCTACCTCAGCGGTGAAATACTTTATAAGAGAAATTTTGATATGGTTTTGCTCAGATGCATGGATAGACACGAAGCAAACCTGTTGATGACTGAGGTCCATGAGGGTTCATTTGGTACTCATTCCAATGGACATGCCATGGCTAGAAAGATGCTGAGAGCAGGCTACTATTTGCTGACAATGGAGTCTGACTGCTGCAAGTATGTGAAGAAATGCCACAAGTGTCAGATTTATGCGGATAAGATTCATATTCCTCTGACACTTCTGAATGTGATTTCATCACCATGGCCTTTCTCTATGTGGGGAATCGACTTGATTGGCATGATTGAACCGAAGGCGTCCAACGGACACAGGTTTATTCTCATAGCAATTGACTACTTCACCAAATAGGTTGAAGCCGCTTCGTATGCGAATGTGACCAGGCAGGTGGTCGTGAAGTTTATCAAGAATCAGCTGATTTGCCGTTATGGTGTGCCAGATAAGATCATTACCGATAATGGGTCTACTCTGAATAATAAGATGATGGAAGAGCTGTGCGCTGAATTCAAGATTGCACACCATAACTCCTCTCCCTACAGACCGAAGATGAATGGGGTTGTTGAAGCTGCTAACAAGAATATCAAGAAGATTATCCAGAAGATTACAGTCACATACAAAGATTGGCATGAGATGCTGCCATTTGCTTTGCATGGATATCGTACATCTGTCCGTACTTCAACAGGGGCAACCCCTTTCTCTCTTGTTTACGGCATGGAGGTTGTTCTCCCAGTAGAGGTGGAGATCCCATCAATGAGAGTCTTGATGGAAGCCAAGTTGACTGATGCTGAATGGATTCAGAGTCGTTATGACCAACTGAATTTGATTGAAGAGAAGCGATTGACTGCCATATGCCATGGTCAGTTATATTAGCAGAGAATGAAGAAAGCATTTGATAAGAAGGTCAAGCCTCGTGTGTTCCGAGATGGTGACCTCGTGCTCAAGAAAGTCTTGTCTTTCGCGCCCGATTCCAGGGGCAAGTGGACTCCAAACTACGAGGGTCCATATGTTGTTAAGAGAGCCTTTTCAGGCGGAGCTTTGATGCTTACAACAATGGATGGGGAGGATTTCACTCGTCCTGTGAATTCAGATGCAGTCAAGAAATACTTTGCCTAAAAAAAAAGAGCAAAAGAAAAACAGAATAGCTCGCTAAGTTGAAAACCCGAAAGGGCGGCTTAGGCAAAAATGAGCGTCTCGGTGGAAAACCCGAAAGGGTGATCCAGGCAAAAGTTAGAGGCATTGAAAAAAGAATATTTGAATCCCGCTAGATTGAGTACCTCACCCTGGGGCAATCTAGGCAAAAATTAGGGATTTGGCAAGTAACTGCATCCTGACAAGACTGTCTGTTCCACAGCCGTCTGTTCGTCAGGGATTCTCGATTCATCGTCAACTGAAGCTTCGAATACATCGAGATTCAAATTGGTAGAGAAAGGATCATTATGTTCAATGTAGCCCTCTTCCAATATATATCACTAATTTCAAATTTGTACAGATCTATGGAGTCTTGCCATTTGCAGGCTACCATTCCATCAAATCAATTTGAGCTTTTATCCAATTATTTGCACTCTTATTTGTTTCAATTCAACAAATGTTTTGCATGTTTTAATTGATCAAATATAATTATTTTAAACAAATAAATTTTTCAAATTGTTGTTTTAAACAAAGTGAACATTCACAATGATAAAAGGATACTTAAGAATTTCTCAGTGCTCTCCCAAGGGTGGCATGATTTCCAACAGGGTAGGACATTCGTTCATATTCCTGGCATTGGTTGTATCCTCTTTCTCCAGATTGTTGTTGGGGTTGTTCCCTAAGCAGAGCTTCTGTTGAGATTTTGTTCCCCCAACCAGAGTGTTTGTTGAGAACTGCCTAGTCCCCTTCAACAATATTCTCTCCCTAGCATGGGTGCTTTCCTTTTGGAAGATTCAGCAGTCGGTGGATTGACATCCCGGGACTTCGCCTGTTTCCTCAGTGCAGTCGCCAGCGGAGTTGTTGGCATGATATACTTCATTTATGCTATCTCTCCATCAGAGTGCTTGTTGAGGTTTTCACCTCTTATCCCTTCGGCAGAGCAGTGATTATTTCCTCCTCAGCAAGTGGTAGTTTCTCCTTGGAAGGTTCAGCATTTGGTGGTTGATCCCCAGCTCTCCTTCTCTTCCTCAGATAATTCGCTTGTAGGGTTGTGGTACGGTGGATTGTGTTTGTTTCCTGCAGAAGTTTTGTGATTTCCCTACAGTATCCCCACAGAGTGGGTATCCTCAACAAAATTGCTTTTGTGGCAGTTTCTGCCTGTTGTTAACTCCTGTTCCCTATCCGGGTTGGTTGGTGATCTATCATCCATAGATTTGGTTGATTTCCTGATTGCTTTTGATCCCCAATAGAGTGGCTTGTGGCAGAATCTACTTGTGTGATCTATTTTTCCCTCAGTGGGTTTATCCCTAATGGAGTGGCTGGCAGTATCCCCAGTAGAGTTGCTTGTGCGGCTAGATTATACTTGTGTGTTTTGTTCTCTTCAGCGGTGAACCCTTGTTTCCCAGTTGATACTGAGGATCCCCCTGCAGAAATCTCGGGATTTCTCCTTTTCCCCAACAGATTTGCTTTATGGCAGATGCTGCCTGTTGTGCACTTTTGTTCCCTAGTTGGGTTGATTGATGATCCATCACTCAGAGATTTTGTGATTTTCTTTGATATCTCTGATCTCTTGCCTCCGCAGATCTTTGCTTTTTAGCATTTAGATCTCCGGAAGATTGGCTTTCCTTGGGTTTTCCTCTGGAAGTGTAGTACCGGGCGTTTGATTCCTGGGCCTGTTTGTGTTAGACTTGTCTGTTTTGTCAGCATTCATCAAACATAAATTACGCATATTCATGCATACTTTCAACATTCAAATATTCATGATTGCATTTTTGCCATATATCTTTTGTTTGTTGTCTCCTGCTAACGGTGATGTAGGTATCTCCAGTAGATCTTCCCAAGCAGATGTCGGGTGTCTAATCTCTCAATATAGAGTCAACCCCATAAGCAGAAAGTGTCTGTCTTTCCTTCTGCAATTCCCCACTGAGATATACCCTCGTGGATGACGGTTTTTTCCGTTTCCTCTCAACACATATATTGGGATGGATCTTCCTATTGAGTTATATCCTCATTAGGACGAGTCTTGGTTCAGTTTGTCTTTTTGGTTTGATCCTGAATTGACATTTTTCAGCTGTCTCTTGTACTTCCCTGTGGAATAAATGAATGAATTGCCCAGTGACCGGCAATAATTCTTTTTATCCCCAGTGGAGTTTGGGCCTCTACCCAGTAGCCGGTAGTTATAAGTCCTATGTTCCTTTTCCCTCTTGGCGGAATTTATGGTTATATACCTTTTATTCCTCAGCAAGAGTTGATGGTCTTCTACCCCGTATTCGATAGTCGTAAATCCTTTTCTCCTCTCTCTCCAGCAGTTGGTGGTTTGTTATAAACCCTATTTTGTTTCCCCGTGCGGAGTTGTCATTTTCTCATTCCCCATGCAGAGAGTTGTTGGTTTTCTACCCAGTATTCGGTAGTTATAAACCCTATGTTTATCCCCTAGCAGAGGTAACCTTTGTGGTTCATTCTGGTTGATGGTGGATTTTATGGTCTTCTACCCAGTATTCGGTAGTTGTAAATCCTATGTTGTTGTTGTCTCCCTAAGCGGAGTCTGTGCTTGCTTGTGGATAATTGCCGGATGCTAGCAATTTTATCCTCAGCCAGAGTTTTGGTCTTCTATCTCGTATTTGGTGGTTGTAAATCCTAATTTCTCCCCTTTGCAGAGTTAACCTTGTTGTTCATCTTAACCGATGATGGTTACTCTTTGTGGTTATCTCCATCCAGTATTCGATGTTGATATTCCTTCTTTCTTCTGGGTAACTGCCGTTTGCTAGCAATTGTATCCCCAGCAGATCTTCCCTTGTGGATAATTGCCGGATGCTAGCAATTTTATCCTCAGCGGGTCCTTTCACCGTATGCCAGTGATTTGTTCCCCGGATCATTGATGTTTATCAATGCATCCCTAGTGAGTCATCTTTCATTTACCCTTTTGCTCGGTAATGATTGTTGCTCCCTTTGATTGGTCATCTTTATGTACCTAGTTTTGGTATCCTGATGCCTTTCTTTTCGGTTGATTTATCCTTTATTAACCCAGTAACCGGTTGTGGATAATCTTCGGTCGAAGCCTGTTGTGTTTCCCCAGTCGAGTAGGATTCGTGTCCCTTTGTGGAATCGAATATTCTTTGTTCTTTCTTTTCGAGTGTATTATTCACGTTCTGACGGTAATGAATAATATATCTCACTCACTCTTTGGTTGGAATCCTTTGTTGATTTTCCCCAGCGGAGTAAGATTCGTATTCTTTGTAGAATCGAATATCCATCTTTTGATAAGTCTGCGTTTTGATCTCTTCAGGATGATGAGTGTCTTGGCAGTAAAAACCAATTCACGTTTTCGGTAGGTCACCTATTATATACCCAGTAACCGGTATCTCTGGTGTCTCCTCCTTTGCGAGTATATTATCTACGTTCTGACGGTAATAGATAATATATCTCATACGAGTATACTATCCATGTTCTGACGGTAATGGATATTATATCTCATGCGCTCTTAGGGTTTTTTCCCCAGCTGAGTAAGATTCGTTTTCCCGTTGCGGATTCGAATGTCCACCCTGTAAGTCGATTTGCTTTTTCAAGCCCTCTTTTCGGATGATGAGTGTCTTAGCATATATACCAATTCACGCTTTGGTCGGTCACCTATTATATACCCAGTAGTCGGTATCCATGGTGTTCCTTCCTTTCTGCTCCCTATTATGACCTTGGTCCCCTGTGGAGTCAGATTTTCCTGAGTTGATGTACCTTTTTCAGGTCTTTCTCAGATGTTTGGTTGATTGATATCTCTCACCCTTATACCGGTCTTAGATATTCTTTCTTCCTGAGCTTGTTACCCTTATACCGGTAACACCTCATTTCTTTGCTGCTTCCCCAGGAAAGTCTCTTTGTTAGACGTTCCCCTGTTGAGTTTCCGCTGTGATTTTGCCCTTTGATGTATTGGCGTTTTCCCCAATATACGCAGTTTTCCCCGACAGGGAGATTCTGTGCGAATCTTTCCCCAGTCCGAGTCCGGATTTTCATCCGAAGTATCCTTTGTGGATAGTTTGAGTCAGCTTGAGTCTTCCCAATGGATGTATCTTCCTTTGGAATTCTTTTTCTTTTCCCCAGTCTGAGTCCTTTACTCCCCAGTGAGGTCTCCAGTCCAGTCGTGTCTTGCTCGCTGTGTCTAATCCTTGTTTCCCCTAATTTAGAGTCGTGTCCTGCTCACGCATTCCTTTCTTTTTTTTCTTATCCCCATGAGAGTCTTGTTAGAGTATCTGGTTCCTGGTGAGTGTATTACTCCGATGGATCGTCTTTCCTTTGTGGACCAGTATTCCCCACAGAGTTTGTATCTTTTGCATGCATACATTCGCATCGTGAGGTCTCTTAGGGACCAAAATTTGTCTCATTATTGTTATTTAAGCCCATTCTACCGCGTCGAGATGAAGATTTTAACCTTCACTTCTCTGGCTAGAATGACCTTAAATAAGGGCATCTGTAAGACCCCAATTTTGTCCCTAAGATCCCTCATGGCATCATACCATAACATTTCATTGCCTCAAGGATCATTGTGCACCTTGCTTCCTTCCCTGTGGGTGGGTCATCTTTTTGAGTGTGGTTCTTGATCACCAAGCATTCCTTGCATTTGTATGTCATTGCTTTTCTTTTTATCACTAACCAAAAGTACAAAAATATGTCATCTAACCTTTGTCTTGCAGATGAAACAATAATAGGTCAAGACAATCAAAGTCATGCATTGAGCAATAGATGGTGGTCATCTTTGAGATTTGGACCCCACAATCATCATAAAGAGTTCATATGAGCTATGATGTTATTTTGAAGCTAAATCCCAAGTGGTAGAGGCTTGAATTTCATCAGAACATTTCCCAGTCAACTGAAGAACTGAAAAGTCAACTACAAAGTCAATTGTGGATTTGGAGGTGGGAAGTGATTAGAGATACTTCATTCATGTTCAAACAAGTCTCATTTGACATTTCAAACACTCACATTGAAGGATTTGAGGTCCAGTCAAAACTTTCCAAAAATAGCAAGTGACCTATAATTTGAACTTTCCAAAAATGGAAAGGTTTTAGCCCAACTTCAACTTCAAATTACATCATCAAGAAAGCTTCAAATGAAATTTTGTTGAACATGAAAGTTGTAGATCTTTCTCTCCCATTTCCAAAAAGTCCAAGATCATCAATTTCTCATGTGTGGTTAAGGAGATATGATCAAAACATGGCAAAGTGTGCATGGAACTTCACATGGACATAACTTTCCAACCAAAACTCAAATTCAAGTGGTTCTTTTTGCAAAATTCTCCTCATAACCTCTACTTTCCAAAACATCTCATCATATGACATGAATTTCATTTGCATGGTCTTTGGCTTATTCATGAAGTTTTGTAAAGAAAAATCCATAAAATAATTTTGGGTGATCATGGGCATACAAAACCATTTCCAAAACTTGCATGGGCATTAATTAAGGGATTTTGGGCCAGACTTGAGCACTGTTCATGTGCTTCTCATACATGGGAGGTGAAAAACAAATTTTGCACATGCACTCCATAACTTAATTAAGTTCAATTAGCTTTGGCTTAAACAGTTGCTAAACATGATTAGCATTACATATATAAGCATAAACCCTAACTGTTTTCAGATTAGCAACACCATTTTTCAGATCTAGATCCAAATTCTCCAAAATTCTCTCTCAAAATCTCTTCCAAATTCTTCACGTCCAATCCATTTCTAGTGCTTGATTCATGATCCTGAAGTGTTATTGAACAAGTTTGCACGTGGAATTGAAGAAATTGGCACCACATTGAAGCATGCTCGAAGCTTAGAACATCCATGGTGATTTCAGATTCTGTTGAATGCAAGTGCAATTGAGCTTCAATCTTTCCTCCAATAATCTATACAAGCATCATAGAGAAGCTTTTGATCATTTCAAGCCTTGAACCAAGCCAGTTCCAGCTTCTCCTCTTCAAGAGGTTACAAATCGACTCTCTTATTTTTGAATTTCCTTGCCATGATGTTGTAGATCTAAGTGTGCTGGTTATGCTGAGCTTTGAATCATGAATTTTGGTGCAAAATTGACTGAGTTAGTTTGAATTAAAGTTTTATGTATGAATGTTGTTTGCTTCGATTTGATCTGGATACTTGGATTTAAGCTTAGCTATGCATGGATTTATGATCTATGATGAATATCCTACATGTTAGCGTGCTTGATTTTGATTTTGATTTCTGGAACAATTGTTCTTGATGCATGAAGAATATGCTACTGTTCATATGTTGCGCGATGAAGAAGATGAGTTTCAACCTTCGGCCACGGTTTTGATCCATTTGGAAACAGTTTTTTTCTGGTTTGCATGTGTTAGTTTAGGGCTCGCTTCTGATTGGTCCACATAATTGCCATGCTAGCGTTTCTATTGGTCCATATTGTTTGACCGCTCGTTGACTGCCACATGTATTAATGAAACGCGGCGTTTCATTCAAACTGAGCGCGCCAACATTTCAAATGTTCCCTGGCTTCGATTCCTGGCCATTCCATTATTTCAAAATGCCTTCATATTTTCCACTTTCCCTCCATTATTCCATATATGCTTCACATGTGTTTTTTTTAAATTTTTTCTCATCTTAGAAAATTCATATCAATTTGAATATTAATCCAAAAAATACCAGGTTTTTTGCATTGTGATCCTTGTTCTCTCTAGTTTTTTATCATCATGATTTTACAAGTTGTACTTGGCTGGATAATTTTTTGTACTAGGATGTTTGAACATATGTCCATATTTGACCTTGCCATGCTTATACCTTTGTGAAATGCTGGTCTTTAATCCAATGAATGTGAAATTTTTCATGCTATAACTAGACTCATTGTTTGACATTTTGGTATTGATTTGGTATTTTTATCAATTTCCATTTCTGTTTTATGATTGTGCTAACTTGGTGTGACAATTTGTGTCACACCTTTTGATGTTCAACTTGTATGATGAGTTTGCCATGCCAAATAATGTCCAATGCTTCTGATTTTTTGTGTGATGCATATTATGAATGTCTTGATTGATCATGAATTTTCTAAGAATTATTTGAATTATTTATGATTTGATTTGCATTTTTCTTTCTGGTTGATCACATTTGGGCTTTAAAATTTCCTTGAACTTCAATTGATCATGAAATGTTTTTGGTTAATGATATTGATATGACACCTTTTGGAATGTGTCAAGATGTGTTTGAAGTTGATTCATGTTAAATTTCAGCCCCTGTTTCAATTTGTTTCTCCATCTTTGACCCTAGGCTTTGACCTAGTGGTTGGTTGCTTATGTTTGAGCTTTGATTTCAGGTTAAGCATTCAAGTTGCATAATTGATGATGTTCCATCACTTGAGCATTGATGTTTGCTTTTGATTACTAACCTTTGTGTGTTTTGTAGGTTGATGTTGACTCATTTGAGTTTGACTTTTGGCTTACACATTTTGTATATTGGGATTGTTGGTTGCTTATTGACTGTTGTTTGATTGTCTGAGTATTATACTGATTTGTTTGATGTTTCCACAGGTACATAAGTTGCTTTAAGTTCATTTGAACTTTGCTTTTGCTTGTTTGCTTAACCACTTAGGTATAATCTCTAATCTTCATGTAGTCTGGAAGACCTACTGTTATTGGTAGGCACCTGTCTGAAGTCCTCCTTAAGAGGCAATGCTTGTGATTGTTTAATTTTTGTGCCAAGCAGGTAAAGTCCTCTTATGAGGCAATTGGTAGATAAAAGAGATGTGTAATCCATCTCCTACTACTCAGTGTGTCATTCACCTTGCTCAAACCATGTGTTGATGCATGGTGAATAATAACCCAAGATCTTATAGAGTCTATTTGTGGAGAAGAGTTCCAACTTTCTGAACTCCCACACCTTCCATTGATCAAAGCTCTCTCTTACCAGGGATAAGAGCTATGAGGCACACCCCTCATCTCCATTTCATCTGCATCACCCTAACTCTCAATGTTAGGGTTAAGAGCTCAAAATACCCCATTCCAGTTGGCTGTAAAGCCTAACCTTGCTTGAGCCTAATTGATTATATATAGTGTGTGCTAATTGACTTGTTTGTTGTTTACTTGATTAATCTGTGCATATTTCTTTGAGTGTGCCTTTGTGCATTTATCATCATCATTTGTATATCATTTCATAAACTTTGCTTTATAGCATCTTGTTTAGTCCATGGAGGAGGCAAGCATAAGACCATTGATTGGCAGTTGTATCATATGATATGGTAGGAGACTAGTATAAGTCCATTGATTGGCATCTGGTATCCTTGTTTCTTTGTTTAGGAGACTAGTATAAGTCCATTGATTGGCATCTGGTATCCATGTTTCATTTTGTTTTGTGAGACTAGTATAAGTCCATTGATTGGCATCTGGTATCCATGTTTCATTTTGTTTTGTGAGACTAGTATAAGTCCATTGATTGGCATCTGGTGTCCTTGTTTCATTTTGTTTTGTGAGATTGGAATAAGTCCATTGATTGGCATCCGGTATCCGTTTATTTTGTTCATCTGTTATTGCCTTGTTGCCTATTCCAAAGGAATCACTTGAATCATCTACATATGATTTCAAGAGGTGAACATCTAAGAAGTTTTACTTCCTCACCCTCCCACCTTTTTGTTTCTTGAAACCTCCATTTGCATGTTAATCCAAAACTTGAAAACTATTGTGCAAACATCTTCACTTCTTTTCAAATTAGAAACCTAGGCCTTAGGCCTTTGATTTTTCACACTTCATTTTCATAATACTTCTTTTGAATTGAATTCTAATCATACTTTGACCATCTTTTGTGAATAATCCTAATTGGTTAATCTCACTCATTCAATTGTTTTGTGGCTTTGTCCATTCTTGATAAGTTTTCATACATTAGCCATAGGTTTGATTTATCCTAGTTGGTTGATGTTAATCTCACCTTTTGTCCTTAGTGATTGAATTGTAAGAATTTCTTGCTTATTATAGGGTTAACCCCTCACTAGCAAGTTGAAGCTTTTCTCACATGGTGGACTTGTTGTTTGTATAAGGTTGAGTCTTCTCCCGTGGATAACGAAAGACCTTAGGACTTTTGTTTTAAAATCAATCCACTCATATTTTGGAAATCTTTTAGCCGAACTACGGCGTTTTGATCCTTACCTTCCATGGAAAGGTACGTAGGCAACGGGTTCATCCGTTCAAACACAAAAATAATAAATTTGTATATTCTTTTTCTCATCCCTTCAATCCATGTTTGCACAATAAATATTTCATAAACAAATAATATTTCGTACAACAAGTTGTGAAAAGGGCTCCCTAGGAGTACCTAGGACGTTTTGGGTGCCTAACACCTTCCCATTGCGTAATTAACCCCTTACCCAGACCTCTAATCTTTCATTAGTTTTTTATGTGTAAAACTTCTTAGGATTTTGTTCGCTTTTTAGCCATTCCTTTGGATAAATAAAAGTGCGGTGGCGACTCGATTCTTTGTATGCTTTGCTTTTGATTTAATCAATAAATCATAAAGTGACGAATACACCGCTACAGTATCTGAAAGGAATTTTCAACTATGGAATTTTGTTTCCTGCAGCTAATGAAGGAAAAGAATGAAAAATAGTGGGATACACTGACTCAGGTTTGTGTAGTGATGCTGAGGATCAAAAATTCACAGTTGGCTATGTGTTTATGTTAGGTGGTGCACTAGTTGCTTGGAGTTTGATAAAGGAGCCAGTAATGGCATTATCATGTGTGAAGTAGAATACATATTTGCTTCTCTTTATGCATGTCAAGCAACATGGATGGATGGTGAATCAGATTGCAAACATCATGACGAAGGGAGTGCAGGTCGAAGTGTTCAAAAGACTAAGAGCTATGATGAATGTAGATAACTTAGACATAATGAATTAGGTGGTTTATTTAATTGTAATTCCTTGTGTCGAAGCAGGTTGCTCGACAGGAACAAGGAATTGTCTAACCACCTAGGGAGTTGAGTTGTGTTAGTGTGTCGAAGTGTCGAAGCATATTACTTCACACAAGATTGACTTAGGCCTATTTTAGTAGTGTTAGCTATTTGGACTTTTATAGTTTTGGGCTTTGGCTTAAGGTCCAAGTTAACCTAAATCTATAAATAGAGGGAGTAACCCTTATTCTTTTAATGAAGTGAATAGAGGATTCATAACACTGTATTCACAGTATTTTGCAGTTGCAAAGTGAATAAGAAGTTTTTCACAGTTTGTGGGCAGAGAGAAACTCTGCAGAATTTAATTCTTCTTCTCTTTCATCGTTCTTTACTTTCTTTCTTTCTCCATTGTTCTTCTTTTTTTATTGTTATTGTGTGAGTGATAACAATCTTATTCATCAAGATTGATTGAAATTCTCCATAAATTTTCGTGGATTTCCAACAATGTGTAGCAATCAGTTATGTGTAGAAATTCATTAATGTGACTCTTTAAAATCCACATCTTATATATCTTATCTTATATGTAAAATTTGTTAACTCTTGTAGATAAACTTGACAACTTTTGGCACTAAAATAAGAGATAGTTTTGTAATTTTATAAATATTTATTTGTTTGTTTGTTTATTTATTATCATTCACCCCACTCTCTTCCACTAACTTCTTATATTTATTTATTTTTAATTATTTAATAAACATTAATTTTCTACCACTAACTTCTAAAAA
Source organism: Lathyrus oleraceus (assembly GCF_024323335.1). Taxonomy (NCBI): domain Eukaryota; kingdom Viridiplantae; phylum Streptophyta; class Magnoliopsida; order Fabales; family Fabaceae; genus Lathyrus; species Lathyrus oleraceus. The sequence goes on from NC_066582.1 coordinate 20,428,674, forward strand.
ATAACTATTTTTTTTACTAATTAAATTATTAAAATATTATTCATTTTTATATAACTATTCTATATAACTAATGTGTAGAATCAATTATGCGTAGAAATCTATTAAATAATTTTTTTTAAGTAATTCATTGACTCTTTCAAACGAAAATTAGAATAAATGGTTTGGTTCCAAGAAAAACAAAAAATATAATACGTGGTTTTTGGTTGTTTTTAATAACTTCCTTCCAATTATTGTTCATTAATAATTAATTAATTTATAAAAAATAAATTTAAATAATTTAAATAATTATTAAAATATTATTTGCTTTATAATTATTAATTATTATTTTTTTTTACAATATTTTGGTATTTCTATATCTTTAGTTTAGACATCCACATTCTCATGATATAGACAACATAATATCCGCTCAAGAATCAGATAAACAAATTAAATTTGAGTTGTTCAAAATTGTGTCCTCAATTATGATTTATCATAGAGAGTGTAAAATAGAAGATTTATGTGTATACAAAATAGGAAATTAACTAAGTTTTTCCCTAAAAAAATTGTTATAGTGATTTTTCTTCTAAATTTGTTTGGAATCAAAGGGAACATCAATGGTATCCAAAAAAAAGGAGAATTTCAAATCAGAAGAGTATATTTTGTTCATCTAGGGAGTGGTCAATCGTATTACTTGCATAATTTGTTGGATTATTGTAAAGGTCTGACATATTTAAAGATATAAAGACCGTCTACAATATCGTCTTTGAGACTTTTAAATATGCTTGCTAGGTAAGGTGTCTTATAAATGATGAGAGAATACATTGATGCTATTATTGAAGCATCACACTGAGACACAAATATCTTTTTAAGAAAGACGTTCACAACTTTATTATTGTCAAATCAAATGACAAGTCCATATTTTACTTGGAATAATACTTGACAATATTTAAGTGATGACATATTGCATAGACAACGTCGATTTTTAAAATTTCTTGGTAATCAATTAATCTTCCTTACTGTTATAAGAAATTTATACTCCGAAGTAGTGTTCTGACTCAGAAGCAGAAGCTTCAGAGATTGTTGTTCCATTAGTGATTTGACAATAAAGCTTATACGCACATGTAATGTGGTACCCAATCAGTAACATTACTTTACTTCTATCATTCAGCTTATTTTTAGTAGCACCTAGAACATTTTTGTAACAAACAAAACCAAATACCCTGAAATGTCTCACACTTTGCTTATCACCAGTCCACTTCTGAAAAGGAATAGTTTCCTTCAGCTTCTTTGTTGGACATCTGTTGAACACATATGATGCAGTGGCAACAAATTCTCCCCATAAGGTGTGAGGCAACTTCTTCTCCTTCAGCATGCTCCTTGTCATATCAAGCAAAATTCAGTTTCTTCTTTCAGGAAGATCATTGTGTTGAGGAGTGTATGGAGCAGTCACCTCATGCTTAATTCCATTCTCCTCACAGAACTTTCTGAAATATGTAGAGTTATACTCAGCTCCACTATCAGTTTTGAGAACTTTTATCTTCTGACCACTATGTTTTTCAGCTTTCACCTTGTACTTCTGAAACTCAGTTATGACCTCATGCTTAAACTTGATGAGTGCTACCCATTTCATTCTTGTGAACTCGTCCACAAATGACACAAAGTATTTGTTTCCTCCAAGTGAAGGTACTTCAAATGGTCTACAAACATCAGAATGTACTACTCCTAACGCATGTTAAGCTCTTGGGGATACTTCTGATGCAAATGGAAATCTAGGTTGTTTTTCTTTCATGCATATCTCACATGAATTCTCAGGCTTCACAATCTTGGGAATTCCATATACCAGCTTCTTAGAATTCAGATGCCTTAAGCTTCTGAAATTAAGATGCCCCAATCTCTTGTGCCATAACTCACTCTCACTTTTAGTGCCTTCTGCACTAAGGTATCCAGTTTCAGCTGTCACCATATTTACCTTGAATATTTTGTTGCTTCCCTGCTCAGATTTCATAATCATCTCTTGATGAGAATCATATAACTTTAAGAGATTATTCTTCATAGTAACTGAGAAACCTTTCTCAATGAGCCGACCTACACTCATCATATTTCTCTTCATGTCAGGAACATACCAAACATCCTTGACTAGAACAGTTTTACCATACTTCACCTTGACTTTGATATTTCACATACCTTTAGCATTGAGGTATTTATCATCAACACATATGATCTTTGTCCTCTTTCTAGAGTCAAAATCAACCAACAATTGTTTATTTCCAGTTAGGTGATTTGAGTAGCATGTGTTCATATACCACCAGTCTACCAAGTATGCACCATCAGATTCAAAAGCCATCAATATCACATGTTCATCATCAGAATCTCCTCTGGCTATGTTTGCTTCTTCAAATTTCCTTTCCTTGTTTGACCAACGGTCAGCGGAAAAGTGGCCAAACTTCTTACAACAGTAGCATTGAACTTTTTTCTTGTCAAACTTCTCCTTTCACTTCTGATGTTTTTCTCATCAGAATTGGAGGATTTTGACTTATGAAAACCACCACCATGTCTCTTCTTGGATTCTTACCAAGATTTCTTTTGACTCTTCTTCTTAGAAGACGCCTTTAGATCCCGTTCTACCTCTCTTTCAGAGGTTCTCTTAGTCAAACACAACTCTCGTGCCTCTAGATTGCTTTGCAGCTCTTCAATCCTCATGATGCTTAGGTCTTTAGAAAGTTCAATTGCTACAACAATGTAATCAAATTTAGGAGTAAGAGATCTCCATACCTTATCAATGATTACTTGTTCTGAAAAAGTTTCTCCATAAGATTTCATCTCATTGGTGATCAGAATCACTCTAGAGATGTAATTAGGTATCTTCTCATTATCCTTAATGTTGAGATTCTCATACTGTTTACATAGAGACTAAAGCTTTACCTTCTTCATTGATGCATCACCACCGTAGCAATGTACCAGTATGTCCCACACAACCTTCACCGTCCTCGTCCTCGAACAACGATTTTCTCAAACATGTTAGTAGACACTGAACTAGTTAGTACTTGAGAAGCTCTCAAGAAGAAAGTATGGATGAAGGCCATGGAAGAAGAACTTAAGGCTATAGAAAGAAACAGGACTTGGGAGTTGATTGAGCTTCCAAAGAAAAAGAAAGCCATCAGCGTCATATGGGTTTTCAAGGTGAACCTGAAGCCATATAGATCAATTGGCAAATACAAAGCAAGGTTAGTAGCAAGAGTATTTCTGCAGAAATTTGGGTTTGAATACTTTGAAGTGTTTGCACCTGTAGCTAGACATGAAACAATCAGATTGGTGATTTTTATAGCTGCAAATTAAAATTGGTCTCTAATACATCTGGATGTGAAATTTTCCTTTCTTAATGGTCCATAGCAAGAAGAGGTATATGTGTCATAAACTCCTAGATTTATGAAAAAGAATCAGGAAGGAATGATGTACAGGTTATATAAAGCACTGTATGGACTTAAACAAGCTCCTAGAGCTTGGAATCTAAAAATTGATTCATTTTTCAAGCTCAAAGGATTCATAAAGTGTGAGATTCAGTATGGAGTTTATGTTCAACATACTTCTTAAGGCAACACGATTTTGGTGTGTCTCTATGTTGATGACATATTACTGACAGGAAGTTGTTCTTGTGAGATAATGAAGTTCAAGAAGGTGTTGATGAATGAGTTTGAGATGACTGATTTGGGAAATATGGTATATTTTCTAGGAATGAAGATTATGTATTTTAAGAAGGGTATCATTTTGCATCAGCTGATGTATGACCTTGAACTTCTGAAGAGATTCGAGCTGAAAAATTGTAACACTGCAATCACACCTTCTGAAACAAATCACAAGTTAGATTCTAATGTTAAGGGTGATGATATAAATGTTACAACTTTTAAACAATTGGTTGGCTCATTGAAATATCTCTATAACACCATATCTGCCATATGTTATGTAGTTGGAATAGTAAGTAGGTTTATGAATAAACCAAAGTGGTCACATTACCAAACTTCTATTAGGATACTAAGGTACATTAAAAGGACTCTGAGGTATGGAGTGTTGTTCCATTCTGGTGTTAAATCTGACTCAGAGCTATTATGCTATTCAGAATCTGATTGGTGTGGAGACAGAGTTGACATAAGAAGTACTTCTGGATATTTTTTCAAGTATCTGGGAGATCCTATCTCTTGGTTCTCCAAGAAACAACTAGTGGTTGCATTGACAACCTATGAAGCTGCGTACATTGTAGGTGCTTTATCTGTGTGTCAAGCTATTTGGCTTATAAATTTATTGTAGGATCTGAAGATCAAAGTGAACAAGCCTATGAAGCTGATGACTGACAAAAAATAAGCCATAAGCCTTTCCAAAAATCCGGTGATGCATGGAAGAAGCAAGCATATTGATACAGAGTTTCATTTTTTGAGGAATCAGGTTCATAATGGAGTGCTAGAAGTTGTGTACTGTAGTACTCAGAAGCAACTTGCAGATGTTCTGACTAAAGTTGTGAAGAGTGAACATTTTATCCACCCGAGGGATCGAATTGGTGTTATAGAGTTTAGTTAGATGAATATGAATTAAGGGATGGTGTTAGAAGTAATTCATATTTAGAAGTAGTGTTCTGACTCAGAAGCAGAAGCTTCAGAGGTTGCTGTTCCAGAAGTGTGTTTTAGCTTCTAGGTTTCTAGTTTAGTTTTGTTAAGCTTAACATAGCCAGTGTAGGTTAGCATTTTGCCTACGTGACATTTTTGTTTGTGTATATAAACCAAACGTGTAGCAGATTCATAATGCAATCAATAGAGTTTCTCTGAAAAGTTAATTAGATCTATTTTCTCTCTCCCCATCTTCAAGCTTGTGCACCAACACTTATTACTATTATTTAAATAAATTGTATTATTTTATTGTCATAAAGTTATTATTACGTACATCTTATGTTTTCGTTACTTTTTACATATTTGGTTTTGTCAGACGATGAATTAAACAATTTAACTATGGTGGTGATAAAAATATTGTTGCAGAGAAATAATAAATGCTTTAAATATTTCTCAATTATTCCTCGAGTAAACATGTCTTTGATTTCTAAAACTTATAACCTCCTTATTTATGACGAGCTTAATTATGATCTCCAAAGTCTATGTTTAGAGCATGAAACATTGACTTTCACAAATACTAAAGAAAAAATGAGCATATGTGACACAATCATAAGTAGCATGAATGAGAACCACAACGACCTTTTCTTCCTATATGGGTATGGTGGAACCAGTAAAACATTCATCTAAAGGGACATTACTCTAACACATAAATCAGAGGAATATATTATTTTGACGGTAGCCTCATATCAATATCCTAAATCTTATTCTCGGGGGAAGGACAACCCATTCAAGATTCGCCATACCAATAAGTATCAATGAGAATTCTACATGTTGTATCAAGCCACACGATCCTTTAGTTGGATTAATTGTAAATCAATACTTATTACTTGGTATGAAGCTATTATGGTTCACAATCATTGCTCCGAAGTTGTTGATAAATCATTTAGGGATATACTTAGAGTCTATAATCTAAGAGGTTTGAATCTTCCCTTTGGATATGAAAGAGTTCTCAAGTTTGATTTTAAAAGTTAGAGATGGAAACATTAGAGAAAATAATGATCAATAATCAGTTTATATAAGGATACTCGACTTATAATTACACAGGTGGAACATTATGTGTTTGAGACAAAGGTCATATCACAAAGTAGTCTTGGACAAAAGGTATATAATCCATGATTGACTTTGACTTCATTTGTCCCTAGAATTCAATTTGTCCAATAATAAATAAATAATAATATTTTACACAATCTCACTAACTTTATTAAATATTCTCTCTCTCTCTCTCTCTCTCTCTCTCTCTCTCTCTCTCTCTCTCTCTATATATATATATATATATATATATATATATATATATATATATATATATATATATATATATATATATATATATGGAAAAATTATGTTGGAGGAGTTTTTCACTATGGAACTTCTTCTTTTAGAACAAGATCTTTGTGAGAGACACATCACATATTCACCCAAAAATTTAAGGTGATAAGTGTGCAGGTTCTCCCACATATAAATACTCAAGTCTCTATATTTCCAACCAATGTGAGACTATTATCCACACTACTCATACTTTCTACATTCTCAACACTCATCTCAATTGTGAGTCCACAATACTCCTCCTCAAGTGGAAGTTATTCTTACTTCCATAAACTCTTGTACCGCACGGAACATTTCTTACCCACCACACTTGTGGCACCATTGACACTCTTCAACATAACGTTTCTTACTCACCGCCTTTGTGGCATCGTTGACTTTCGATACAAGTAAGTTGGTCCCTTTATTTGAATCAAAGGCTCATGATATCATGTGTTAGGAGAGATTTTTTCACTAGGGAGCATTGAACATTGTTAGAATTACTCTTTTAGAACAAGACCTTTGTGAGAGACAACCCACATATTCTTCTAAAACTTTAAGGTGATAGATGTGTGGATTCTCCCACTTATAAATACTCAAGTCTCCATATTTCCAACCATTGTGAGACTATTACCCACACTACTCATACTTACTACATTTTCAACAAATTATACCAGAGGTTCTTTAAGTTATTTTTTTTTGTAATAAGTTTGTCCTTTAATTTTTTTGTAACAATTTGGTCATTTAAATTATCAAACATGTGCACCATTATCCTTTTTTAACAGAGTGAATATGCTAATTGTGGATGCAATTATATTGTGTGGTATGAAAATGATGAAGTGCAACCAGAAATACAACAATCACATATTTCTAAATGTTCAAAATGTGAGAAAAGTGATGTAAAAATCATCCTAAAGGGTTAAGTTGTTACAAGAAAAATTTAAAAGATCAATCAGTTACAAAAAATAATTTAAAGAACCTTTGGTGTAATTTTGTCTATTTATTATTAATAATGTTATTATTAAATAATAATAACAATAATAATAATAATATTTTATGTAACTCCACTTGATATTTTATTTTTGTTGGCATAAATATTTTAATCTTTTGTCTCTTTTTATTTTGGTTTTTCTCTTATGTTTGCAATAAAGAACAATTGTTTTTCTCTTATGTTTGCAATAAAGAACAATGGATATTTCTCTTATCTTTGTAATAAAGAAGGATATGATGTTCATTTTTTGATTGGGATGATGAACAAATTGTTAAGTAGGAATATGAGACAAAGAAACTGTGTAGAGATGGTGAGTAGACCCTTTAAAATTTTGACTGATTTTTAATACAAAATATCATAATTTTTCAAATGTGGAAATCTTAAAACAAAAACAGAGATCTTATACTTTAATTTTGAACTTATGAAGAAGAAGAAAGATAAAGCGTAGGAACTTGATTACCTCTTGGATGAAGAAGCTTATGAATATGAGTTTGATACATGGGAAAGAGAGATGTTAAAATTATGTTTTTGAGAGAAACAACTATTTTATGTTGAAGCTTGATAACTTCGCGTATATATATATATATATATATATATATATATATATATATATATATATATATATATATATATATATATAATAGGAATATATATCAGCCATTAAATTATTATGGACATATGAGATTAAAACATCTCATATAAGTAACACATGTATCTCCGACTACTTTATTGTTTCTGATAAACCTATTAATATTTCCATCTCCCTAACCCCACGACCATTATCTAAAACAAATTTAGACTTTGCAATCTTAACAACTATCAAACATAAACATCAAATTAAAACGTTAATGGTTTTGTTTCCACTAAATCTCAAAAAATTAATATTAGTTAATCAATAAGAAAAATAGAAAAATAGATACACTCTTATATAAGTGGCTGCAATTTTAAGCAACGGTTATCTAATTGCAGTCGTCTTTGAAGAATAGGCGACAAATTTTATCATGATAGCAATGCAATTCTACAAACATTACAATGAGTGCAACAGTATTGACTATTAACCTTTAGACTATGGGTTTTTAGCCGTTGTGTATATTGTGATTGCCTAAAGTCTAAAATATTATAGTGAGCATTTTTGGATTTTTTCTTTGGATCTTAGCTTTAATTTCGTCCATAATCTTTGCACAGTCAGTTGGATATTATTTGTTCCATAAATATCTCCAATAGAAAGATATGATTTGATTTCATTCAGATTCAAATTTAAATTTAATTTAAATTTAATTTGATCTTCACAATTGTCCAATAAATCATATATTCATATTGCTAAATAAAAGCAATAAAATCCAATTGAATCTTCAACAGAATATTCATCCCAAAACACAGTAATATGACCTGTAGGCAAGACCCGTATGTCGTACCCATATGTTGTGACATCGCGTCCAACATGTGTCCATTCTGCACTATAAAATTATCTTGAAGCGACTTGGCAAACTTGAACACTTCTCCATGATGTTGTTTTGCAAAATGCATCAAATCCAAAAGGAACAACAATTCCCCCTTTGGAAAATTATGGCAAAAAAACTCTTCAATATAGATAGCACTCATTCAATAAGAAAAAAATGACATTCAACAGAACTATCAGAGCATACACTTTCATTAGCAACAATCTTTATCAGAGTTGTAGGAGAGCCGCGGAAAATCAGTAGCATAAATGCATGGCATACAAAACAATGGTCCAAAATCAATCAGACAATCATGCAATCATTTATAACTTAGTCGTGCATGACACTCAGTCATCTCATAGTTAATAACATACAATCTTACCAACTAACAATTATCAGCATGCAATCATTCACATACTTAGTCATGCATAAGATAAACAATTAGTAGTTAATATCAAGATATGCAAAATACTACTTTCATAAAATCTCACTCCAAAGGGCCAGATGTCTTGCATAATGCTCTAGCATGTGAGCACATCATTAGTACATCCCTATATGGTCACTACTAAACAAATACCCGTGTTACCTTAGCAACACCATACTACCCCCCCCCTTTTTTTCAAAATTTGGCAAAGGTTTAGTACAACAAATAACAACTAGAGGTAAGTCATGCATAGGTTAGTATGGAAGCACATACACAACAACAACATGAGTAGAACAACCAGAACAACATCCATAGATGCATAAACATTATATCTGTTTTATTATACAAAGTCTAAAGAGGCTATAGAGCCTTTACATATCCAAAACAAAAAACATGTCCAAAAAGAATATGGCCAACAACGATTATAACAAACTGGAAATATTAAAGAAAAATTTCCAAACTTCACCTTCTTAGATCGAAAGCCAATTTAAGTTGTCCTCATCTGACTCATAATCACTTGATTCCATTAGTTATGCAACTACAACCTTTATCCTTCTTACTGATAACACTAAAATTTACGTATTTTCGACTCCGATTTCACATGCATTCTAGTTGTTTTATTGTCATTTTGTTGTGTTATTACTGTGTTTTCCTTTGTTTTCAGGTTTTTACTTTAATCGGAGCCCCGATCGAGAAAAGGAGTGAAAAAGGGCTAAAAACCCTAAAATTCAGCATTTTGTGCTTATGGCCTACCCAGTGGCGGGCACCACAGACCAAGCCATGACGTGTCAAATTCAACTTCCCTCAACTACCACGTTTTCCCACTACTTCCACTAAGGCGCCCCATATTGTGCTTGTGGCGGGCGCCATGGCCTTGTGGCGGGCGCCACAAGAGGAAAAACGGTTCCCTCCTATTTTCAAGTTGAAGGGCATCTAAGTCATTTCTATCTTTTTACTTGCTTATAAATAGAAACGCGAATTCACTTTTACAATCATCCAAACTTAGAACAGAGGCAAACTCAGAAGCAAATTTGTTTCACTTAGGCATATATTCAGTATTTTATAGTGGTAATCGCTTCGCATTGGAGTGTTACCACAATTGTGTCATCAAGTCTGTGATAGAGTCTGTAATCGAGTTTGGAGCACTTTGGAAGGAAGTTAATCCTGCCGCCATTTTCTTTTCCGCATTGCAATTTACTCAGCCCTCCGATTGGAGCAGGTTTTTATTTCTCGCTTTACTTTATTTATTTCCCGCACTCGCTTTTACTTTATTTATTTCCCGCACTCGCTTTACTTTACTTATTTCCCGCACTCGCTTTTACTTTATTTATTTCCCGCACTCGCTTTTACTTTATTTATTTCCCCGCACTCGCTTTAAATTATTTATTTCTCGCACTCGCACTACTTTTATTTATTTCCCGCACTCGCACTACTTTTATTTAAATTAATGCACTTTTATTTTACCATGTCTAACTAAATTTAAAAGGTTAGAATGTAAGGATCGTAATTGAACCAGTAATCCATACAATTGTTCGTAGAAACACTTAAGGGCTATTTTAACTTTCAACTTAAGTTTTCCCGCACTTCAATTCCGTTGGGTAAGATCGAAAGCCGTCCAACGTCTTTTTAAACTTAATTGTTTTTAACTATTTCAAAAACAGCGAAAGCGCTTTGTCTAGTTCATTAGGAGTTTTTAACATAAAGAAGAAAAGAGATTTTAAAACTATTTTCGGACGCGTTTATAAGTTTAGAGTCTGGTTCGTGAGAACCTCTTTTGGTTAAGAAATCCAAGTTATAATACTTTTCAACTTAGTCAAGATACTATATTTCTTAAAAATAGGTTTACTACTCTAACGCAATGCGCGCCTTTTTATAAGTGACAATAAGAGGGTTTGATTAGGGATTACAACTCGGTTCTGAATACGCGAAAGCGACAGTTCCTGTTAAATTAGTTCTTTTCAAAGTAGGAAACATTGCCCATAAGTAGTTCTATTAGCAAGTACTTGGATTATCAATTGGTTACGTGAATTACATTCGACCCTGTCTTTATTAATTAAATCTATTTAAATACTTTACTTTCCATTGCACACTACAAAAACACCTATTTTGATTTCCTTTGATAAACACCATAACAACAGATAACGATAGCTTGACACTTAGTCTCTGTGGATTCGACAATCTTTTATATTACTCTGACGCGTTCGTATACTTGCGAAAAACACCGCATCACTTACCTTCATAGGATTTAAATTTGAGATTATTATCTTCTTAAAGTCGGATATTCCACCAAAAATTTTAACAATGGTTATGGTATTCCTAACATCTCTACCTTTTTGGCCTTATTTAACCAAGACTTCAACATATCGTCAACATCCTTAGGAATCTCAATTTCTTTGACATGTACGCTCCCACTTGATTGCTTAGACAAATCATCTTAATTTTCATTCATATTGTGAGGAAGAGCTTGAATGATCAGAGAGAGATCTGTAATATGAGAGTACGATAAGGAAATATGTTTGTTTTTCTTGCTTGTAACGACAATCCAATTATACCACACTTGAGACAACAATATAATCCGCCTTATTTTTTCTGCCCAAGTGGTCTTAGGGGAGAGAAACGCTTTTTCTCTTTTGGAACAACTCCCTAACATTGATTGCTATAGACCCTTACAGATGCATTTACCAAGGGAACTCCTCAGTTCCTCAAATTGAGATGTATCAACAGTTTTAGTGAAAACATCCTAGACAAATCTCAAGCCATCTTGTCCCACATACTTCTTTAAAATTTGCTTCATCCAGAGCAATTTCTTACCACTGCTCCCTGTAGTAGTGTATTAAGCTTCATCAGAAGACAATATTTTACTAATTTTCTCCTTGCTTACCCAAGATATTATACTGCTGACAAGAGGGAAGCATCCATCACTATCATCATCACTATTGTAACTTATAATGAGATTTTCATTGTCTCTCACACAGACTTCCTTCAATAGTTGTACTACTTCTTCAAATGTCAAAACCTTGGTTGACCATTTCCTTTCAAGGCATATCCTTCTATGATACAACCATATATCCTTCAACATTCTTTCTTATTTGGTGAAAATCTCTTATCTAGTCTTTTCTAAATGACGAACACAATGGCCAAGGCATTAGCTTCAATATTTGTCTTTGATCATAATATTCTAGTATCTTCACAGATACCAAGAACAAATTGCTCATCCTTCCTATGATTTTGTAACTCAAGTACCATTCTATTACTCAACATGTCTATCATATCTTGGAAAACATCCCCCTTATTATCTTTGATGACATCTTTGTACTTTTGGTTGCTCCACAAGAGTTGAGTGCAACTTCTTCCAATATGCGACACATGGGAATCCCCTGCATTGTCCTTCATTAGCTTTAATTGAAAATCAGGAAGGTATTTAACATCTTTTGTTATGCTTAACTCAAGTTCAGACAACATTTGTTTAACATAATGCTCTATTATCCCACCCAACTGTTGGTGTAAGCCCTAGAGGCCAATATTTTTGGTACTTATATCGAATTATTTATTAATAATAAAAGACTTTTTTCTTTATTATGTTTGTTTAATAAAGTTCCTAGAATAGCCAGTCCGTTTAATGTATCAAGTGTGACTTAATCATGAGATCCCATTAAACATAAGGACATTATTCTTAAAGTATCTGTAGTCGAGCTTTATTGTGAAGTGGGATAACATTAAAGCATTAAGACTATTATGTTTATAAACTGATGATCACATCTCATGGATCATGGATAAGGAGTTATCAAGTCTTAAACATATGTATGAATATTAGGAGTAATATTTATACTGGATTGACCCGCTATGAGAATTCTATATAGAATGTTATGCAAAGTGTCATAAGTTATTCTCATGGTGATAGTGGTGTATACCACCCTTCGGCCTGAAACCACTATGGACCCTAGATGTAAAGTCGAGTGCTTTATTGTTGATCAGACATTGTCCGTAACTGGATGACCATAAAGACGGTTGATGGGTACTCCACGAAGCATGCTGAGGGACATGAGCGTCCTAGATGGAATTTGCCCATCCTGCGTAATAAGATGAATGTGTAAGGGTCCAATATTGAACTGGACAAGGATGACATGGTCTATGCCTTGTGTTCAATATAAACATAAGGGAAAAAGGGTAATTGTACACATAAGTATTATCACAAAAGGATTTGTCAGATCACATAAAATTTTCGTGTCTTGAGTAGCAGTGATGTGTTGCTAGATACCGCTCACTGTTTATTATAGGCTACACAGAAGAGTGTTGCCATGATTTTTTTTAAATAACAAAAAACAATATAAAAGAAAATTTCATAAAATGCAACTTCAAAGTCACCACATAAAAATTAAAAAAAATTCCTACATGAAACTTTTAACATCGTAAGTTAGAACTACTACAACAACTAGCATCCAACACCTATACCACAATAAACAACTATAAATATAACATAGTGAATCTTATAACAACTTATAAGCTATGTACCATAGCATCACAACTTAGTTTGTGAGAGACTTGTCTTAATTTGTACAATAATAATTAGCAGATTTAAAATTTAATGTTTTCATTTTGTGATGTACTAAACTAGCTCAGTTTAAGAGTCCATGGTATCGCTTGTACAACCAGTTCTTCTATGGATAACAAATGTAATTTGTACTTGTTGTTTGATGCTGATAACTTGTATAATAATTTTAAAAAAAAAGTGATCAATACAAAGGACTTACAATCACAAGTATAAGGCAAGTCACACTATTGCTTTATCAAATTAATTTACAATCACAAGTATAAGGTAAGTCATGACAACCTTCACTTCTAGTGGGGGCACTTTCAATTACCTTCATCTTAATTATATTACCATCTTAAAGACGAATTTCAACTATAAATTTACTTATAAGGCTAAAGTATTTCGAGAAACCCTAAATTCTATTAGAAAAGAGGAGATTACATAGTAAACCTACTCTCTGTAATGTTACAAAACTTTTTTCTTCTCTATGGTAATGATATTAATGACTAGTTTTCTCTTTATTTATTTTACTAAAGTTAATATTTATATTAAATTGCATTTCAATTGTAAATAATTGGGATCAAATGAACTTTTAATTGTCTGATTTATTTTATTTATTTTATTATATTTTGTTTAATTCTTTTTCGAAAACAAATATTAGAGTAAATTTTTTTTAAAATAAAGTTCATAAAAAATATATTTTAGGATAACATTTTTTTTCTTTAATTCATTTTAATCAATTAAACTTTCATTCGTAAGAATAATCAACCAAATTATTATTCTTTTTATAACAAAAATATAATATTTTTTATAAGGAAAGAATAATATTTTTCTAAAAAAAATATTTTATTAAATGAAACAAATTCATTTACCTAAAATTATGCTTATAAATACTAAGTTAAGGTTTTTGATTTATTTTAAAAAACATTAATGATTTTATTTCCACTAACTCAAAAAATTAATATTAGTTAATCAATAAGAAAAATAGGAAAGTAGATACACTCTTACATCAAGTGGCAGCAATTTTAAGAGTTTTCCAATTGTAGTCAGTCTTTTATAAATAACCAATAGGCAACGGTTGTGCTACGACCGTACTATAAAACTCTAGCCTTTGAATAGCAATGCAATTCTAGAAACTTGACAACAAGTGCAAAAGTGTTGTCTATTAACCTTTAGATTGCGATTTTTCAACCGTTGTTTATAGTGTCGTTGACTAAAGTCTAAAATATTGTAGCGAGTATTTTGGAATTTTCTGTTTGGATTTTAGTTTTAATTTCGTCCATAAACTTTTCACAATCAGGTGGATATTATTTATTCCATAAATATCTCCAATAGAAAGATATGATTTGATTTCATTCAAATTCAAATTTAAATCGAATTTAAACTTGATTTGATCTTCACAGTTGTCCAACAAATCATATAAACATATTGCTAAATAAAAACAATAAAATCCAAGTTAATCTTCAAATGAATATTCGTCCAAAAACGCAGTAATTTGGCTTGTAGAGCAATGCCCATATGTCGTACCCATATGTTATGACACCGCATCCAACATGTGTCCCTTATGCACCAGAAAATTGTGAGTGTAACTTCCGTTAGATGTATTTTGTATGATGTCAATACTATGATATTTTAGTGTAAATGTATATTGGACGGTATCCTCTCAATCTCTATATGCATCTTTGCATTAGGAAATATAAAAGTATTTGGAAACAATGTGGGAAAGGTCTCATGCACCAAACATGCATGAGAAATCAATTTTTGTGAAAAATAGCAGTACAGGTCGACACATAGAACTATAGGTCGGCCTATGGAAAACAATTCTGGCTATAGGTCGACACATAAAATTACAGGTCGATCTATGGAAAAAAATTCTTGGCTATAGGTCGACACATGAAGTTTATAGGTCGACATGTATGTTGTTGTATTAAAGTTTGTGACCTCTGTTTCATGTGTCGAGTCTTCAGTTCTCCACATATACAAAACTGTCATAGGTCGACACATGACCTTGGACAGGTCGACCTATGCATCGAATAAGTTGACACATAACCTGTATAGGTCGATCTATCCAATTTTTTTCTTAAAAAAATCATATTTTTCTATCGTCATTGAGCATTTGTACAATGAAATATTTGTACATCAAGAATGTTATATAGAAAAGGTGTTAAAAACAATTCTATATGGGTAAATTTCATCCAATTGTTGTGAGATTATTGAATATGGAGAAATATCATTTCACACCTCGAGAAAAGACTGAAGAATTAATTGGTTTTGAAGTACACTATCTTAGTGCATTTTGAGCACTGGTGTATCTTGCTAATTATTCATGTCATGATATATCAGTCGTTGTCAATATATTAGCAAGATGTAGTTCTCCAACTACATAAAGATATTGGAACATAGTCAAACATATACTTCGTTATCTTATAGATACAATGAACTCAAGTTTGTTTTATTCCAAAATAACTAGATTAAAATTAACATGTTATATAGATGCAGGTTACTTGTCACATCCTCGTAATGGTATATCACAAACATGTTATTTGTTTGCTTATAATGCTACAACTATTTCATAGAGATTTACGAATAAAACCATAACTGTTATTTTATCTAATCATGTAGAACTTTAAGCACTACATGAAGCAAGTCGGGAATGTATTTGGTTGAGATCCCTAATTTAACACATACATCAGACTTGTGGTTTGTCTTCTGAAAAAATAAAATCAACAACCATATATGAAGATAATACTACATGAATCGTTCAATTGAAAGATGATTGCATTAAAGAAATTGAACAAAACATATTTCTTCAAAGTTCTTTATCACTCATGATCTTCATAAGAGTGACGATATAAAGATCCAACAAATTTATTCATATGATAATATTACAGATCTTTATTCATAGTCACTTTCAAGTAGAACTTTTAATCAATTAGTACAAAATATTATTATTCTTCATCGAAAAAATGATTGTTCAACTAAGAGAGATAAATAATTTATCTTAAAAAAATATTATACTCTTTTTTTTCCATTAGATTTTTTTCCACTTGATTTTTCTAGTAAATTTTTCAGAAGACATGTTTTAAAGGAGCATCAAATTGGAAGTGTTATGAATAATGGATATTAAATGTGATTATCTCTAAATAATATAATTAAATATTTTCTTCTCTTTTCTCTTCTATTGTTTTGTTTAATTTCATAATATATACATAATAATTACACCGACATTCTTTTAAGAAAAAATGAAGTAATGGAAGAATATTGCTTTTCTCATCTTTATAGATTATTTTTCCACTCTAGTGAAAAATTAAAATTGCATCTTAAATTTAAAAATGTGTTTTAAATATATCAAATTTAAGTGTAAGTGAGTGACACTCTTATTTACCAAAAACACTAATTTAAAAATTTATTTCTAGAATAAATCTAAAAGTATACTTTTGTATGTCACCGATTTTCTACTTTATGCTACTATTGTTTCTTTTATTTTTAGATTCCACCAATCTTTGCTTCTACTTTCTGCTATTATAAAAATTAACAAGTTAGTTTTATATTTGCAGGATATATGCTCCTTGATAACGCACTGTGGAATAACAAATTTATATTACTCAACATTGAATATGTATTACTTAATTAATTCTCCAATATTTGGCTTATATGTGAAGAAAAACTATATATACTATATAGATTTAAGAAAACGTCTGAAAAATAAAATTAATGTGTGAATGAGAGTTTTGTGTTTAAACAACATTATTCAGACAAAAATTGCTGTACCAGAACAGTTTATGAAATTGGAGCAACCAAGTCAGAAAAGACAGGCAATGGATACATGGTGATTCTATCAAAACAAAGTTATTGTGATTTTGCATAAAAATGATTAAACTAAATTGAAAGAAAGCTTCAAAATTTAATTAGAAGTAAGTTATGTTTGCATGACAGCCATAAAGTATAAGCATCGGTGAATTCTATGAAAAAATGTTGACTCTTGGGATACACTTTCTTATTATTGACCATTTTATTTGAAGCGATTTTGAGAAAAATATGCGTAATAGAAAAATCCCTCGTCCTCAATTCCATTATCATTGAAACTTGCCGGGGAGTATACCTTTTAGGACATAGTAGGTCCCTTCCATGTGTGTTGTTGGTGTTACCATGCGTGCACCAATCACTATCCTTTTCTTTCTTTCTAATCTAAATCTTTCAACTCTAGTACGTACCCCAGCATAGACCTTTGCTGTTCACTATATAACTAATCACCAAGTCGGCAATACATTACTCTCATATTCTCACACACACTTATTGATCTGTGCTTCGGTTGGACAAAAGTTATTCTAAAATGAGTGATATTTTTAATTTATTATTTTGTGATTTTTTTTATAAACCACTAATATATTAAATAAAAACAAAGATGGTAGAAAGGGAAATGTTATTTCGTACGAAACGAAGTATACGATAGACGAAGTGATTAATCATATGAAAAATATAACAATGACTTTTGACGGAAACATGAGTGTGATTAGTGTAATTCTGTATCATTCATTTAGGGTTCGTAACAAATAACATTTTCCTAATAAAAAATATTGATGGGGCAAAATCTAACTGAGTCAAACCATATCAAAAATAATTATTATTTCAATCAGAATATAACTTGTAGTGTTCTATTTGGCAAAGTCTTACGTCCTTCGCCTGACTTTTAGATTGTCCGAGAGGAATCTATTGGGGCCACCATTGTGGTCCACTAAATATGGAGGTTCAATGAAAAAAAGTTCTTGTTGACTCCAGAGATATAGCTGGTCAACAACCACCCTTAAAAAGTGGAAGCAAACAAGACTACGTGGGAGAAGCCGTAAACATAGCTCTAACGAATCCATATAAATACCTCATCCCTCAAAGGGATAAGGGGATTAAGTCATATTTTCTCAATACCACCTGATACTGCTCAGAGGGCACTTTGCTCCCAATAGTCCCAACATCGCCTGCCACCAGCATGACCCTTTATCTCACGTGAGTCGGTCCTTTAAACAGCCTCAAAAACCACTGTACAAAGCTACTCGAAATCATGGGCTAGCCTCACCCTATACGTGTAATATACCTACTAGGGCCTTTGAGTTTCCATGTCCTTGCAGGGGGAACACACACACACACACACACACACACAATACTTTTTCTTGGACAATATTGTGGCGTCCACCGTGGGGCTCGGTAAACAAGATTAGGCAATGCAATAGAACGTTAATTCCTAACCCACTACTCAGAGTTTCCTATTCCTAGTCCACCAGTGTAAGCACAACAATTTTCCTAGGTCCAACACGTAGACTAATGATCAGTATTCCCTGTGTGGCCAAAATCTGATTAAAAGAGTATCTCGCATAAAAAACATTAAGAACAAGGTGCAATTGAATAGAATTATAGATCAAATTATTCATGCAATATCAAATCAAACATATATCCCAATAATATCAAAATAGGTTCATCAAACACAACCTAACATAAAGAGAATTAACTAATCATAGTGCAAATTACAATACCAAATCAAATAAGAAGGTTTCATAAGAAATCCCTTGAAGAATTGACATTCAATGACTTCAGATGCTCTCCAAATATCACTTCTGGTGTTGTAAACCCTTCCTTCATGTGTACCAATTCAGAACACTTGAAAAAAAAACCAACTTTCCCCTTTTAAATCCTTCAGCATAGATCAGAACGCGTCAGAAAAGCCCATAAAATGGTCATTGTGCGCGTGATAACCTACATCGCGCGATGTAACCCTTAGTTTTCTATCGTGCGCACGATGATGCATGTTATTACGTGTGATTATTCCAGTGGTTGCATGTTTTTGCTCTCCTTTTCACCCAATTTTCACTAATTCCCCATTTCTCCACACTTAGTCATTTTCCCTCTTTCTTTGGCCTTTGTTCTTCATTTTTCTCCTTTTAACTTGCTTTGATATGTTTCTTCAAGCAAAAATATGCAATGACAGAGTGTCATCACAATCCCAAACTTGAATCATTGTTTGTCCTCAAGTAAATCGCATGCAACTGCACATTTCAAATAGAAAAACGAATTGAAATAATAACGAATGAACATCACCAATTATGTCACCTAACCATCATTCCAAATCCCGACTTCAATCGAGAAAATTTGGAAAATTTCTTCCAACACAATAAGTACTCAACCTGTCTCTCAGCTCACTAATTTTCACTCGAATTGACAGGATAATCACACATTCAACATACAAGAGTATTTTACCATAAGTTTGTAAAATGTCTAATAAAACCAATCAAAGTCATCTAAATACATATTTTTAGAGATCTTTCAAGGTTGTAATGGGGCTTATGTCAGGGTAGGATAATTTGGGATAGTAGGCTTAAACTTTTGGAGTTAGATACCTATTTTCCCTTATTTTATCATATTCCTTTTCATATCAACTATTGATTAATTACTTTGATACTAGAGATTAATATTTTATGGTCTTAAACATTTTTTTTGAAGAAGTTGCTTTGACTTCTTTATTTTTCTCATTTTTATTTTTGAATATTTGACCAAAATCTCTATTACACCAACCCCAAAGTTAAACTTTTCTCACTTCCAAGAAAAACCTCAAACTTATTCTTTTGCATATGATCAAGGAACTAAATTTTCTACCTAACTCTAAAGAGAGAGTGGAAAGATTTAATCTGTCAAGTTAATTGACTAATTATTGTGGCCATCTCATTGAAAGAAAGGGATTAGACTCAAAATGGTTAGCAACAGATATAAACATGATATACGGGTTAGTTTGAAAAGGCTCAGAGTCTACCACAAACAAGTGTCTTAGTGTGTATTTATTAAACCAATAGATTAAATCTGAAATAATGCAAATTCTAGAAAAAACAATTGTACGGATACTCATACAAAGCAAAAGTAAACAATAGAATATTGGGCTCGGACCTTACTAGTTGATGTATCTAGAGATTGAGTACAAGGTATTTGGTTGTTCATTTCTTCCTCAACTCTCAATCTGCAAGGAATTTTCCTAATGATCACATTTGTTTTTGATGATGCTTATGATTCATATGTTCACTACTAAAATTACTATTTTGTAAATCTGAAAGAAACAACAACAATAAACTTGTTTATTAAAGACAAACATAAATTTATTGGTACAAAGGGGAACCAAGTATTGTAGCTTATAATCTAGATTGACTTGAGAGATTGATTTGGTGGACGTAAAAGGAAATTGCAGAAATTAATACAAATTCATAAAACTCCCAATTAGCATGTCATTGGAGCGGAAAACTCCACTTTGCCATTGTCTGATTGATGATAATGCTCAAAAGGAGCGACTTTGCTTTGGACCCATTTCCTGAAACAGCAACAACAACACTAGAAAGTGCTAAGAGATTAGAAAAAAAAATAGGATTATAAAAATTTGTTAGTCTCTCTTTCTTCTTTCAATCCCTTTCTTAAGTCTTTTTCCTACTGACTCCTAAATGTGACATGCTACAAAACAAAAACAATTAATTGAAATAACTGAAATTTAAATTTTGAAAATGAAATAAAAACTTATCTGATGGATTGCCTCCCATTAAGCGCTTCTTTAAGGTCCTAAGCTTGACCTTTCGATTTTTGTGTTAGGGTGGCCTATATGACACGAAAAACACATCATCATTCTTCCTTTTGTTTGGTAGTAATTTCATCACTTTCAGGAATTGAAGGTTTTTCTTCCATATTCTCTTCAGTTTGATAGTATCGAACAAGGCATAAATCTCATCTAATACTTCATTTATTTCTCCTCTTTTATCAGTATTGTTGCTAGGTGTAGGACTATTCTTTTGTTAAAGATCTTGTAGTTGGATATCTACGTCTAAACGAATTATTGCATTTGGAGCTTTATCCAAAACTAAATAGTCTTCATATTGCATTCTTTTTCTTGTTCCACATATAATTTTCACCTTCACTTCTTCTATTCTTGCTTCTATTTCTTTATTAGATGGTGTGCACTTTTCTTCTTCTTTCTCTTTTTCAATTCCTCCTTCATCGACGACCTTATATTCCAGTCTGAATTCTCTTTTAATTTCCTTATCTCTAGGACTATCTAAAATTTTCTCATCAAAATCCCCATTAGAGCCCAGTTTTAATGCTATTTGGCTAGATACTAGATCGAGTTGCATAACTAAGTTCTCGAAGGATGCTTCCATGTCCCTTTGCAAGGTTTCTTTCTGTATGTTGATTTTCCGGAAATTAATTTGAGTAATATTTATGACCTGAGTCAAGGTTTCTTCAACTTATCCTTCAACGAATACCTCACATTCTTGTTTGACTTCTCTTTCAAATTCCGCAGCTATTGGGCCATATAATATATTTCCATAGAAATCCCCACTAGGTCTTATTTTTAAAGTTAATTGGATGGGTATTTGAGCAAGTTCCATCTCTAACATCTCGAAGGATGTTTACAGGTTACACCGCACGGTTTCTAGATGCTTGTTGATTTTCTCGAAATTGAGTTAAGTCGTGTTTATAAATCGAGTCAAGGTTTCTTCAAGCTGAGATGATGAATCCTCCTCCCATGAATGATCAATGTAAGGCTCTAGCTCTGAATAATTTCTCGCAATTTATTGAATTAGAGTTTTTGCTGCAAGTTCCTTTGAATAATCTTCAAACTTTGCCAAGGTAGCATAGATGTCCTCTTGCATGAATGCCTTGACCTCGCATACAAAAAGAAAATTACTTAGTAGCACTGCACTAGATAAAAAAATTTAAACAAAAATAAAACTAAAAAGAGAAAGAATAGAAAAGAAAATTAGAGAAGAAACAAAAATAACTAATTACAAAAACTATTTACACTTGAAAAAAAATTAAATGTTTCACAAGCGCCGCCTTGTTGAAATTATCAACGGTCCCCAAGAATGGTGCCAAAAACTTGATGACTTCTCGGAAAGTGTACCGCTAATATCACAATAATAAAAAAGATTGAATCCACGCGGACTGCTATTTAATAAGATAATGTTATGCAATATTTAGAAAATAGTAAAGGGGGGGGGAGGGTCAGGTTTTTAATTCGAAAAGAAAATAGCGTATTCTGACAGTAATGTGAAAGTGGTCAGGTTGTGTATAGAATCCCTTATTTCTATATTGTTGATGTTCGATGCATTACATGAATGACATGGTCACTATAATCCCATGAAGAATTAAAAAAATTGCTATACCCAATCCCTTGGTGTATAGATCACTAATATATACTCGAAGTTTTCTATCTCTAATCCACCAGCGTAAACAAGATTAGAAAATGCAATAGAACATTATTTTCTAAGCCACTACTCAAATTTCCTATCTCTAGTCCACCAGCGTAAGCACAATAATTGCCTTAGGTCCAACACATAGATTAATGGATAGTATTCCCATTGTGCACTGTAATACCCCAAAATTTACCCTTCATTTTTCCTGGAAGCATGCGCTTTACACCTCATGCATGCATTCATTTTTTAGGTCATTTAGCATTTGCATTTCTTCACGGCAATCGGAATCGAATACAAGAAGCTTGAACATCATCCAGGACACTTTGTGGGCTCTATTTAGATGATCAGTCAACACAAGGGAAAAACTTGAGTTACTTCCAACAGGGGTCTATTCGTCAGTCAAAACGTTAATCTTGAAGGAGCAAAGGTTTGTTCATGAGCTGTCATGCTCGCTAAGCGAAGCCCACGTGTTTTGAAAAAAAAAAGGAAAACGAAAAAAAAAATGGAAAACGAAAAATAAATAAATAAATAATAATAATAAAAATAATAAAGTAAAATAAATAAATAAAAGAAAAAATCTTGGACTTGGACCTCTCTCATTTGAGCCCACAGGTCCACAAAAATCAGGTTATAAATTCAGAGTTTCAGTGAAACAAAAGACAATTTTATTCCTATTACCCTGTCTGGGAAAAAGATAGTGAGAGAAGAACCTGGGGAAAAAGATAGTGAGAGAAGGGCTAACAGAGTTCATAGCAACCTCCAGGCAACTCTGAAAGGTTCATTCTGACTTACTGTAGCACCTCAAATTTGCACCTACCATTTTGTACATTCATTTTCATATTAGGTCATTAACATTAACATTGTCCACTGCATAACATTGCATTATCCATTTGCCCAAGTGCAAGTCATCAGTCAAGACTGGTCAGGAGATCCAGTCAAGCAAGCAAGCAAGTGCATTTCCTATTGAAGCAAAGCCCTAGGGTTGGTTCAACAAGTTCATATGATCTAGGGATCATTTTGGAGTGGTTTGGCCAAAGGTTGGATGATCAAAGCTCAACAGTTAAGCTGAATTTCATCTGAAACCCTAGAAAGTCAACTGTGGTCAACTGTGTCTGAAATCATGGATTTGAAGGTGGGAGATGGTTTGAAAGGCTTCATTCATGTCCATACAAGTCTCATTTGACATTTCAAAGATCAACATTGAAGAATTTGAGGTCAGAGAAAAAGGTTTCCAAAAATAGTAAGTGGCCTGTAATTTCAAACTGCCAAAAATGGAAAGGTCTTCTCCTCAAATTTACATCATCATACAAGCTTCAAATGGAATTTTGTCCAACATGAAAGTTGAAGATCTTGCTCTCACCTTTCCAAAAAGTCCAAGAACATCCATTTCTCATGTGTGGTTGGCAAGTTATGATCAAATCATTGTCAAGAATTTTTGAACTTCAAAGTGGGATAACTTTCACACCATTTGGCCAAATTGGGTGGGGTTTTTTTTGCTACATTTCACATTTGACATGAGCTATCATAATCCTTCATCACATTTCATCAAAAATCATCACATAAAAAGTCCATTTTTCAAGTGAATTCATTTTGAATTTTGGTGGGAAAAAGTGATTTTGAAAAGTAAGCACAATTTTCATGCCAAACCAATTGCATTGGCCTTGAAACAGAAATTGCAACTTGCTACAAGGGATTTTGGCACTGTTCCATTGGCACATGATCATAAGGGCATTTTGGCAAAATTGCATAACATGTTCAATTCACTAATCCATTTCCATTTTTGCTAATCATGTTTAACAAGCTGGATTAACAGGTGGTATTTAAAGCTAATCATAATAGAATTCTGCATCAACAATCCACAATCTCAGATCCAAACTCTTTTCACTTTCAATTTCTCTCAAATCCCCTCAAACTTTTTCAACTTTATTTCATCAAAATTCATCATTCTTTTTGTTTGTTCTTGTGCTAATCATCATCTGCAGATATTATTAAGGATCTGTTGAAGCAAATCGTGGACAATTCATGCCGAATCTTGACTATTGAAGCATTGCATATTCACATGGCAGTTGGAGTTTTCAGGAGGATCGAGCATTGTTGAGCTGAATTCTTGCCTTCATTCATCTTCTGCATCAACATAGATCATCTGTTTTCACAATTGGAGCCTTGAAACACGCGAATCAAGATCTGCTTCATCAAAGAGGTTAGAACTCGAATGCTCCATTTCTTGCAATTCTCATGTGGCTTTTGTAGATCTTAGCATGTAGATGACACTGCAACTTAGATCATGAAATTTCATTAAGAATCGAAGAAGATATGTTGATTTGAACATTGATGGAGGAAATTTATTTGGATCGGTTCTTTTCATGTGGTTGGAATTAAGTGAAATCATTGCTAGATTATTGATGTGTGTTGAATGATGATTCGATCCATGTAATTTTCATGCATTTCTGTGGAGTTTGGATCTTGAGCATGATGAACAGCATGAAGATGATGATGAATGTTAGGTTTTGTTTCCAGAATCGTGTTTCAATCTGCCTTGGCCTTGTTTGCATGAGAATTTCGTGTTTGTGGCCCATGCACCAATCACATAGCGCCACGCACTTAAGTGAAACGCGGCGTTTCACTTAAGTGGCGCCATTTTTGAATTGTTCAGGGGATCGATTCCCCGCTCCACACAAAATCCAATTGCCATGTGTTTTTTTCTCATATATGTTAATCATGTTCATGCTCCTTATTTCACATTTTTTTATTTTTCTTTTACATTCAAAAAATCATAACTCTCTCAATAATAATCTAAATCGCATGAGATTTTTTATGCCTTGGTCCTTAGGATGTCTACATTTTTTTGATGATTTTTATTGAATTTGTGCACGGTTGGAAAAAATAATTGCCTAGGGTTTGTTCTAACATGTCATTTCTTGCATATAGCTTGCCATTTCATTTGTGAAATCATGATGGTTGATCCAAAATTCTTTAAATTTTACATGTGTGTTTTAGACTCATTCCTGGTCATTTTGGTATATGGTTTGTGATTTTTGCATTCCTGGATTATGAGATATGCTCTGATCTTTGTAGGTGTGACAATTTGTGTCACACCATTTCTTGCTTGACTTAATGATTTTTGTTACCATGCCATATGAAATCTAAATGACCTGAATTTTTGCATGTGGAATCTTCTGGATGTTAAGTTTGAATATGAATTTTTGTGGATTTGTTGAGTGCATTTCCTATTTGATTGAGATTTTCTCCCCTGTTTGACCAATTGTGGACTTTTTGTGAGTCATGATTTTATTTGATTTGCGAAATTCTTGTTGTTTATTGGATGGACTTGAAAATTTTTACATGTGTATTCTAGACATCTTGAAGTTTGCCATGGCTTTGGTTTCATTCATTTATCATGTTTGGTTTCTGTTTTATGATTGCTTGAGGTTGATGCATGATTTGATGCCTTGTATGAGCTTGTATGAACATGCCTTTCCTTATGGATTTTCTTTAACTTTCTTCCCTTGGTCCAAATGACTTGAAATTTGGTGTGTAGATCATGTTATGAATTCTGTTTGACCATGAATTGTTTGGTGATTTATTGAATTGTTTGTGAGTTGATTTGAATTGAATCATTCTGTTTGGTCCTATGAGGTTCTAAATGGCATGCTTTGCACTCTTTGCCTTATGAAATGATCTTAGTGAATGATATGAACATGAGACCACTTGGATTTGTTTCTTATTTGATGGAACTTGATTTTGGATAAGTTTCATGTTCTGTTTTGGTTTGTTGCTCCCATTTTGACCCTAGGCCTTGTCCTAGTGGTTAGTGCTTAATGTTTGAGCTTTGTTTCAGGTCAAAGAGCACAATTGCTTATACTTGATGATGTGCACTCAATTGGAGTTGGTTTATTGCTTGATTATGACTAACTTGGAGCTTGTTTTGTAGGCATTGAGACTTATGCTTAGGCCTTTTGGCTTGCACCTTTGTGCATTGATGCTTGTTATCTGTTTGTGCTGTGGACTTGTAATTTTCTGTTTGACTTGTTGTTTGAGTTGTGTATTGACTGTGCTGGATTGTTTTCAAGTACCTTAGTTGCTATAGTTCCTTTGAGAACTTGCTTTTGCTTTGCTTAAGAGCTTGAGCATTGAGGTATAATGACTCTAACTCCATGTAGTCTGGAAGACCTGGCCTGTTACTTGGCCAGGCACCTGTCTGAAGTCCTCCTTAAGAGGCAATGCTTGTGATTGTTTATATTTGTCCCCAAGCAGGAAAAGACCTTTGATAAGGCAATTGGCAGATACAAGAGATGTGCAATCCATCTCCTGCTAGTCAGTTGAGTCATCCCTTTGCTCACACCACTGTGTTGATGCATTGTGGATAGTAACCCAAGATCCTTGTACAGTTGTACAGTTGAGTCAGTGTCATAAGTGTAGAAGGGTTCCCACTTTCTGAACCCACACTTCATCTATTTGAAGCTCTCCCAGGCCAGGGATAAGAGCTGTGAGGCACACCCCTCACTCCCATTTCATCTGCTTCACCCTAACTCTCAATGTTAGGGTTAAGAGCTAACATCACCCTGATACAGTGGCTTGTTTGTCGAGGTTGACATGACCCCTCGACTAAAGCCTAGCCTTGATGTTTGAGCCCCTTGTTGGTGTGTTTACTTCATGTTGTATGTGTTTGTGTGGTGTGATTGTATCCCCTAGGTTTGCTAGACTCCGCGTAGTCTCGTTTGCATGTCAATTAAGGTAGCACGGTTCCTTCGTATAGGACTTCCTTTCTTGCTTGAGCTTTCCTAAAACACAAACAAACATTATCCCCTCTTAAGGATACGTCAGCTCCTTCTACTACAGGTGAGTAAGTCTCCAAAGGTCGAGCATCCGGTAGATTGCGTAGTGACGTCGTCCACTTAAAAAACACAAACCAACAAGAATAGTTTAGCCGAACTACGACAACTCTGATTCTCATGTCTAGATGAGATACGTAGGCACGAGATGCGGTGTCTTGTCGAGTTTGACTAACGACTAACACTAACTCTTTTCTCTCGCCCTCGTTGCGATTGAGACCTTCCCTTTCTCTTGCCCTAGTTGCAATCGAGACCCTTCTTCTTCCCGTGTTGTTTGTGGGAGTCTGACGTAAGTCCAGCGATTGGCAGTCGGTTTTCCTGTGTTTTGTTCGTTTGTTGGAGTCTGACGTAAGTCCAGCGATTGGCAGTCGGTTTCCAGTGTGCGTGTGTTTGGTTCGGAGTCTGATGTAAGTCCAGCGATTGGCATTCGGATTCCAGGTTTGCCTGTTTGTGCGGAGTTTGACGTAAGCCCAGCGACTGGCAGTCAATTTCCTGTGTCTGTTTTGTTTGGCGTGCGTGAGCCGAGCTACGAGTGCTCTGATTCTTCTCTGGTTAGAGAAGATACGTATGCATAGGATGCGACATCCTAGCGAGCATGTTTTCCCCCGTCCGAACTACTTCGACTCTGATGTCTATGCTTGATAGACTAAGTAGGCCCAGGATGCGATATCCTGCCGAGTCAGTTTCTTTGTCTTCTTGTGTCTCTTTCAGCTAGCGTGTTTGTTTGTGAGCAGTGTCTTAGCAACCATTTTCCCTTCTATTGTGCGTGGATCCCGTCGAGTACGACGGATGCGTAGGGGTGCTAATACCTTCCCTTCGCATAACCGACTCCCGATCCCATCCTCTTTGGTCGCGAGACCATGTCTTTTCCAAGTTTACTTCGAGCGTTTCCTTTCCCTCTTTTGGGATAAATAACGCACGGTGGTGGCTCTGTTGTTTTCGTTTCCCGCCGGTTTTTCGCGTAATGCGACACTCACACACTTTCAGCTCAAGCAAACCCTAACATTGGTTTGCAAATCCAGTCGTGCCCTTTGATTTCAACCGATCTCTCCAATCAGGTTTGCCCTATATTCATCATCTTTATGCCTTTAATTTGAATGCTTTGAATGTTTGAGGTGTTATGGGTGAATTTGATACCCTTTTGATGCATGTCTTTTTTGTGAATTTTAATGGCATGATTCATGTGGTTAAATTTTGATTTGGGGGCAACTCTTGGTTACCCTATTTTGTTTCTCTAACCTGTTTGTTGAGTTTTGTTTTGTGAGGGCTCATATGACTCTTGCAGAGATGGTTTGCCTGGTGTTCCACTTTATTTGTGGGATACCGCCTGGAGGTTTCATTCCGATTACCTGTACTGACTCACTTTCTTTGATGGTGTTTAGCTTGGAAGGATCCCTGGGTTTCCCATTCCTCTAATTGCGGTTACTTCAGATCTTTATCCGCGTGGTACTTTTACATTTTTCCCGCATTTTACTGCTTTCCTAGCTGGAAGACCTCGATAGGAGGCAATGTTTTTGTGTGTTTATTTTTTTTTACAGGTTTCTTCGTCAAGGACTGCCTTTTTGCATGAGTATCCCAAACCCTAACCCTTCATTGATTTTTCTTCTCCTAAACACGCGTTTACTCCTTCTACTACAGGTGAGTAAGTCTCCAAAGGTCGAGCATCCGGTAGATTGCGTAGTACGGTTGCGTAGGGGTGCTAATACCTTCCCTTCGCATAACCGACTCCCGAACCCAAGATTTGGTTGCGAGACCTTGTCTTTTCCTTTCCTCTTTTCAGGTTTACTTCGAGCGTTTCCTTTCCCTCCTCTGGGATAAATAACGCACGGTGGCGACTCTTCTGTCATTTTCTTTCGTCGGTTGTTTTTTCGCACACTGTATTTTTCAGGTTGCGACAGCTGGCGACTCTGCTGGGGACCCGGTTTCCCTAAGCGAGTCCCTCCTAGCTTTTGTAGTTTGTTTGTTTATTGGGTGTTCATGCTTTTGTACAATTATTTATTTACCTGCTTTACCTTATTGCATTGTGTACATATCATTGTCGTATCTGTTGGCTGGCTATGGCTGCTTGGTGATCTTTGTGAGATGAGTTCTATACCCGAACTCGAGTGCACTTAGGATAGGAGAATGGCATAGTCTTGTCGACTTGTGTGGAGTTATTCCTTAGCAAGTTGACTTGCAAGCCCATTCACTTGGTGGAGGTCATGTTGAGATCAATAATGTCACACAAGTAAGTTGTGGTTAGACATTAATTTTTCCAATATAGACCTTAGAAGCCGAGGACCTTAGTTTACCAAACCCATCTTGGCCTATTCGTAGGACGTTGTGCGAAAGTCGTTCAAGTGTAAGATTTGATACGACTGTTACACGATACTACACTCATAAGAGTCTCTCTTGAGAATATTTTTGGAATACGAGTAGTCGTTCCTCTGATAATATCCGAAAGATGGGATTATGACTATGGGAACCTTTTGTAGAACATGTTTGGCAGGTTTAAACCTTAGTACACTCCTTTTGGGTGGTTCTTAACCTAAACTCCATGCTCGTGACTTGCAACAAACCCTTGATTCATGGTTGATCCGATCAGGTATCCTTAATATCAATGAAACTTGGGTGTTGATAAGGTGTAAACCATAATCCACCAAAATGGGTGGTTGATATTAAGGATAACATGATCCATCCCATGACCTTTGTTTGGTGTGCTCTTAATTTCTCTCCAGACAGTACAACCTGATAGATGTTCAAGCAGATACAGCGATCCTGATTCCCATGCCACTGCACTGCATTCACATTATTTTGCATCACATCATTTTGCATTCATAATCATTCACACATGTTTATCCATTTCTGTGGGGTTTATATCTTCTACTTGATTCTAGTCGGAATTTTCTTGGTTCTCATCAACGGCTTAGTCTTTTTTTTACATCGTTTATCTATTGAGAGACTGGAATCAAGGGGGTAGAATACCTTTGGAATTGATAAACATGTCATTGCATTTACATATTCATTAGCATGTCTTGCATAACAGGTACCGCCACAGTGTTCTCAGTTTGTTTGGTGTTCCATCAGCAGGATAGCTGACCCAGGAATTCACCGGTACGGTACCCGCAGAAACCAACAGAGAGTAATGGAAAGCCTACAGGCAGAGTTCACCGAGATGAAAATCCGCATGAATCAATTCATGGATGTGGTTCAAGGGGTGGCTCAGGGACAACAAGAGCTCAGGCAGATGATACAGAGGAACCCCCGTGCTCAACCAGAGACGGTGACTGATCCTCCAGCTGGAGAGGCTAATGGACCCAATGGATCGGGGCCTATCCCAATCCTAAATGTCACCTCCGGTCAACAACCCGTTCATGATGATCAGGACGATCAGTTCCCCCTGCTGCAGGAAGACTTTGGTATGGGTCATGGTGTGGACCCCATGTTTAGAAGATTGAAAGAGAGGTTGAAGGCAGTGGAAGGACAGAATCCTCTGGGAGTAGATATTGCTGACTTGGGGCTGGTCCCAGGTGTGAGAGTGCCACCGAAATACAAGGTCCCGATATTTGACAAATACAATGGCAACTCTTGCCCGAAGACCCATGTGCAAGCCTATTTCCGTAAAATGGTTTCATACTCCGATGACGAAAAGTTGCTTATGTACTTTTTCCAGGACAGCCTAGCTGGGGCATCCCTGGAATGGTATATGAGGCAGGACAGAGCCCACATCTGTTGCTGGAGGGACTTGGCTGAGGCTTTCGTGAAGCAGTATCAGTATAATGCAGACATGGCTCCGGACAGAAGTCAACTTCAAAATCTGTCTCTTAAAAGCAATGAGTGTTTCAGAGAATACGCTCAAGGATGGAGAGAAACAGCTTCCCGTGTTCAACCTCCTATGTTGGAGAAGGAAATGGCTAACATGTTCATGAACACTCTGCCAGGACCTTATTTGGAGCGCCTGGTGGGTTACAATGCCTCCAATTTTGCTGATGTAGTCTCTACTGGAGAGAGGGTGGAGAATTACCTGAGGACACATACAAGACCCAGAGCGGAGATAGATCCTCATCAGGGGTGAAGAAGCCGTTCATTCAGGGACAGAAGAGGAGAGAAGGGGATGCAAGTGCCATATCTTCTTATCAGAACAGGGATAACCGGAGGAATAACTTTCAGAACTATCATCAGCAACCGTATTTTGCGGCTGTGACCATTCCAGCTGCAGCACCGCTACAACAACAACAACCACAGCGTCAACCAGCTCAGTACCAACCACAACAACCGGGTAACAGACCCGCCTATAAACCGAGGCCAAGGACGATGGACCGGCGTTTCGACACTCTTCCAATGTCGTACGCTCAGTTGCTTTCTAGTCTTCAACAACTACAACTTGTGCAGTTACGCACTCTGGCTCCTCCCGTTGGTAGGCTTCCGGTGGGTTATGACGCCAACGCTAGGTGTAGCTTCCACTCTGGGGCACCTGGCCACAATATTGAGAACTACAAAGCTTTTAAGCACGTAGTTCAGGACCTCGTTGATTCAAAGGCCATTAACTTTGCACCAGCTCCTAATGTCGTCAACAATCCCATGCCCCAGCATGGTGGAGCCAAAGTTAACATGGTTTAAGGAGAAGTCAAATTAGTCTCTGTGGTCAACAATGAAAATGGGGATAGTGATTGCGACATCGATAACTGGGTGCGTCCGAGGATCCCGGGTGAAGTTCTCAATGATTGGTCTTCTGAGGAGATTGTCCAAGCCACTTGTCCGGAGGAGTAATTTTCTTTGTTTATTCATGCATATCCAAGTCTTACGTTCCGCCAGGGCGTAATGACTCATTGTAGGGCTCATCTATGTGACACTTGCATTTTTTACCATAAATAAAGGACGTCTTTTTGCATTCAAATATTTCGTTCCCTGTCTTTCTATTTTTGTAGTTTTTCAAAAAAAATTGGCAATGTTTTATTTAGTTTCCACTTTTTTTCTTTCTTTTCACACTCATAAGTGTCGCATTACGCGAAAAACCGGCGGGAAAACAAAACAACAGAGCCGCCACCGTGCGTTATTTATCCCAAAAGAGGGAAAGGAAACGCTTGAAGTAAACCTGGAAAAGACATGGTCTCGCGACCAGAGAGAGATGGGATCGGGAGTCGGTTATGCGAAGGGAAGGTATTAGCACCCCTACGCATCCGTCGTACTCGACGGGATCCACGCACAAAAGGAAGGATAAAGGTTGCTAAAACTGCTCAAACATCAAACACTGGCTGAAAAGAGACACAGAAAACAAAAGAAACTAACTCGGCAGGATATCGCATCCTAGGCCTACGTAGTCTGTCAGGCACAAACATCAGAGTCGACGTAGTTCGGGACAGGGGGAAACGTGCTCGCTAGGATGTCGCATCCTATGCATACGTATCTTCTCGGACTAAAGAAGAATCAGAGCACTCGTAGCTCGGCTAACGCACGCCAAACAAAACCACACAGGAAACCGACTGCCAATCGCTAGACTTATGTCAGACTCCCCACAAAACAGGCAAACATGGAAACCGAATGCCAATCGCTGGACTTACATCAGACTCCGAACCAACAAACACACACAGGAAACCAACTGCCAATCGCTGGACTTACGTCAGACTCCAACAAGCAAACAAGACACAGGAAACCAACCGCCAATCGCTGGACTTATGTCAGTCTCCAAACACACACAAAGGGGTTGCAAAAGAAAAAGGGCACCCGGAGAGATCAGCTCATCTCCTACCTACGTACCTCATCTGGTATGAGGATCAGGGTGACGTAGTTCCCCTACGCAGGGACAAAGGACTCGCCTAACCAGAGACTGGGAAATGACACCTAGAAGGGAGACTAACTCGAGCCTAATAGTTATCATGCAAATTCACCATGGTCCTAGGTCAAGGTTTCTATCTAACTTGCACAGGGAGCAAGCTAACCCTAAACAGCACAAGCAAAGCAATCAATCACACAAATAGCACACACTATATACAAACGAAGTGGGCTCACACAAGGTTAGGCTGTGAAACACAAGCCAATTGGAATCGGGTGATGTTAGCTCTTAACCCTAACATTGAGAGTTAGGGTGAAGCAGATGAAATGGGAAGTGAAGATAAGACTTCACAGCTCTTATCCCTGGCCTGGGAGAGCTTGACTCAAATAGAAGGTGTGGGAGTTCAGAAAGCAGGAACTCTTCTATCCACATGACTGACTCAACAAGGATCTTGGGTTAATATCCACAATGCATCAACATGTAATGTGAGCAAAGGGATGACACACTGAATAGCAGGAGATGGACTACACATCTCTTTTATCTGCCAATTGCCTTATAAAAGGTCTTTTCCTGCTTGGCACAAAAATAAACAAACACAAGCATTGCCTCTTAAGGAGGACTTCAGACAGGTGCCTGCCCAAGTAACAGGACAGGTCTTCCAGACTACATGAAGTCAGTGAATTATACCTCAATTGGTTAAGCAACCAAGCAACAGCAAAAGCAAGTTCAAAAGAACTTAAGCAACTAATGTACCTGAAAACAATCTAACTCAATCAGTATATAAGTCAAAAAGTCAAACAGACAGACTAGTGGTCAACAGTCAACAGTACACAACTAAACAGACAAGCATCAATGCACCAAGGCAAAGCACAAGTTCAACTCAAAGGAGCTAATCCACCTACAAAACAACTCAATGTTAATCAACATCAATCAAATAGGTAGCTCAAGCCAATGAACCAATTCCTCAAGGCCATATGCTTCTTGTCCTGAAAACACAACTCAACCATAAGCACAAACCACTAGGACAAGGCCTAGGGTCAAAGTGAGAGAAATAATCCAAAACAGAACATGAAAATTGGCATGAATCAAGCTTAATCAATTAGGAACAATATCCAAGTGGTCTCATATCAATAGCATCAACCAAGTTCATTTCACAAAGCACATAAGGCAAAGCATGCAAATTGAAAGCTCATTGAAGCAACAGGATGAACAAATCCACATCAATTCAAAAATGATTCAATAAATCCCAAGAAAAAGCATGGCTAAACAGAACACATCACATGATCAACATACCAAAAATCAAGGCATTTGGACAAATCTAAGCATGGCAAATAAATTTCATAAGGCAAGGTAAGCACAAACAAGCTCAAAGAAGGCACAAATTGATACATCATCTTAGCACAAGCCTAAAACAGAATCCAAACATGATAAAGACATCCAATCAAAGCCACAACAAACTTCAAAGTGTCTAGAATCAATGTACAAAATTTCAAGTTCATGTGATAAACATCAAGCATTTCAAAAATCATTGAAGTTCATGACTATCTAAAAGTCCACAAATGACAAGCCAGAAAGGAAAATCCCAAACAAATCAGAAATCATTCCAAAAATTCCATAATAATTCATAATCAATCCTAGCATCTAGAAGAAGCATCATGAAAACAATCACATCATTTGGCATTTATTTGGCATGGAAAAGAAAATCCACAAGTTGAGCAAGCAATGGTGTGACTCACATTGTCACACCTACATTAACCAGATCATATCTCAACAACCAGAAATGAGAAAAATGCAAACTCTACACCAAAATGTCAATTAGGATGTCTAGTTTAAGCATGCAAAGTTTCAAGAGCATTGGATAAAATCTCATCATTTCATGAAGCAAATGGCAAGCAAGGTACAAGATAGCACACATATGAACAATCCCTAAGCCAAATTAAATTCCAACCGTGCAAAAATTCTGGAAAAATAGTCAAAATATAGTAGACATGATGAGGAACAAAGTGCAAAAAAATCCCAGGCCAATTGGATCATTATTCGTGGAGTTATGAATTTTCTAAATGGATGAAAAAATAAAAACCATGAAAGGAGCATGTATGAACATAGATGGAAAAATGAACTAAAATGCAAAGGCACATGTGAAACTGTCTCCACCAAGGATCGAACTGAAGAGGAATTTGAAAGTGGCGCGTTTCATCATGAAACGCACCGTTTCATTAAGTCTACTTGGCACGGCAAGCAGCGTGAACCAATCGATTAGCCACGTGAACGCCAGCGTGGACCAGTGCATGGCTTATTAACACAAAACTCATGCAAACGCGTGCTATTGAAGATCAAATGGCTTATGGAAAACAAAAACCCTAGGTGTTCATACAAATTCAACGTGTTCTTGAGCTCAAGAACACTTTTGTCCAGAAATCAACAACAATTACATCAATGGACTCGTCTTTCATCATACAACATGGATCAAGGCTTGGATTGTGCTAATTCACACTATATCAAAAGATTCGAACGCAAGAACATTCACATGCCAAACTTAAAATCAACATAACTAATTCATTTCTGCATGGATTTCATGGATTCAAAGCTCAAATTATTCACCAATGAAAGATCTACAACATGCATCTATCAATTTCATGAATTAAGAAAGTCGAATTCTGACCTTTAAGAGAATGCAAAACTGGAATTGTAGCTTTCAGGCCTTGAGAAGTCCAAATAGCGCTTCCTCAGCTCTTGTATGATGATTTGGATGAAGGCTTGATGATCAACCTTGCACGATTTGGCCAGAAAATCCAACTGCCATTGATGGAGGTAACTTGCAACAGTCTTCAAATCAGCTCGAAAATGGATAGATCTTGCTTCCAAAGTGTCCAATTATGCTTATGGATGAAGGATTAATCAAGAACAAAGCAATGTTTATGAAGAATTTGGATGAAAAAGTGAGAGAACCAAATGAAGAAAATTGTGCAAAGTGGATCTAGATCTGAGAATTTTGATGTGTTAATCCAATTTCTGTTATGATTAAGCTATATATATGCTGTACTAATGAAACTCTTAATCACAATTAAGCAATGCAATTAGAATTAGTGGAAATGAAGGTGTAATGCCAATTTTGCAAATTCACCCTATATGCATGAAGACCAATGCTACAGTACACGGTTTTGGTTCCAATTCACCTGAAAATGCCATGTAGAAGCCAAATGTAATGCTTGGGAATGAAAATAATGCTTAACTTTTGAATTTGACTTTTCCCTCCAAAATTCAAATGGAAAGTCCAAAATTTTTGTGATGGAAATGCATGATATGTAATGCATGTTTTGGATAGTATAGATCAAGAGAGAAATGTTACAAAAAGAACCACTCCATTTGGCCTTATGGTTTGAAAGTTATGCACTTGTGAAGTTCAAATTCCTTTGGCCATGATTGATCTATATCTTTTCAACCACACATGAGAAATTCATGTTCTTGGACTTTTTGGAAAGGGGAGAACAAGATCTTCAACTTTCATGTTGGACAAAATTTCATTTGAAGCTTGATTGATGATGTAAACTTGAGGAGAAAACCTTTCCATTTTTGGCAATTTCAAATTACAGGTCACTTACTATTTTTGGAAACTTTTCATCTGACCTCAAATTCTTCATTGTTGATGTTTGAAATGTCAAATGAGACTTGTATGGACATGAATGAGGCCTCTCTAACCATCTCCCACCTTCAAATCCATGATTGCATTGACTGTTGACTTTGGTTGACTTTCTAGGGTTTCAGATGAATTGCATCTTGACTGATGATCTCTGAGCCTCCAATCTTTGGTCAAACCACTTCAAAATGATCCCTAGGTCACATGAACTCAATGAGCCAACCCTAGGGCTTTGCTTCACTAGGAAATGCACTTGCTTGCTTGCACAACTGGATCTCCTGACCAGTCTTGACTGATGACTTGCACTAGGCAATGGACAATGCTAATGTTAATGACCTAAAATGAAAATGAATGTACAAAATGGGAGGTGCAAATTTGAGGTGCTACAGCTGCCCCTATTCAATCAACTGGAAACCCGAACAGATGATAGCAACGGCTGTCAGACCTTCAGGGTAAACAGGGATTGAATACCAAGAACCGTAGAAATTTGCACAATGCGGGGATCCAACAGTAACCTCAACTGAATCTGATATTTATTACTGGGGATTTTGATTCTTTTTCTCAAAGGTACAGCCACATCCAGACATTGAAAGACGACGAATGGGAATAGAAATCACAACTAGACGTCAACGAACAACCAGGAAAAACTCGACGTTTATCGAAATCAACGGACAGGTAACTCTACTGGGGACGACCAGGAAAAACTCGACGTTTATCAAAACCAACGGAGAGGTAACCAAACATCAACGGATGAATGGGAAGACTCGACCAGACGTCAACGGACGAACGAGAGAAGCTCGACGTTTATCGACACCAACGGAGAAGGAGACTCTACTGGGGAAGAGAGAAATACATCCAGATGTCAACGGACAACTAGGAAAAACTCGACGTTTATCGAAACCAACGGAGAGGTAACTCTACTGGGGACGACCAGGAAAAACTCGACGTTTACCAAAACCAACGGAGAGGTGACCAGACATCAACGGATGAATGGGAAAACTCGACCAGACGTCAACGGACGAACGGGAGAAGCTCGACGTTTATCGACACCAACGGAGAAGGAGACCAGACATCAACGGATGAATGGGAAAGACTCGACCAGACGTCAACGGACGAACGAGAGAAGCTCGACGTTTATCGACACCAACGGAGAAAGGTGACCAGACAGGACTTTTACCGACGACTCTACTGGGGGATCGACCAGACATTAACGAATGACTGGGGAATAGGATATACAATCAGACGTCAATAGACGAATGAGAAAAACTCGACGTTTATCGACACCAACGGAGAGGTAACTCTGAGGGGAAGGGTACAAATATACGTCAACGGACGAATAGGAAAAACTCAACGTTTATCGAAACCAACAGAGAGGTGACCCTTCTGGGGGGAGGAAATATGACTCAACCAAACGTCAACGGACGCATAGGAAAAACTCAACGTTTATCGACACCAACGGAGAGGAGAACTGCTTGGGGAATCAACAGACATTAGCAAATGATCTGTGGGGAATATGCAACTATACGTCAACGGACGAATAGGAAAAACTCGACGCTTATCGACACCAACGGAGAGGTGACTCTTATTGGGGATAATCAAACTAGACGTCCACGGACGAATAGAAAAAACTCATCGTTTATCGACACCAACGGAGAGGTGACCTCCGGGGAGGGTTAAGGGTATTACAAACATCGAAAGCTGATGTTTACCGACATCAAAAGAAGACCAGACATCAACGGATGACTGTGCGAGACTCGATGTTTACCGACACCGAAAGAATGGTGTTGACCGACACCAAAGAAAGAACACACGCGGGTGCTGACACGACACTGACCATTATCACAAGATGACATCTACATATGTCGAGACAAGGTTAAACGCTTGCTGGGATCTCACTGGGGAGAAACAGACTTTCCTTCACACACGGGTGAGGAAATAAACCTCTCTAGGGGGTACTAATCCTGAATGCTGTCAGGAGCAACTGTAGCAAATGTGCCGCACAGTTGTTGAACAAATATTCGCCTCTGCTGGGGATATGGTCTGATCGGTTTCCAACACATGAATGCATATGTTTGAATTTTTCTATGGCGTAATGCTCCATATTGAATGGAAATGCTACGCATTTTTGAGGATGCAATGGTTACTATATGCCAAATGCAAAATGATGAACTCCGCTGGGGAGCCAAACTGATCTGATACTCCAACTCTGTGGGGAGACTTTGCTTGAGGAATACTCTGCGGGGAGAGCACCGACTTCTCACTCGTGCTGGAAAAATAACACTGTTGCTGGGGAAAGGATAGACTCCGCTGGGGACATCCTTCATAGGACCCAATCCACTCGGGGACTCCGCTCGGGGAAACAATCAATACAACTCCGCTGGGGAATAAACAAGGCGACTGCGCTGAGGAACCATCAATATGACTCCACTGGGGAAAAATAAGGCGACTTCACTGGGGAGAGTTGCCAACAGGTAGGATAAACTCTGCTTTGGGAAACAAACGCTACTCCGCTGGGGAAAGCTCCACCAATCCACAGGTAGGATAAACTCTGCTGGAGATAATCTTCACCGGACCTGATCCACTCGGGGAACCTGCTGGGGAAACATCCTCACAAACCTCTGCTCGGGAGATCTACTAGGGAAAGCAGCTCTATTGGGGATAACACACTACTCTGCTGAGGAGGAGCATAACTCTGGTGGGGAAAGAATATACCGAACCACGCTGGAGATAGACATCCACAACCTTGCTGGGGATAGGCAATTCTTAGATCTGCTGGGGATAGAAGGAACTATCCACAGGCGTCTCTGTAGGGGAGAATAGCTCTGAAAGCTCTCATACTTGCTTGAGGAAATATCTGCTGGGGAACCGTCCTCACAGATGACAACCTGCAAAACAGCACAACCTACATGCCCCAGGGGATTGCATGGACAAGATACGCTCAAGTGTCCTCAACATTCAAAATGATTTTCAAATGTTTTATCTTTCTGTACGTTATTGTTTAGCCTTCATGTTTTTATATGCAATGCTTATCAAAAATTCGGACGTTTTTGCAAACAAAACAGTAAAATAAAAACAAGAGCTTTTTATCTGAATAACGACTTTTATTGATTGAAAATGGGCCTGAAAAGGCGAATACATCGGGAAGCAATTCCTAGAAAGAGGTAATTGCGCACAAAAGGAAAAAATCTATCCTACTGGCAATGTGAACATGACATCCACTATTTCCCAATTCTGTTATAACTCACAGATCATTAGTTGTTCCTCCCAACTTCCTTGCTTTTTGAGAAGAATGACTGGATCGATCACATCTTTCGAGATGGCAGACGATGAAGCGCGATGAAGTACAGATAACTCAGACTGTAGTCTTCGCTTTAATCCCTCTTTTTCCTGGATCGCCCTTTCGGGTTTTCAATCCACCGGGATACCCATTTTTTCCTAAGCCGCCCTTGCGGATTTTCGACTTACCGGGTGTACAAATTCTTTTCATTTTTATCCCTAATTTTTGCCCGAACCTTTTCTTTCTGTTTTTTTGGTTCGCCGGGATGCCCTTTTTTGCCTGGACTCTTTTATTCTTTTTGTCCAGCGGGTCAATTTATGCGAAGTACTTTTTGACTACATCTGAGTTAACAGGGGACGGGAAATCTTCACCATCCATAGTTGTAAGCATCAAGGCTCCACCGGAGAAAACCTTCTTCACAACATATGGACCTTCATAATTAGGAGTCCACTTGCCCCTGTTATCTGTACCGGGAGGAAGGATCCTCTTCAAAACTAGATCACCAGTTTGATAGCTTCGAGGACGCACTTTCTGATCAAAGGCTCTCTTCATCCTTCTCTGATACAACTTCCCATGGCACACAGCTGCAAGCCGTCTCTCTTCGATAAGGCTCAACTTATTAAACCTTGTTCGAATCCACTCGGCTTCGTCAAGTTTGACATCTAACAAGACCCTCAGAGAAGGGATCTCCACTTCAATAGGTAGGACAGCTTCCATACCATACACAAGGGAGTACGGGGTTGCCCCGGTTGATGTACGTACTGAGGTACGGTACCCATGCAAAGCGAAAGGCAGCATCTCATGCCAATCCTTGTACGTCACGACCATTTTCTGCACAATCTTCTTAATATTCTTGTTTGCCGCCTCTACAACACCATTCATCTTTGGTCTGTAAGGAGAAGAATTGTGATGTTCAATCTTGAAATCTCTACAAAGCTCTTTCATCATCTTGTTATTGAGATTCGAACCATTATCAGTGATGATTCTCTCAGGAACCCCATAACGACAGATGATTTCTTTCTTGATGAACCGGGCAACCCCTTGTTTTGTAACGTTAGCATAGGAAGCTGCTTCCACCCATTTGGTGAAGTAGTCAATCGCCACCAGGATGAAGCGATGTCCATTCGAAGCAGTTGGCTCAATCTTCCCAATCATATCAATGCCCCACATGGCAAACGGCCAAGGTGAATTCATGACATTCAGAGGGCTTGGTGGTACATGCACCTTATCAGCATAGATTTGACACTTATGGCATTTCCGAGCATATTTGAAACAGTCGGATTCCATAGTCATCCAGTAATAACCGGCTCTCAACAACTTCTTAGACATTGCATGACCACCAGCATGGGTACCAAATGAACCTTCATGCACTTCTTGCATCAACATGTCTGCTTCGTGTATATCCACGCATCTGAGCAAGACCATGTCAAAGTTTCTCTTGTACAGAACATCATCCTGATTCAAATAAAAGCTTCCAGCTAGCCTTCTCAGGGTTTTCTTGTCATTCTTTGACGCACCTTCAGGATACTCCTGGCTCTTGAGGAATTTCTTGATATCATAGTACCACGGTTTCTCATCAACAACAGACTCGGCTGCAAACACATACACAGGCCTCTCGAGTCGATTCACTGCAACATGTGGCACATCATTCCACCAATGAACTTTGATCATCGAAGACAAAGTAGCCAAGGCATCAGCCATCTGATTCTCATCCCAAGGGACGTGATACAACTTCACTTTCTTGAAGAACGTCAGTATTCTTCTGGTGTAATCTCTATACGGGATCAAATGCGGCTGGTTGGTATTCCAATCTCCATTGACCTGATTGATCACTAGAGCGGAATCTCCATAGATGTCAAGAGTTTTGATTCTCAAATCAATGGCTTCTTCGATCCCCATGATACAAGCCTCATACTCAGCCTCATTGTTGGTGACGTCAAAAGTCAATCTGGCAGAAAAAGGTATATGAGCACCCTTAGGATTGATCAGCACTGCACCAACACCGTTGCCGTTCACATTCACAGCCCCATCAAACATCAATGTCCACTTGTCATCAGGATCCGGTCCTTCCTCGACAAGAGGCTCTTCACAATCTTTCATTTTAAGATACATGATGTCTTCATCAGGGAATTCAAACATCATAGGCTGATAATCATCAATCGGTTGCTCGGCGAGATAGTCTGACAAAACACTACCTTTGATGGCCTTCTGAGACGTGTACTGAATATCATATTCTGTTAAGATCATCTGCCAACGGGAAACACGTCCGGTGAGAGCCGGCTTCTCGAAGATGTACTTCACTGGATCCATCTTAGAAATCAATAAGGTAGTATGGTTCAACATATACTGCCTCAGTCGGCGAGCAGCCCAGGCCAAAGCACAACAAGTTTTCTCAAGCTGTGAATATTTGATTTCACAGTCGGTAAACTTTTTGCTAAGGTAGTATATGGCATGCTCTTTTCGACCAGACTCGTCATGCTGTCCCAATACACACCCCATCGAGTTCTCAGTCACTGACAGGTACATTATCAGCGGTCTCCCAGGAACTGGAGGTATCAGGATTGGAGGTTTCTGTAAATACTCTTTTATCTTGTCAAAAGCTTTCTGACAATCATCATTCCACCTGATTGCTTGATTCTTTCTTAGCAATTTGAATATCGGTTCACACGTGGCAGTTAGGTGAGATACAAACCTTGCAATGTAGTTCAATTTCCCTAAAAACCCACGAACCTGCTTTTCTGTTTTCGGTTCAGGCATCTCTTGAATAGCTTTGACTTTTGCTGGATCAACCTCAATCCCTTTCTCACTGACAATGAAGCCTAACAGCTTCCCGGATCGCACTCCAAACGTACACTTGTTCGGGTTCAGCCTCAGTTTGAACTTTCTCAGCCGATCAAACAACTTCTGCAAATTAACCAGGTGCTCCTCTTCTGTCTGCGACTTCGCAATCATATCATCCACGTACACTTCAATCTCTTTGTGCATCATGTCATGAAAGAGAGTCGTCATAGCCCTCTGATAGGTAGCACCGACATTCTTCAGCCCAAACGGCATCACCTTATAGCAGAACGTGCCCCAAGGCGTAATGAATGTCGTCTTTTCCATGTCCTCTGGCGCCATCTTAATCTGATTATAACCAGAGAAACCATCCATGAAAGAGAAAACCGAGGATTGAGTCGTATTATCAACCAATACATCAATGTGAGGTAATGGGAAATCATCTTTCGGACTC
The DNA here is from genome assembly GCF_024323335.1 of Lathyrus oleraceus. Classification (NCBI taxonomy): domain Eukaryota; kingdom Viridiplantae; phylum Streptophyta; class Magnoliopsida; order Fabales; family Fabaceae; genus Lathyrus; species Lathyrus oleraceus. Next base: position 20,471,937 of record NC_066582.1, read on the forward strand.
GCTCTGTTCAAATCCCGGTAATCGACACACATTCTGACTTTGCCATCCTTCTTCGGCACTGGAACGATGTTGGCCACCCACGGGGGATAAGTCGTCACTGACAAGAAACCCGCATCGAACTGCTTCTGAACCTCTTCCTTGATCTTAACAGCCATATCAGGACTCGTTCTCCGAAGCTTCTGCTTGACCGAAGGACAACCTTCTTTGAGAGGTAGTCTATGCACCACAATATCGGTATCCAACCCCGACATATCTTGATAAGACCCGGCGAATATCTCCACATACTCTCTCAGCATCCCAATCAACCTGCTCTTGACCTCTGTCTTCAAAGCAGCCCCGATCTTAATATCTCTTCTGGCGTCCTCAGTACCAAGATTAACAATCTCCAACTCCTCCTGATGAGGTTGGATGACCCTTTCCTCTTGCTTCAACAATCTAACCAATTCTTTAGGGAGTTCACAGTCTTCCTCACTCTCCTCTTCAGCTTGGTAGATGGGATTATTGAAATCATACTGAGCCATAACAGAACTGTTCATAGTGGATGCCATAAGATCACTTCTGCATGTTTAATGCTTGATTTTAGAAAAAGAGTTCAAGAAAGTCACAAAAACAAAAACGTTGCCATTTATATTATTTTTGAAAAATGAAAACAAAAATAGAAAGACAAGGATCACAAAATTGTTTCCAAAACGTCCTTTATTAATGATAATCATTAAAAACATGCTGAGGCCCTACAATGAACCATTACGTCTTGGGCAGAACGTAGGGTTTTGTGCATAATGAAAAAACAAAAGAAAATTACTCTGTTTGAAGAGTAACTTGGACTACATCTTCTGCTGTCCAATTGTTGATCATCTCCCCTGGTGCACACGGGCGAACCCAGTTGTCGAGATCACAATCACTATCACCATCTTCACTGCCGACCGCAAAGACGTCACCGTGATTCATCAGCCCAGCGCTGGTAAAGGTACTCGGACCTGCTTGTACACCCTGCTCCGCTTGCAAAGGTTGATAGCCAATACCGAACTTATCCTCTTTGACAGGCAAATCCACCATCTTGCCCCAACCTTCAGCTTTGCCAGAGTCAACAACCTCCTTGGCCTGCTTGTACGATGCAATCGAAGCACCTGGCTTTCTCTGATCAGCAAACGCCACTCTCTCGAGAGCAACAGTCTCGAATGCCTGGCATAAGGTTTCTTGGATCTCGCCATCCACCTCTACATATTTGAAAGAGGATAGGTGACTCACCAGAATATCTTCTTCACCGCACACGGTCACAATCTGACCGTTCCAGACATACTTAAGCTTTTGGTGGAGAGTTGACGAAACTGCCCCTTCTGCATGAATCCACGGACGCCCCAACAAACAACTGTAAGCGGGCTGAATGTCCATAACATAGAAGATGATATCAAAAACCTCCGGACCTATCTTCACCGGCAAGGTGACTTCTCCAAAAACAGAACATTTGGATCCGTCGAATGCACGAACTATCAGGTCACTCGGAGTAAGCACAACCCCCTCAACAGATATCTTCTTCAGAATTTGCTTGGGCAACACATTCAGCGACGAGCCGGTGTCTACCAACACGTGAGACAAAACAGCCTCCTTGCACTCCATGGTGATATGCAAGGCCTTGTTATGATTACGACCCTCAGGCGTCAAGTCTAGGTCAGTGAATCCTAAACCATGTCTGGTGCTCACGTTGGCAATCACACCTTCCAGTTGGTTGACGGAAATCTCTTGAGGCACGTAAGCCATATTCAGCATCTTCAGCAAGGCATTACGATGTGCCTCAGAGAACAGCAGCAAAGAGAGTATCGAAATCTTGGACGGAGTCTGATTAAGCTGATCTACAATCTTGTAGTCACTCTTCTTGATAATTTTCATGAACTCCTCCACATCCTTCTCAAATGAACCCTCAGGCACCTCCTTCTGAGCGGGTTCTTCGTCAACCACAACCTGTTTGCCTTTAGCCTTGGCAAGAGCCTCGACATTGTTGTCTCTTAACGGTTGTGGAGCAAACAAACGTCCACTGCGAGTAAAACCTCCTGGTCCACCGACATTGTCCACAACGGGACCCACCACCATAGGAGTTCTACTGGGCACACCAATAGTCACAAGCGCTTGATTCACTGGCCTGGTCTGATTCTCAACCCTTCGGTTTCTGCGATACGCGTTATCATATTTCCATGGCACAGCCTGAGTATCAACAGCCCTTCTGACTGGCGCAACAATGGTAGTTGGATTGCTGGCGGTTATAGGTGCAGAGATGGTAACAGGAGTACCACTAGTTGCAGGCGTACTAGCAACCCTCTGACCACGTCCTTCAGACGGTTTAAAATAGATGGTGACAGTTGACACTGACCCACGATCCTTTACAGCCCGACTGAATTGCAGACAACCCTCATCCATCAAACCCTGGATACCGGCCCTTAACCGACCACAACCATTTTCAGATTCAGCACAATCAACACAGTTCTGATCACAGCCCGGGTCTACACCCCCATTCAGCAAACGGCCCTTGACAATCAACAAAGAAGTCTGAATCTCATCAACACTGACCATCAGATCCTCAGCTTCTTCCCCTTCAATGCTATTTACTCGGTGAGCACCATGCGGCGGCATAGGGTTATTTACAACATTTGGCACAGGAGCAAAATTGAAAGTTTTAGCATCAATCAGGTCCTGGACTTTATGATGAAAAGCCCTGCAATTCTCAATGTGGTGCCCCGGCGCACCAGAGTGAAAGTCACAACGCACGTTGGCATCATACCCAGGTGGTATTTTTGTCAACGGCGCCATAGTCCTCAATTCGACAAACCCTAGTCTGAGCAACTCAGGCAGCAACTCAGCATAGGTCATTGGCAATGGGTCGAAACGTCTATCAGGCATCCTCTGCCTTGGCTGATACGGACGTTGCTGTTGTTGTTGTTGTTGTTGTTGTTGTGGTTGTTAAACCCTCTGTTGTTGTGGTTGTTGACGTTGTTGAGGTGCCGGAATTGTCACTGCAGCAACCTGGCGATACTGATTTCTGTTCGGATTTCTGCGGTGTTGAACAACATTCGTTTCACCCTCTCTCCGACGAGGTGCCCCAGCAAATGATTTCTTGGACGACGAGGACCCAACATCTTGAATCTTACCGGCTTTGATCAAGCTCTCTGTCCTCTCTCCGCATATAACCACATCTGAAAAGCTACCGAATGGGCAGCTTCCCATCCGGTCCATGAACACACCCTGAAGAGTACCAATGAACATGTCAGTTAATTCCCTCTCCAGCATAGGGGGTTGTACTCTAGCAGCCAGTTCACGCCACCTCTGGGCGTACTCCTTGAAGCTCTCTCCGCATTTCTGACATAGACTCTGCAACTGAGTCCGGCTAGGAGCCATGTCCATATTGTGCTTGTACTGCCTTAAGAAGGCTTCACCCAGATCCCTCCAGCATCGGATAGAATCTCTCTTAAGTTCCATGTACCAGTCCAAAGAAGCCCCAGATAAGCTATCTTTGAAAAAATACATCCACATCTTTTCATCATCGGTGTAAGCAGAGATTTTCTGATAATAAGCCTGCACATGGGTGCGAGGGCAAGAAGTACCGTTATACTTGTCAAATGAGGGTGCTTTGAATTTGTAGGGGATCCTCAACCCTTCCACTAGACCCATATTGGTCACATCGAAACCCAAGGAATTCTGACATTCCATGGCTCTTATCTTTTCAGCAAGGGCATCAACCTTCCGATCCCTATCCTCAACTCTTCCAACAACCTCATCATCTTCACTCAGCAGCGTGAACATGTCCTCTTGTCTATCAACAATCGGAGCAGGATGACAAACTGGAGCTCGGGTAGCTTTGGCATTGACAGTCTCTGCAGCAAGAGGCTGTCCGTTGATTCTAATCCCCCTTAACTCATCGCCCACAGCATAATCATTGGCGGGAGCAGCATCATTAACATTATCCTGAACGGGCACGCCCACCGGCGACGCTCGATTGGATTGCGGAATCACGGTCTCTTGTCTCTGAACCAGGGCTCGAAGTTCTTCTTGACCTTGCGCAACCCCTTGCATCATCGTCATAAACTGGGCCATGTTTGCCCTCATCTCAGCCAACTCCGTCTGAACTTGATCCATACTTCTTTGTTGATTGAGTCTGGTTGAATACCGATGCGGTCTCTGATCAGCTATCCTGCCTGACACAGGAACCAGAGTGAGAAGTCGCGAGCAAGAGCACTTGTTATGCAAAATGATGAGTATGATGCTAATGCATATGATACGCATGAGATGTTCATTTCTCAGGCATTCAAAGAGCCTAATTCATCCTCAAAAGATGGCAACCTGCAGCAAGAACAACACAGAAACACAGAAACAACATACACAAGGGCAATGAGTACAGAGTGAAACCAACAACCTCATCTATATATGAGCAACATGGATCATACAACAATGTCAACAAAGATCCAGAGTAAACCAAAGTACAACAATGAATCCCACCCAACAAGCCTGGGGGTGATTCTCAACATACACATCAGAAATACAAGCTAAGACAAACGACTTCCAGGAATGAGCGTCTTCAAGTAGTGACACTGGTCTATCAACAGGTCACACTCTGAACATTCTGGCAAGGGAGTAATCTTCTCCTTCAACTGTCTTCTGAGCTCTACAACTTCTACTCCAAGTTGGTTCTCTAATGCATGTCTCAAGTCAACTTCCTTCTTCAACTGGATATCTTTGTCTCTGAGTTGCTTCTCCAATTCTCTGATCTTCTTCAGATAACTGGCTTCAGCTCTCTGCAATCTCAAACACTCTCGGTGCTCTGCATTCAGCAAGTTCTCCATCTCTTCATAAGATCTCTTCTTGCTCCTTACCCCTCCAACATCAACACTCTGGATATCTCTGAGTTGATGAGTCAGGTTCAACCTATCAGCTTTGGCTTGGTACAACTCCATCTGGGCATCTTGCTCTTTCTCCTTCAACCTGCGATTCTCCATCAGGGCTTGCTTGTACCGCTCAGCAGGTACACTCTCAGCAAGGATCAAAGGCGGTTGCACTTGCAAAGGATTCATCCTATCATAGGGAAACAATAAAGTTTCCACTCTCTTCTTGACCCACTCAGTGTAGTCAGGCATAGCAATGGCAAACTTCTTCCTTAAGACAGCTCCATCTTGGACACCAATAGACTTCCAAGCTCTTCCCGCTCGCTCCAAGCTAACAGGGTCACTTCGCTTCTCAAAATATACACTCTCAGCTATCTCAGCATCAAGTGGTCTTCCATTCATCACGAACCCCAACTGGCGAAGAGAAAGAACTGGGTTGTAATTGATGCAACCCTTAGTCCCTACGAGTGGCACATTACGGAATTCTCCACAGCTCATAATGACGTTACACACATCCATCCGGTAAGATTTCCATCTGATATCATAGGAGGTAAGAGACATAACCCTCTGAGTCCACTTATGAGTGCTCTGAGCATCCACAAAAGGTCCACTGACTGGCAAGAGAGACATGAACCATCTGAGCAAAAGTGGGAGACATCATCTGATAGCTCCACCCTTAGCATACCTACTGTGGATAGCATAGTAAGTGTCAGCTAGCAAAGTAGGAACTGGATTTCCTCCAATGAAGATAATGACTGCAGCATAGTCCACAAAGTTGGGCATACTCGGGAACAAGACAATCCCATAGATCATAACAGCTAACTGAGCATGAAAAGCTTCCCAATTCCCCTTCTCTGCTTCTTCTCTGGCAATCCTCAACAGAAACTTCAAAGGCAGACCCACGACATCCCCACTGGACCTCCAATTATCACTGACTTCTTTGATACCCAAATGAAGAGCTCTGGCAACAACTCTGAAATCAACCTCCTTAGGCATGTCTAAGAAAGGAACCTGATACCGGATCAGAACATTCAACAGAATGGAGTACTCCTCAAGAGTAGGCGCCAACTGATAATCCTGAAAGGTGAAGCAACGAAGCTCTGGGTCGTAGAACTGAAGAAGAGTCTGCAACGGCACTGGATCAACTACCATCTTCAACAGTGTCAGGATATTTCCATACTGATCAACAAACCCCTTCTGATTACCACTGGTCACAAGGTTACTCAACTCTATCAGAGACGTCAAAGGCTCACGGTGAAAGCTATAGGAACAAGTCTTCCGCTTCAACTCTGGGACTGTTGCCATCTCTATCAGTGAATAGACTCTGGAATGTACCTGAGAAATGTTATGCATGCAGGGATTAGTTTTTTTCTTTTTCTTTTTTTTCAATTCTTTTTCATTGCGTATCTTTTGAAAATAAACATGCTATGATGCAAATGATGCAGACAAGACTGTCAGTTGTGCATCTCGGAACACAGGATCGAAGCTTCGGCTTGAACTTGGAACCACAATTCATCTGAAACCCAAAGTCATCTGATAAAATGTCATCTGAAGAACCAAGAGTCACCAACAGGATCACAAGTCACCAACAAGTCACCGACAAGTCACCAACTGTACCTGTAGTAATGATCATTCCCTCCCCACTCATGGGTGTCATCTAGGCCAGGGTAAGGTCGAGAGAAACGCAGCATAAATAACCTTTCACAGAATATCATCATATACACACCCGAAGTATGTAACGATAATATCCCATCAGGGTCTGAACTGCTCGTGATGTCAATGTTCCGCTAAGTGGCGCATACCACCCGCTTCCCATGAATCACTCTATTCCTAGGTTTCCTAGATTTCACTCATAGCCTGGGTATTGGGCCTTTTACCTCGAGTAACTCCCACCCCAACAGAGAGAACACAGCACAGCCAGCACAGATGAATATGAATGAATGCAAACATTAATGCACACATAAATGCAAACAATAAATAAATGAATGCAATAAATAAAACAGCAAAAGCAGCCAAAACCCTAACCTAGAGAGCGCTAGGAGAGACTCGCTTAGGGAAGATGGACCAGCAAGAGGTCAACTTCTTTTAGTCCCCAGCAGAGTCGCCAGCTGTCGCATTACGCGAAAAACCGGCGGGAAAACAAAACAACAGAGCCGCCACCGTGCGTTATTTATCCCAAAAGAGGGAAAGGAAACGCTCGAAGTAAACCTGGAAAAGACATGGTCTCGCGACCAGAGAGAGATGGGATCGGGAGTCGGTTATGCGAAGGGAAGGTATTAGCACCCCTACGCATCCGTCGTACTCGACGGGATCCACGCACAAAAGGAAGGATAAAGGTTGCTAAAACTGCTCAAACATCAAACACTGGCTGAAAAGAGACACAGAAAACAAAAGAAACTAACTCGGCAGGATATCACATCCTGGGCCTACGTAGTCTGTCAGGCACAGACATCAGAGTCGACGTAGTCCGGGACAGGGGGAAACGTGCTCGCTAGGATGTCGCATCCTATGCATACGTATCTTCTCGGACTAAAGAAGAATCAGAGCACTCGTAGCTCGGCTAACGCACGCCAAACAAAACCACACAGGAAACCGACTGCCAATCGCTGGACTTATGTCAGACTCCCCACAAAACAGGCAAACATGGAAACCGAATGCCAATCGCTGGACTTACATCAGACTCCGAACCAACAAACACACACAGGAAACCAACTGCCAATCGCTGGACTTACGTCAGACTCCAACAAGCAAACAAGACACAGGAAACCAACCGCCAATCGCTGGACTTACGTCAGTCTCCAAACACACACAAAGGGGTTGCAAAAGAAAAAGGGCGCCCGGAGAGATCAGCTCATCTCCTGCCTACGTACCTCATCTGGTATGAGGATCAGGGCGACGTAGTTCCCCTACGCAGGGACAAAGGACTCGCCTAACCAGAGACTGGGAAATGACATACTAGAAGGGAGACTAACTCGAGCCTAATAATTATCATGCAAATTCACCATGGTCCTAGGTCAAGGTTTCTATCTAACTTGCACAGGGAGCAAGCTAACCCTAAACAGCACAAGCAAAGCAATCAATCACACAAATAGCACACATTATATACAAACGAAGTGGGCTCACACAAGGTTAGGCTGTGAAACACAAGCCAACTGGAATCGGGTGATGTTAGTTCTTAACCCTAACATTGAGAGTTAGGGTGAAGCAGATGAAATGGGAAGTGAAGATAAGACTTCACAACTCTTATCCCTGGCCTGGGAGAGCTTGACTCAAATAGAAGGTGTGGGAGTTCAGAAAGCAGGAACTCTTCTATCCACATGACTGACTCAACAAGGATCTTGGGTTAATATCCACAATGCGTCAACATGTAATGTGAGCAAAGGGATGACACACTGAATAGCAGGAGATGGACTACACATCTCTATTATTTGCCAATTGCCTTATCAAAGGTCTTTTCCTGCTTGGCACGAAAATAAACAAACACAAGCATTGCCTCTTAAGGAGGACTTCAGACAGGTGCCTGCCCAAGTAACAGGACAGGTCTTCCAGACTACATGAAGTCAGTGAATTATACCTCAATTGGTTAAGCAACCAAGCAACAGCAAAAGCAAGTTCAAAAGAACTTAAGCAACTAATGTACCTGAAAACAATCTAACTCAATCAGTATATAAGTCAAAAAGTCAAACAGACAGACTAGTGGTCAACAGTCAACAGTACACAACTAAACAGACAAGCATCAATGCACCAAGGCAAAGCACAAGCTCAACTCAAAGGAGCTAATCCACCTACAAAACAACTCAATGTTAATCAACATCAATCAAATAGGTAGCTCAAGCCAATGAACCAATTCCTCAAGGCCATATGCTTCTTGTCCTGAAAACACAACTCAACCATAAGCACAAACCACTAGGACAAGGCCTAGGGTCAAAGTGGGAGAAATAATCCAAAACAGAACATGAAAATTGGCATGAATCAAGCTTAATCAATTAGGAACAATATCCAAGTGGTCTCATATCAATAGCATCAACCAAGTTCATTTCACAAAGCACATAAGGCAAAGCATGCAAATTGAAAGCTCATTGAAGCAACAGGATGAACAAATCCACATCAATTCAAAAATGATTCAATAAATCCCAAGAAAAAGCATGGCTAAACAGAACACATCACATGATCAACATACCAAAAATCAAGGCATTTGGACAAATCTAAGCATGGAAAATAAATTCCATAAGGCAAGGTAAGCACAAACAAGCTCAAAGAAGGCACAAATTGATACATCATCTTAGCACAAGCCTAAAATAGAATCCAAACATGATAAAGACATCCAATCAAAGCCACAATAAACTTCAAAGTGTCTAGAATCAATGTACAAAATTTCAAGTTCATGTGATAAACATCAAGCATTTCACAAATCATCGAAGTTCATGACTATCTAAAAGTCCACAAATGACAAGCCAGAAAGGAAAATCCCAAACAAATCAGAAATCAATCCAAAAATTCCATAAAAACTCATGATCAATCCTAGCATCCAGAAGAAGCATCATGAAAACAATCACATCATTTGGCATTTATTTGGCATGGAAAAGAAAATCCACAAGTTGAGCAAGCAATGGTGTGACACACATTGTCACACCTACATTAACCAGATCATATCTCAACAACCAGAAATGAGAAAAATGCAAACTCTACACCAAAATGTCAATTAGGATGTCTAGTTTAAGCATGCAAAGTGTCAAGAGCATTGGATAAAATCTCATCATTTCATGAAGCAAATGGCAAGCAAGGTACAAGATAGCACACATATGAACAATCCCTAAGCCAAATTAAATTCCAACCGTGCACAAATTCTAGAAAAATAGTCAAAAAATAGTAGACATGATGAGGAACAAAGTGCAAAAAATCCCAGGCCAATTGGATCATTATTCATGGAGTTATGAATTTTCTAAATGGATGAAAAAATAAAAAACCATGAAAGGAGCATGTATGAACATAGATGGAAAAATGAACTAAAATGCAAAGGCACATGTGAAACTGTCTCCACCAAGGATCGAACTGAAGAGGAATTTGAAAGTGGCGCGTTTCATCATGAAACGCACCGTTTCATTAAGTCTACTTGGCACGGCAAGCAGCGTGAACCAATCGATTAGCCACGTGAACGCCAGTGTGGACCAGTGCATGGCTTATTAACACAAAACTCATGCAAACGCGTGCTATTGAAGATCAAATGGCTTCTGGAAAACGAAAACCCTAGGTGTTCATACAAATTCAACGTGTTCTTGAGCTCAAGAACCCTTTTGTCCAGAAATCAACAACAATTACATCAATGGACTCGTCTTTCATCATACAACATGGATCAAGGCTTGAATTGTGCTAATTCACACTATATCAAAAGATTCGAACGCAAGAACATTCACATGCCAAACTTAAAATCAACATAACTAATTCATTTCTGCATGGATTTCATGGATTCAAAGCTCAAATTATTCACCAATGAAAGATCTACAACATGCATCTATCAATTTCATGAATTAAGAAAGTCGAATTCTGACCTTTAAGAGAATGCAGAACTGGAATTGTAGCTTTCAGGCCTTGAGAAGTCCAAACAGCACTTCCTCAGCTCTTGTATGATGATTTGGATGAAGGCTTGATGATCAACCTTGCACGATTTGGCCAGAAAATCCAACTGCCATTGATGGAGGTAACTTGCAACAGTCTTCAAATCAGCTCGAAAATGGATAGATCTTGCTTCCAAAGTGTCCAATTATGCTTATGGATGAAGGATTAATCAAGAACAAAGCAATGTTTATGAAGAATTTGGATGAAAAAGTGAGAGAACCAAATGAAGAAAATTGTGCAAAGTGGATCTAGATCTGAGAATTTTGATGTGTTAATCCAATTTCTGTTATGATTAAGCTATATATATGCTGTACTAATGAAACTCTTAATCACAATTAAGCAATGCAATTAGAATTAGTGGAAATGAAGGTGTAATGCCAATTTTGCAAATTCACCCTATATGCATGAAGACCAATGCTACAGTACACGGTTTTGGTTCCAATTCACCTGAAAATGCCATGTAGAAGCCAAATGCAATGCTTGGGAATGAAAACAATGCTTAACTTTTGAATTTGACTTTTCCCTTCAAAATTCAAATGGAAAGTCCAAAATTTTTGTGATGGAAATTCATGATATGTGATGCATGTTTTGGATAGTAGAGATCAAGATAGAAATGTTACAAAAAGAACCACTCCATTTGGCCTTATGGTTTGAAAGTTATGCACTTGTGAAGTTCAAATTCCTTTGGCCATGATTGATCCATATCTTTTCAACCATACATGAGAAATTCATGTTCTTGGACTTTTTGGAAAGGGGAAAACAAGATCTTCAACTTTCATGTTGGACAAAATTTCATTTGAAGCTTTCTTGATGATGTAAACTTGAGGAGAAAACCTTTCCATTTTTGGCAATTTCAAATTACAGGTCACTTACTATTTTTGGAAACTTTTCATCTGACCTCAAATTCTTCATTGTTGATGTTTGAAATGTCAAATGAGACTTGTATGGACATGAATGAGGCCTCTCTAACCATCTCCCACCTTTAAATCCATGATTGCATTGACTGTTGACTTTGGTTGACTTTCTAGGGTTTCAGATGAATTGCATCTTGACTGATGATCTCTGAGCCTCCAATCTTTGGTCAAACCACTTCAAAATGATACCTAGGTCACATGAACTCAATGATCCAACCCTAGGGCTTTGCTTCACTAGGAAATGCACTTGCTTGCTTGCACAACTGGATCTCCTGACCAGTCTTGATTGATGACTTGCACTAGGCAATGGACAATGCTAATGTTAATGACCTAAAATGAAAATGAATGTACAAAATAGGAGGTGCAAATTTGAGGTGCTACAATAAGCACATACCATCACTCATGCAGATGCACATCACCGGATCCTATTGATAACGGTTCTGCTATGGCTCGCTTCGACTTTGAAAATCCAATCTTTCAAGCTGAAGAAGAGGGTGATGAAGACTGTGAACTCCCTGAAGAACTTACCAGGTTATTAAAACAAGAGGAAAGGGTCATTCAACCGCATCAAGAGTCTGTTGAAGTGATTAATCTCGGCACCGAGGACGCCAAGAGAGAAATCAAGATAGGGGCTGCTTTGGAAGACAATGTGAAGAAAGGGTTGATTGAATTGCTGCAAGAGTATGTTGACATCTTCGCTTGGTCTTATCAGGACATGCCAGGGCTTGACACAAACATCGTGGTACATCGCTTGCCGCTCAAAGAAGGTTGTCCTCCGGTCAAGCAGAAGCTCGGAAGAACAAGACCAGAGATGGCTGTCAAGATAAAGGAAGAAGTGCAAAAACAATTGGATGCAGGGTTTCTAGCAGTCACAAATTATCCGCCATGGGTTGCAAATATCGTTCCGGTACCTAAGAAGGATGGAAAGGTACGGATGTGTGTTGACTACCGGGATCTGAACAGGGCTAGTCCTAAAGATGATTTCCCCTTACCTCACATTGACGTTTTGGTGGATAACATGGCTCGGTTCTCGGTATTCTACTTCATGGATGGCTTTTCTGGCTATAATCAAATTAAGATGGCACCAGAAGACATGGAGAAGAGAACATTCATAACCCCACGGGGCACCTTCTGCTACAAGGTGCCGTTTGGTCTGAAAAATGTCGGAGCAACATATCAGCGAGCGATGGTGACTCTGTTCCATGATATGATTCATCATGAAATCGAGGTTTATGTTGATGATATGATTGCCAAATCTCAGACAGAAGAAGAACATTTGGTGAATTTGCAGAAACTGTTTGAGCGTTTGAGGAAATTCAAGCTAAGGCTTAATCCGAACAAGTGTACTTTTGGGATGAGATCTGGAAAACTACTGGGTTTTGTTGTTAGAGGAAAAGGGATTGAGGTGGATCCAGCCAAAGTGAAAGCGATACAGGAAATGCCTGAGCCAAGAACAGAGAAACAAGTCCGTGGTTTCTTAGGGAGGTTGAACTACATTGCAAGGTTCATCTCTCACCTAACAGCCACGTGTGAGCCAATATTCAAATTGTTGAGAAAATATCAGGCTATCAGGTGGAATGATGATTGTCAAAGGGCGTTCGAGAAGATAAAAGAGTATTTGCAGAATCCTCCTATCCTTGTGCCTCCGGTCCCAGGGAGACCGCTGATTATGTATTTGACAGTACTAGACAATCCCATGGGCTGTGTTCTCAGTCAACACAACGAGACAGGTAGGAAAGAGCAAGCCATCTACTACCTGAGTAAGAAATTCACAGATTGCGAGTCGAGATACTCAATGCTTGAAAAAACATGTTGTGCACTTGCATGGGCTGCTAAGCGTTTGAGACAATACATGTTGTCTCACACAACCTTACTGATCTCCAAAATGGATCCAGTCAAGTATATATTTGAGAAGCCAGCTCTCACCGGAAGAGTTGCTCGTTGGTAAATGGTACTGACAGAGTACGACATCCAGTATACTTCCCAGAAAGCCATCAAGGGGAGTATTCTGTCAGACTATCTTGCTCAACAGCCGGTTGAAGATTATGAGCCGATGAAGTTTGATTTTCCAGATGAAGACATATCATGTTCCTCAAGATGAAAGACTGTGAAGAGCCAGTTGTTGAAGAGGGACCTGATCCAGACGAAAAGTGGACTTTAATGTTTGATGGGGCTGTCAACGCCAGAGGAAGTGGAATTGGTGCTGTCATTACAACTCCGAAAGGTGCCCACATGCCTTTCACCGCTCGCTTGACTTTTGAGTGCACCAATAATGAAGCTGAGTATGAAGCCTGTATCTTGGGTATTGAGCAAGCCATTGATTTGAGAATCAAGACTTTGGACATCTTCGGAGATTCAGCTCTGGTAATCAATCAAGTGAATGGTGATTGGAACACTCTCCAGCCCAATCTGGTCCCTTACAGAGATTACACGAGAAGACTATTGACTTTCTTCACAACAGTAAAGCTGTACCATATACCTCGTGATGAGAACCAGATGGCAGATGCTCTTGCTACTCTATCCTCCATGATCACGGTGATCCGTGGGAACCATGCTCCCAAGATCGACGTGATGCGCCTTGATAGGGCTGCGTATGTGTTTGTTGCTGAAATGGTAGTTGATGACAAGCCCTAGTATCACGACATCAAGTGCTTTCTGAAGAATCAAGAGTACCCTGCAGGGGCATCCAACAATGATAGAAAGACTTTGAGAAGATTGGCAGGCAGTTTCTTCTTGAACAAAGACGATGTTCTGTATAAGAGGAACTTCGACATGGTTTTGCTCAGATGCGTGGACAGACACGAAGCAGACATGTTAATGCAGGAAGTTCATGAAGGCTCCTTCGGTACTCATGCCGGCGGACATGCAATGGCTAAGAAATTGTTGAGAGCAGGTTATTACTGGATGACCATGGAATCTGATTGTTTCATATATGCTCGGAAGTGCCATAAATGCCAGATTTATGCTGATAAGGTGCATGTGCCGCCGAATCCTTTGAATGTGATGTCTTCGCCATGGCCTTTCGCTATGTGGGGCATCAATATGATTGGAAAGATTGAGCCGACCGCTTTCAATGGGCATCGCTTCATCCTTGTTGCCATCGACTATTTCACCGAGTGGATCGAAGCAGCGTCATTTGCGAAGGTCACCAGACATGTGGTTGCCCGATTCATCAAGAAGGAAATCATTTGTCGCTATGGGATTCCCGAAAGAATCATTACTGATAATGGTTCTAATCTCAACAACAAAATGATGAAGGAGTTGTGCCAGAACTTCAACATTCAACATCACAATTCTTCCCCTTACCGCCCTAAGATGAACGGTGTTGTTGAAGCGGCAAATAAGAACATAAAGAAGATTGTGTAGAAGATGGTCGTTACGTACAGAGATTGGCATGAGGTGCTACCCTTCGCCTTGCATGGGTACCGTACTTCAGTACGTATATCGACCGGGGCAACCCCTTACTCCCTCGTGTATGGTATGGAAGCAGTCCTACATGTTGAAGTGGAGATTCCTTCTCTAAGAGTCCTGTTGGATGTTAAGTTAGACGAAACTGAATGGATTCGGACAAGGTTCAATGAGTTGAGTCTTATCGAAGAGAAGCGAATGGCAGCCATTTGTCATGGGCAGTTGTATCAAAGTCGGATGAAGAGAGCCTTTGATCAGAAAGTGCATCCTCGATGCTTCCAGGTCGGAGATTTGGTGTTGAAAAGGATCCTTCCTCCTCAGACAGATCACAGGGGCAAGTGGACTCCTAACTACGATGGACCGTATATTGTCACCAAGGTTTTTGATGGTGGGGCCTTAATGCTTGCAACGATGGATGGTGAAAACTTCACTTCCCCGGTGAACTCAGACGCAGTTAAAAAATACTTCGCATGAAATAGACCCGTTGGACAATAAAAAAAGTAGTCCAGGCAAAAATGGGCAATCCCGGCGAACCAAGAAAATGAAAAAGTCATAGTAGAATTGGAACCCAATAGAAATCCATTTCACATTGCCATTAGATTAATGTCTGTTTTTATCTGTTGTGCGATTACCTCTTTCCAGGGATTGCTTCCTGATGTAAATGCCTATTCAGAGGCCGTTCAATCAATAAAATCATGTTATTCAGTATATCTCTGTTTTCATTTTCATTTTTCTGTTTTGTTTGCAAAAATGACGTCCGAATTTTTTGATAAACATTGCATCATGACACATAAGAGCTTTACAGGTACATGCTTAATAAACATTTAAAATTGCTGTAAATTTTAATTGCTTTGGATCGTCTATTCAGAACAGGTACCCTCGGGGCATTTCCTTAAAATCCCCTGCAGATGATCGTGAATGTTTTCCCCAGTGAAGTCGCCAACAGACGAATTCGGTATCTTATCCCTGCAGAGCTGATCAGAGCGTTGGATTCTTCAATCCCCAGCAGGTTCTCACCACTGTACCTCCCCCCAAGCGGTGGTTTCAGATTATACACTCCCCAGTAGAGTTGACAGTGTCAGACTATATACCCCCATCGGAGTTGATAGTGCCAGACTGTATCTTCCCAGCAGAAGCGGTTGCTCATCAGAGTTTGATGCCAGATCGATAATCCCAATGCCAGATCCATGGTTTCTTTCCTTGAAGCAGAACCTCGGTACCGTATCGGTGTTTGCTTCCCCTGCTGAGTCATCTCTCGCAGATCGTGGTTGCCAGAACCACTATCGCTTTCCCCAACAACAGGTTTTGCAGTGTCGTTCTCTCCCAGTCAGAATCTCGGTATTTTGTCATTGCTAGAACACCGTGTGGCGGGTCATTTCCCCACATAGTTCTTTGCGCTGTGCATCTCCATCAGCCTTGTCAGGGTCCAGAAGCTGGTGATCATTTCCCCAGCAGATCCCCTTGCCTCAGCTTGGCATTCTACCCAGCATTTCGCATCCCTGCATGTAGAATTATATTGCATTGCATCCTCCCAAATCGCGTAGCATTCCCATTTTCATGGAGCATTACGCCATTGAAAAATTCAAACATACGCATGTAAGCATAAAACATTCTCGGCATCCCAAGTGATAAGCCATAAGTTGTTCCCAGTACTCAGACTGAAGATTGTTCATGACTTACCTTTGTTATCCCCAGCAAGTGTCATTGGCCCATGCGCCGCCTCTATTATCGTTCCCTATTTCTGCCGATGCTGACAGGCATGAAGTTTCCGGTATTCAGACCGAAGTGGCGTTCAGGCCAGTTGTCCGATGTTCAGATCGAAGAAGTTACCGACGTTCAGGTCGATGCAACTTGTGGCGTTCAGGCCAGTTTTCCGATGTTCAGATCGAAGAAGTTTCCGACATTCAGGTCGATACAACTTGTGGCGTTCAGGCCAGTTTTCCGATGTTCAGATCGAAGAAGTTTCCGATGTTCAGGTCGATGTAACTTGTGGCATTCAGGCCAATTTTCCGATGTTCAGATCGAAGAAGTTTCCGACGTTCAGGTCGACGCAACTTGTGGCATTCAGGCCATCCTCTCGGTGTTCAGACCGATATGAATAATCTCATATCTCCCGATGTTCAGATCGAAGTCATTTCCAGTATTCAGACTGATGAGTGGC
Source organism: Lathyrus oleraceus (assembly GCF_024323335.1). NCBI lineage: Eukaryota > Viridiplantae > Streptophyta > Magnoliopsida > Fabales > Fabaceae > Lathyrus > Lathyrus oleraceus. The sequence goes on from NC_066582.1 coordinate 20,488,904, forward strand.
ATTCAGGCCATGGTTATTTCTGTGTTACCATTTATTTTGGTATCCAGGTTAACATTCTTTTTCGGTATTCAGACTGACTCTCACTGTACCAGACGGATTCTTCTTTCAAGACCACCTATTTGCCGATTCTGACAGGCATTGTTACTTCACTTCACTTCAGTGCAAATTTTCGGGCTTTTATTGTATTCAATCCCTTGATACCTCGAAAGCACGAAAGCCGCTGCTATCTTCTTTCCAGGTCTCCAGTTGATTGAATAGGGGCAGCTGTAATACCCCAAAATTTACCCTTCATTTTTCCTGGAAGCATACGCTTTACACCTCATGCATGCATTCATTTTTTAGGTCATTTAGCATTTGCATTTCATCATGGCAATCAGAATCGGATACAAGAAGCTTGAGCATCATCCAGGACACTTTGTGGGCTCTATTTAGATGATCAGTCAACACAAGGGAAAAACTTGAGTTACTTCCAACAGGGGTCTTTTCGTCAGTCAAAACGTTAATCTTGAAGGAGCAAAGGTTTGTTCATGAGCTGTCATGCTCGCTAGGCGAAGCCCACATGTTTTGAAAAAAATAAAAAATAAAAATAAATAAATAAATAAATAAATAAATAAATAAAGAATAAATAAATAAATAAATAAAAGAAAAAATCTTGGACTTGGACCTCTCTCATTTGAGCCCATAGGTCCACAAAAATCAGGTTATAAATTCAGAGTTTCACTGAAACAAAAGACAATTCTATTCCTATTACCCTGTCTGGGAAAAAGATAGTGAGAGAAGAACCTGGGGAAAAAGATAGTGAGAGAAGGGCTAACAGAGTTCATAGCAACCTCCAGGAAACTCTGAAAGGTTCATTCTGACTCACACACTTTCAGCTCAAGCAAACCCTAACATTGGTTTGCAAATCCAGCCGTGCCATTTGATTTCAACCGATCTCTCCAATCAGGTTTGCCCTATATCCATCATCTTTATGCCTTTAATTTGAATGCTCTGAATGTTTGAGGTATTATGGGTGAATTTGATACCCTTTTGATGCATGTCTTTTTTGTGAATTTTAATGGCATGATTCATGTGGTTACATTTTGATTTGGGGGCAACTCTTGGTTACCCTATTTTGTTTCTCTAACCTATTTGTTGAGTTTTGTTTTGTGAGGGCTCATATGACTCTTGCAGAGATGGTTTGCCTAGTGTTCCACTTTATTTGTGGGATATCGCCTGGAGGTTTCATTCCGATTACCTGTACTGACTCACTTTCTATGATGGTGTTTAGCTTGGAAGGATCCCTGGGTTTCCCATTCCTCTAATTGCTGTTACTTCGGATCTTTATCCGCGTGGTACTTTTACATTTTTCCCGCATTTTACTGCTTTCCTAGCTGGAAGACCTCGATAGGAGGCAATGTTTTTGTGTGTTTATTTTTTTTTACAGGTTCCTTCGTCAAGGACGGCCTTTTTGCATGAGCATCCCAAACCCTAACCCTTCATTGATTTTTCTTCTCCTAAACACACGTTTACTCCTTCTACTACAGGTGAGTAAGTCTCCAAAGGTCGAGCATCCGGTAGATTGCGTAGTAACGTCGTTCGTCCAAAACCCAATCCATAACCCCGTAGTTAGCCGAACTACGGCTTGCTCTGATTCTCATTCCAGATGAGATACGTAGGCATAAGACGCGATGTCTTAGCGAGCACACATCCCCCCAACCCATAGGTCAGCCGAGCTACGAAGACTCTGATTCTCATATTCAGATAAGATACGTATGCAGTGGATGCGACATCCGCGCGAGTCATTTTCATTTAACCCCTTTTTTAAGTAAACAGCACAAGATAAACTCACACCCTTTAGACAAGAACTACAAAAGTGGATCCCGTAGAGTACTACGGATGCGTAGGGGTGCTAATACCTTCCCTTCGCATAACCGACTCCCGAACCCAAGATTTGGTTGCGAGACCTTGTCTTTTCCTTTCCTCTTTTCAGGTTTACTTCGAGCGTTTCCTTTCCCTCCTTTGGGATAAATAACGCACGGTGGCGACTCTTCTGTCATTTTCTTTCGCCGGTTGTTTTTTCGCACACTGTATTTTTCAGGTTGCGACATGCACAAAATCATATTAAAAGAGTATCTCACATAAAAATCATTAAGAACAATGTGCAATTGAATAGAATTACAGATCAAATTATTCCCGCAATATAAAATCAAACATATTCCCCAATAATATCAAAATAGGTTCATCAAACACAATCTAATGTAAAGAGAATTAACTACTCATAGTGAAAATTACAATACCAAAATCAAATAAGAAGGTTGCATAAGAAATCCTTTGAAGAATGGACCTCCAATGGCTTCAAATGCTCTTCAAATATCACTTCTAATGCTGCAAACACTTCCTTCATGTGTACCAATTCAGAACCCTTGAAAAAAATACCAACTTTTCCCTTTTAAAGTGTTCATAATGGATCAGAATGTGTTACAAAAAAGCCCATAAAAATGGTCATCGCGTGATTATTCTAGTGGTTTCACACTTTTTCTCCTTTTTCATCTAATTTTCACTAAATCCTTATTTCTCCACACTTAATAATTTTCCCTCTTTCTTTGGCCTTTGTTCTTCATTTTTTCTCCTCTTTAACTTGTTTTTTTATCTATTTCTTAGACCGAAAATATACAATGACAGAGTGTCATCATATCCCAACACCACCTGCCCTTAGGTCCGAGATAATGGGATTTGAGCCTGAATGGTGGTGTAAATTCCATAGGATCAAAGGACATCACACCGATAACTGCTACCAGTTAAAGAAGGAAATAGAAAAGTTGATACAAGAGGGCCACCACAAGAAATACGTAAAGGGAGACCCTTCTGTAAGACCCCAATTTTGTCCCTAAGATCCCTCATGGCATCATAACATTGCACTTGCATTGCCTCAAGGATCATAAGCATCTTGGTTCCCTTTGCCTTTGGGTGGGACTTCTTGTGAGTGGTTTGAGATCACCAAGCATGCTTGATTTGTATATAATTGCTTTTCTTATTTTGTTTACTAACCAAAAGCACAAAAATATGTAACTAACATCTTTTGTTTGTAGCTTGAGCAATCACCAGGTCAAGAGCTTCAAGGAGATCCTTTGTGCAATGATAAGGTCAAGAGGAGATGATAGCAAGAATGATAATGGTTCCCAAAGCTCTCATCCATCAAATATGCCTCCCTAGCATCTCAATTCATCATTTTGATCAAAGCAAGTCAAAGGGTTTGAGGTTTGTGCCCCAAGGAAACCCTAATTCATCTGTGCACTACAATGCCTTGCTCTTGAAGCAACCTCAGCCCATGATCAAATGCAATCAAGGGAAGTCCTTTAATTCATCATTTCATGCATATTTGAACTTATTTGAGTGTTCTCAATAATCAATTCATCAATATATGAGTCATGGCCTTGAGAAGTTGATTAGTCAATTCATCTGACTATTTTGAAATGCACTGAGACCTAACTTTTTATGGGTTGGTCAAATGGAGATGGTTCCAAAATAAAAATTGTTCTTAAGGACAATGTGAATAACTTTCATGTCCATTAAAAATTGATTTGAAGCTTGGAAGGCCATCTCCCATTCCAATACATTATAGGTCATTTTGACTGAAACCCTAATTTTGGGTCAACTTCCCAAGGACATAACTTATTCATTTTTTATGATTTTTAGGTGGGGTAAAATGCATTGGAAAGATTAAGATGTCTAATTAACATGTTATGTTGAACAAAAGTTCAAAATCTCAAAGGAAATACATGTGATAATGCAAGGCATTATAGGTCGTTTTGGGCCAAATGCATTAAAAGGCAAAAAAAAGTCCAAGTTCAAGTGCCCATAACGCTTTCATCCAAAATCCAAATGATGCAAAATTTAAGTCCATTTTGATTGTCTTAAAAAGATATACAACTTTTATGTTGGAGGTTTTTTCATTTGAGGCTTGCATCATCAAAACAGAAGGGCTTGAACATTGGCCAAATTTAGAAACATTGCCTTTGCATGTTTTGCACGTTGCACTTTAAACTCCAATTTCACCAATTTCCACACTTCAAATGGATTTTTGCCCAACATAACAATTGTTCCTTACATCAAAACCTTTCCAACTATTACTCACATGCCTCTGTTTGGATTTTCCAAATGGGACTTTCGAAGAAGGGAACATTTAGGTCCAAATATGGAATTCACATGAAATCTTGATACACAAGCAATTGCCATTCAAATTACACGTCCAATTCAACTTGGTTTGTGTTCAGCATTCATTTGCATCAGCTTTTGGGCCTCACATGCGCCTGTACAGGCCCATGCATGGAGGACCCAATTCTCATGCACACGAGTATTGCCTTGCATTGCTGCACAAGATGCTGCACAACTGAATCCATAACCTAATGGCGCCTAAGATGCTGCACAACTGAATCCATAACCATTACCAAAGAAGCTATTTCACTTTTCTTCAAAATTTTCAGATCCAAAATTCAACTACATCTGGTTGAATCCTTGGATCTAGAGCTTCTAAACCTTCATCCTTCAGCTCATTGATCTTCTGTTTTGGCAAAGCAAGCAAGGAATCGAACTCAAATCTCCAGAATTCAAGTTTGTTCTCCAACTGGTATTTTCTTCGAAACTCATCATATATTGATCCATTTTCCTGGTCAAAGTGTTTTCTGAAGTCCTCACCTGAGAGGCAAGCTAGTGGTAGCTTCAATTTTGCTTTTCTTTGATCTGCATTTTTCATACCTGAATCTTCCACCTCAGATTTCTTAACCTATAGGAATCTTGAGTGTGATGCAAGGTTACAGGGGTGATGTACATCACCCCAGCTTCATTTTGGTATAAGGATCGTGCAAAATGGTGAAGGTTTGAAAACCTGCAAATCTGGCCGGAATTTGGAAGCTCACCGGAGAAGAAGGTGGCTCCGGTGGCCGCCCATTGCCAGTTTGAATCTGGATCGTTGGATCTCATCTCCAGATTCAATCCCAACCTTTAGATGTTATGACTTTTGTTTAATCAGCGTGTGGTTGCATTGACCTAGACTCACCACGAGCGCGCGCTTCAGGACCATCAGATTGGCCACGTCAATTAATGAACGTGATCCAACGCTTCCTGATTTTCCACTTTTTTTAATTTCTGATTTTATTTTCTTTAATTCCCTTTTATTTCAAAAATTCGTAACTCTCTCATTTTTAATCCAAAAATTATGGGATGATTGAATTAGTCTCCAAATAATTTCTAGTTTCTATTTCTGATTTTTAATATTTTTTATTTTGTCATTTGATATTTTTTGTGAATTTTCTCTTTTCTGGTTATTTTTAATTCATTTTAAATACTTTTTGATATTCAAAAAATACAAAAATATTTTCCTAACTTATTTGAATGATGATGGATCTATGAAAAATATTCTCATCAATTTTTTAATTGATTTGAGATTTATTTGAGATTTTAGTTCAATTAGGTTGTTTTTATTCATTTTTAATTGATTAAAAATAGTTTCTGACTTTTAAAAATGCTGAAATTTTTTGTCAAACTTCGTTTGACCTTGTTGAACTTAGGATAAATTACTTGGACCTTTCAAGGTTGATTTGAAGTAATTTTGAAGTTTGACCTTTCTTTTATTTTTAATTCAAGTTTATTTTAATATTAAAAATGCAAAAAATATTATGCTTATTGTTTGATCTCCAATCTTTATCTCACTTCTGATTTCTCATTGTTTGACTTTGACTTTCAATGTCATTTAGTCAATACATATGGATTGGTACATCTTATTTCACTTTATGCATTTTGATCTTTCCATTTTCATTATCCTTCCTTCATCTTCTTCTTCTTCTTCTTCTTCTTCTTTCTTTTTGATCAATGAGTTGAAGGTTGATAAGTTAGCATTGATTAGGAAGACTTAATCTTCCTTGATTCAAATCTAATTCATCTTGATCAATTGATCAAGTGAATGGCTTTGCATTAAGGATAGGTTGTTTTTAAAATCATGTAAAAGGCTTAAACCAATACAAGATCAATTCTCTTTTCCTTTTTGGCATGGCAAGTTGTTGGAACTTGGTTCACTAATCAAGACTTCTAACTTGTGTTGTTGCCTACATTATTATTGACCGACCTCAGATAGTTGTGACTTCTACATAAGTCCAATTACGATTGCTTAACATAGCGCTAAATTTGCCTTATGGCACACTAATTACTAACACTAACCATTAACAATTAACATTTACTTTTTGCTCTTTACTTTTATGCAATTTACTATTCTTGTACATATTATCCATTTTCTTTTCTGTTTGCTCACTTGAGCACATGTTTATGTTAATTCCATTTGCCTTTTGCTCACTTGAGCACATAATTGTGTATATATTATTATGCTTGTGTTTTGTTTTGATTGATGAGAACCAAATGCAAAGAAATGGACTTAGATTCTAGGATATTCCCTATGCAAAATTGGAGTAAAAAGACCTTAATGATGAATATGGACCAAATCTCTAAACTCACTCTTGTCCACTCTTGATTTACTTCATGGAACTTTTGATGTGTGTGTTCTTGTGCTATGGGTTCCCACTTGAGCTTAATTGGAGGACCATTGCCATGTTCATCCAAAGTGAAAGATACAAGACACATTGAGGATCTCTTAAGAGGCTTGTTTGGTAATTGCTTATGCTTTGTGTGATTGCTTATTCCAAAGGATGGGAGCTACTTGGATCATCAATATGATCTCAAGAGAGGGACTCCATTGTGGTTTTGATTCTTCATCCCTCATCTTTTTGCTTTACTTAGGACCTTAGCCATTCTTCTTCTTCTCCCCATTCTAACCCAAGCCAAAACTCTTTGTGCAAACATTCAACCATTGTTTTCAAACATTAGAAACCTAAGCCTTATGCTTTTGATTTTCAAACCTTCTTTTCATAACACTTATTTTGAATTGAATCTTTAAGTCAACTTTGACCATTTTTGTATATACTTCTAATTGGTAAATATAACCCACTCAAATGTCTTTTTGTGGTTCCAATGGCCACTTTCTTAATCAAATTTTCCATAACCTCTAGCTATTAGGTTTGAGTTATCCTTGTGGTAGATGTAATACTCACCTATATCCTTAGTGATGGACAATGAGTCTTCCATGCTTATTATAGGGTTAACCCCTCACTAGCATGTTGAAGCTATCCTCACATGGTGGATTTGTGGTTTTAGGTTGAGTTTTCTCCCTTGGATAACAAAATACCTCAAGGCTTTTGGACCAATCAATTCACCAACCTGTTTTGAGATTTTTACCCCGAACTACGAGGTTTTGATCCTAATCTTTTTATAAGATGGTACGTAGGCAATGGGTTCATCCATCCAAACACAAAATGTAAATAACTTGTATATTCTCCTCTCATCTCTTCAATCATGTTCGCCCAAATAATTTTTTTTTCACAAAACAACAACCTTGCAACAAATATGAAAAGGGCTCCCTAGGAGTACCTAGGATGTTTTGGGTGCCTAACACCTTCCCATTACATAACCAACCCCCTTACCCAGATCTTTGTTTCTCTTTTACTAGTTTTTGTTAAAACTTTCTAGGTTTTTGTTCGCTTTCTAACCATTCCTTTGGATAAATAGAAGTGCGGTGGCGACTCGACTTGTATGATTTACCTTGGATTTAGTCAATATCTCTAATGGTAACGAATACCCCGCTACACCTTCCAACCAAGTGGAATGGCATAACCCCCGGGAACGAGAAAAAACTAGAAGCCCGAGGTCGGGAAAGGCCAAAGGAGAGTCTCAAAGCGAAGGCTAGCAAACGATGCGTCACACCTGTTCTTGCTAAAAAACACTAAAAGGTCGACTTCCTTGTTTTCAGTCAAGGAGAGCCTAAAATGATTGGTTGGAATGTCTACTGTGTATTTCTTATCTCATTTTTTCTTCCTCTTTACCCTTCAAGCATTCTCCTATTTATAGATCCCAACCTCCTTCTCTCTTCCATCATTTTTACTCTCCATATTCCTTATAAATACATTTGCCAATAACGTTTGTCACTCCTATAATTGCTATGTAACATCGACCTTTTCAATAATTATAACTCCCCTGTCATAATGCATTATTCTGAAACTCTTTCATACGACCCTTCTAATGTCATTGTAACCTTGTCATTAGATGTGACTAGTACGAACTAGATTATTCCCCAACTTACATGAGATCGACTTCATCTTGCTTATTTTTGTACCCTAATCGGATTCCGATTAGTAGATATGAATATAACTATCCGACCTATTAGCCTCAACATACTCGGTTGTCACACCAACTCGAATCCAGAGAACTCATGTGCACAATAGACTTCGTTGATCTTATACCTCGATTAGTCAAACTAATTTTCTGGGATGTATAACACCCTTAACACCTTATCTGGAGGATTCTCCTGGGGAGGCGAGACCAGATCCGCCCCAAAAAGGTATTCCCGTCAAGTCCTGAATATATACAGGCCCCCGAGATCACAAGCCAGAAGGTCTCGGAAGTCGCGATCGTGTTCTCAGAAGAAGATACGTTTGACGTCCATCGTCACAATAATGATTCCATGGTCATCGATGTCAAATACGAAGAATGGGAGATCAAAAGGGTCTTAGTCAATCGAGAAAGCTCCTCCGATATACTGTATTGGGATGCCTTCGAGAGATTGTGTAACAGCCCAATTTTAGGAATTAATTACTATATTATTTAGTATATTATATTTTAATTTAATTATTTGGAGTGTTAAGTAATTAAGCGGTTGTGAGGTAGTATAATAATGGATTAATTAATTTAATTAGTGTGAAAATTAATTATTTAGTTGTTATGAGAGATAGTTAAATAATTATATTAATTAAATTGGTATGACTAGTGAGTGGTTAATTATTTGAATTTAAATTTAAATAGAGGTATTTAAATATTAGGTATTATTGGACCTAGTGATTAAATTAGATGATTTAAGCCCAACTAGAATACCATTATGAATAGTAAGAGGTAAGGAAGTGAGAATCATAATTCACTTGAGCACCGAAGGCAATAGAGAAAGAGGAGAGGGAACGTAAAGAGGAGATAAGGGTTCCATCAGATTGACAAGGTAAGGGGGGAAATCCTTATCATTATGGGTTAGTATGATTGGGTCAATGGGTAGGAACATGTTTTAGGTTGAAATCCTTAATTGGCATGAATTGGAATTATTAGGTTTTGATAAATATCCTTCAATTGCGATGAATAAATTATGTTAAAATTGTGAATGAATCTATATTTGGGTGAGTCGTAATTTTCTGAACGTGTAGCTTTTTACGGAATCGAAATCGGAGGTCCGGAAGTCCTCCAACGGCAAAAAATGCGGGTAATTCTGCATTCTGTTCGTTGTTAGCGCAGAAACAGCTTTCTGTTTTGCGTTAACCGGTTAACCCAGGGCGTTAACCGGTTAACACTGTTATGATAATTAAAAAAATTAATTTCTGTCTTGCGTTAACAGGTTAACCCAGGGCGTTAACCAGTTAACACTGTTATGATAATTAAAAAAATTAATTTCTGTCTTGCGTTAACAGGTTAACCAAATGCGTTAACAGGTTAACACTGTTGAAATACTGTTAGAATTGCATTCTGTCTTGCGTTAACAGGTTAACCCAGGGCGTTAACCGGTTAACACTGTTGAAAAACTATTAAATTTGTATTCTGTCTTGCGTTAACAGGTTAACCCAGGGCGTTAACCGGTTAACACTGTTGAAATACTGTCAAATCTGTATTCTGTCTTGCGTTAACAGGTTAACCAAATGCGTTAACAGGTTAACACTGTTTGAAAAGTGAAAAATTGATATTTAAATATTGTGTATGTTTTGGAATGGAATTATGTGTACATATTTGATGATTGACCTATATTGGTGAATAATATATTGCATGAATGTGTATGTATGCCATTATTGAATTGTGAATGATTCATGGTTATGGATGTGTATGTGTAATTGTAATTGATGTGTTGTGATGAATGTGTATATGTACCGATTGTGAGTCATGGTGATATGTGGTATGTTAAGATGATATAGTCTTAATTGCATATGTGTTGGTATGTGTGCATTCATTCATATCATGGTCAAGCGGTGATTCTTTATTGGAAACAGACGTAGCAGACGTTGATTCTTGAATTGGAATCAGGCGTAGTTGACTTCCTTGTGGAAGTAGTGAAACTGTGGGTTCACATGAGCAGACGTTGATTCTTGAATTGGAATCAGGCGTAGTTGACTTCCTTGTGGAAGTAGTGAAACTGTGGGTTCACATGAGCAGATGTTGATTCTTGAATTGGAATTAGGCATAGTTGACTTCCTTGTGGAAGTAGTGAAACTGTGGGTTCACATGAGCAGACGTTGATTCTTGAATTGGGATCAGGCGTAGTTTAAGCGGTGATCCTTTATTGGAAACAGACGTAGGCTTTGGTCTTGTCCGGATCTGAAGCGTGGCTTGGATTCTAGATATTGAATCGGAAAGCGGTGAAACTTTGAGTTCATATTACGGTACCACATGCATAGAGTCACATTGTCTTGTATAGAGTCGTCTATAGTTATGTGATCATTGAATGCATGTATTGTTGTGAGTGTGATGTACATTGAAATATGTGGAATAATTGTCTATTAATATTATTGATGTGATTATACTAAGTGTGATGAATTCTTAAATTGTGTTTTAATTAATTGTGCCTTATTATGCTATTTCATAATGATTTGGAATTCTCACCCTTTCTGTTTGAATGTTACCTTTACATGGGTATCGTGCAGATACTACAGAGTCGTATTGCTGGAGTAGGTGGACGGTAGCTCGCTCAAGATTAGCTGAAGAGTTTCCGTATTTAGTTTGAATTGGTAATGAGTCAATGCTCTGGTCATGTAACACTGGGTAGATTAGCGACGTTGAACTCGTATCTTATTTTGATATGCTTTATGTCATAAATTGTTTTATTTAATTTGAAGTAGTGACCATGGTATGGGACATGGATCATCTTATGAAATACATGAGTATTCTTTATTTTCCGCTGCGAACGCATATGTTTGAATATTCATGATGATTGAAATGTGTTACTTTGATTGACCAGGTGTATTGTTGGTTTTTGAAAAGTTTTAAGTTTTGAAAACGTCGATGTGACGCCCTTTTCTTATATGCGTGTTTATTTACTTTGATTATATGCTAAATAATTTGGGGTAGAAAAAGGGGTGTTACATTAGTGGTATCAGAGCCTGGTTGACCAGTTGGTCAATAGTCACTAATGTGTTACATTAGTAGCAGGTCGGTCCGTCCGGCCAGGTTGTTTAGTTATGTTTGTTCTCTAGTATGTGACATGTGTGTGAGAACACTGTCGGTGCTTGTTTTATTTTCCATTGGCAGGTTGGGAACTCGAGGATAAGATGAGGGAATCGTATCCGGAGAGGTTTGTTTGAGGAATTTTCGAGGACGAAAATCTTTTAAGTGGGGGAGAGTTGTAACAGCCCAATTTTAGGAATTAATTACTATATTATTTAGTATATTATATTTTAATTTAATTATTTGGAGTGTTAAGTAATTAAGCGGTTGTGAGGTAGTATAATAATGGATTAATTAATTTAATTAGTGTGATAATTAATTATTTAGTTGTTATGAGAGATAGTTAAATAATTATATTAATTAAATTGGTATGCTAGTGAGTGGTTAATTATTTGAATTTAAATTTAAATAGAGGTATTTAAATATTAGGTATTATTGGACCTAGTGATTAAATTAGATGATTTAAGCCCAACTAGAATACCATTATAAATAGTAAGAGGTAAGGAAGTGAGAATCATAATTCACTTGAGCACCGAAGGCAATAGAGAAAGAGGAGAGGGAACGTAAAGAGGAGATAAGGGTTCCATCAGATTGACAAGGTAAGGGGGAAATCCTTATCATTATGGGTTAGTATGTTGGGTCAATGGGTAGGAACATGTTTTAGGTTGAAATCCTTAATTGGCATGAATTGGAATTATTAGGTTTTGATAAATACCCTTCAATTGTGATGAATAAATTATGTTAAAACTGTGAATGAATCTATATTTGGGTGAGTCGTAATTTTTTGAACGTGTAGCTTTTTACGGAATCGAAATCGGAGGTCTGGAAGGCCTCCAACGGCGAAAAATGCGGGTAATTCTGCATTCTATTCGTTGTTAGCGCAGAAACAGCTTTCTGTTTTGCGTTAACCGGTTAACCTAGGGTGTTAACCGGTTAACACTGTTATGATAATTAAAAAAATTAATTTCTGTCTTGCGTTAACCGGTTAACACTGTTATGATAATTAAAAAAATTAATTTCTGTCTTGCGTTAACAGGTTAACCAAATGCGTTAACAGGTTAACACTGTTGAAATACTGTTAGAATTGCATTCTGTCTTGCGTTAACAGGTTAACCCAGGGCGTTAACCGGTTAACACTGTTGAAAAACTGTTAAATTTGTATTCTGTCTTGCGTTAACAGGTTAACCCAGGGCGTTAACCAGTTAACACTGTTGAAATATTGTCAAATCTGTATTCTGTCTTGCGTTAACAGATTAACCAAATGCGTTAACAGGTTAACACTGTTTGAAAAGTGAAAAATTGATATTTAAATATTGTGTATGTTTTGGAATGGAATTATGTGTACATATTTGATGATTGGCCTATATTGGTGAATAATATATTGCATGAATGTGTATGTATGCCATTATTGAATTGTGAATGATTCATGGTTATGGATGTGTATGTGTAATCGTAATTGATGTGGTGTGATGAATGTGTATATGTACCGATTGTGAGTCATGGTGATATGTGGTATGTTAAGATGATATAGTCTTAATTGCATATGTGTTGGTATGTGTGCATTCATTCATAGCATGGTCAAGCGGTGATCCTTTATTGGAAATAGACGTAGCAGACGTTGATTCTTGAATTGGAATCAGGCGTAGTTGACTTCCTTGTGGAAGTAGTGAAACTGTGGGTTCACATGAGCAGACGTTGATTCTTGAATTGGAATCAGGCGTAGTTGACTTCCTTGTGGAAGTAGTGAAACTGTGGGTTCACATGAGCAGACGTTGATTTTTGAATTGGAATCAGGCGTAGTTGACTTCCTTGTAGAAGTAGTGAAACTGTGGGTTCACATGAGCAGACGTTGATTCTTGAATTGGAATCAGGCGTAGTTTAAGCGGTGATCCTTCATTGGAAACAGATGTAGGCTTTGGTCTTGTCCGGATCTGAAGCGTGGCTTGGATTCTAGATATTGAATCGGAAAGCGGTGAAACTTTGAGTTCACATTACGGTACCACATGCATAGAGTCACATTGTCTTGCATAGAGTCGTCTATAGTTATGTGATCATTGAATGCATGTATTGTTGTGAGTGTGATGTACATTGAAATATGTGGAATAATTGTCTGTTAATATTATTGACGTGATTATACTAAGTGTGATGAATTCTTAAATTGTGTTTTAATTCATTGTGCCTTATTATGCTATTTCATAATGATTTGGAATTCTCACCCTTTCTGTTTGAATGTTACCTTTACATGGGTATCGTGCAGATACTACAGAGTAGTATTGCTGGAGTAGGTGGACGGTAGCTCGCTCAAGATTAGCTGAAGAGTTTCCGTATTTAGTTTGAATTGGTAATGAGTCAATGCTCTGGTCATGTAACACTGGGTAGATTAGCGACGTTGAACTCGTATCTTATTTTGATATGCTTTATGTCATAAATTGTTTTATTTAATTTGAAGTAGTGACCATGGTATGGGACATGGATCATCTTATGAAATACATGAGTATTCTTTATTTTCCGCTGCGAACGCATATGTTTGAATATTCATGATGATTGAAATGTGTTACTTTGATTGACCAGGTGTATTGTTGGTTTTTGAAAAGTTTTAAGTTTTGAAAACGTCGATGTGACGCCCTTTTCTTATATGCGTGTTTATTTACTTTGATTATATGCTAAATAATTTGGGGTAGAAAAAGGGTGTTACATTAGTGGTATCAGAGCCTGGTTGACCAGTTGATCAATAGTCACTAATGTGTTACATTAGTAGCAGGTCGGTCCGTCCGGCCAGGTTGTTTAGTTATGTTTGTTCTCTAGTATGTGACATGTGTGTGAGAACACTGTCGGTGCTTGTTTTATTTTCCATTGGCAGGTTGGGAACTCGAGGATAAGATGAGGGAATCGTATCCGGAGAGGTTTGTTTGAGGAATTTTCGAGGACGAAAATCTTTTAAGTGGGGGAGAGTTGTAACAGCCCAATTTTAGGAATTAATTACTATATTATTTAGTATATTATATTTTAATTTAATTATTTGGAGTGTTAAGTAATTAAGCGGTTGTGAGGTAGTATAATAATGGATTAATTAATTTAATTAGTGTGATAATTAATTATTTAGTTGTTATGAGAGATAGTTAAATAATTATATTAATTAAATTGGTATGCTAGTGAGTGGTTAATTATTTGAATTTAAATTTAAATAGAGGTATTTAAATATTAGGTATTATTGGACCTAGTGATTAAATTAGATGATTTAAGCCCAACTAGAATACCATTATAAATAGTAAGAGGTAAGGAAGTGAGAATCATAATTCACTTGAGCACCGAAGGCAATAGAGAAAGAGGAGAGGGAACGTAAAGAGGAGATAAGGGTTCCATCAGATTGACAAGGTAAGGGGGGAAATCCTTATCATTATGGGTTAGTATGTTGGGTCAATGGGTAGGAACATGTTTTAGGTTGAAATCCTTAATTGGCATGAATTGGAATTATTAGGTTTTGATAAATACCCTTCAATTGTGATGAATAAATTATGTTAAAACTGTGAATGAATCTATATTTGGGTGAGTCGTAATTTTTTGAACGTGTAGCTTTTTACGGAATCGAAATCGGAGGTCTGGAAGGCCTCCAACGGCGAAAAATGCGGGTAATTCTGCATTCTATTCGTTGTTAGCGCAGAAACAGCTTTCTGTTTTGCGTTAACCGGTTAACCTAGGGTGTTAACCGGTTAACACTGTTATGATAATTAAAAAAATTAATTTCTGTCTTGCGTTAACCGTTAACACTGTTATGATAATAAAAAAATTAATTTCTGTCTTGCGTTAACAGGTTAACCAAATGCGTTAACAGGTTAACACTGTTGAAATACTGTTAGAATTGCATTCTGTCTTGCGTTAACAGGTTAACCCAGGGCGTTAACCGGTTAACACTGTTGAAAAACTGTTAAATTTGTATTCTGTCTTGCGTTAACAGGTTAACCCAGGGCGTTAACCAGTTAACACTGTTGAAATACTGTCAAATCTGTATTCTGTCTTGCGTTAACAGATTAACCAAATGCGTTAACAGGTTAACACTGTTTGAAAAGTGAAAAATTGATATTTAAATATTGTGTATGTTTTGGAATGGAATTATGTGTACATATTTGATGATTGGCCTATATTGGTGAATAATATATTGCATGAATGTGTATGTATGCCATTATTGAATTGTGAATGATTCATGGTTATGGATGTGTATGTGTAATCGTAATTGATGTGGTGTGATGAATGTGTATATGTACCGATTGTGAGTCATGGTGATATGTGGTATGTTAAGATGATATAGTCTTAATTGCATATGTGTTGGTATGTGTGCATTCATTCATAGCATGGTCAAGCGGTGATCCTTTATTGGAAATAGACGTAGCAGACGTTGATTCTTGAATTGGAATCAGGCGTAGTTGACTTCCTTGTGGAAGTAGTGAAACTGTGGGTTCACATGAGCAGACGTTGATTCTTGAATTGGAATCAGGCGTAGTTGACTTCCTTGTGGAAGTAGTGAAACTGTGGGTTCACATGAGCAGACGTTGATTTTTGAATTGGAATCAGGCGTAGTTGACTTCCTTGTAGAAGTAGTGAAACTGTGGGTTCACATGAGCAGACGTTGATTCTTGAATTGGAATCAGGCGTAGTTTAAGCGGTGATCCTTCATTGGAAACAGATGTAGGCTTTGGTCTTGTCCGGATCTGAAGCGTGGCTTGGATTCTAGATATTGAATCGGAAAGCGGTGAAACTTTGAGTTCACATTACGGTACCACATGCATAGAGTCACATTGTCTTGCATAGAGTCGTCTATAGTTATGTGATCATTGAATGCATGTATTGTTGTGAGTGTGATGTACATTGAAATATGTGGAATAATTGTCTGTTAATATTATTGACGTGATTATACTAAGTGTGATGAATTCTTAAATTGTGTTTTAATTCATTGTGCCTTATTATGCTATTTCATAATGATTTGGAATTCTCACCCTTTCTGTTTGAATGTTACCTTTACATGGGTATCGTGCAGATACTACAGAGTAGTATTGCTGGAGTAGGTGGACGGTAGCTCGCTCAAGATTAGCTGAAGAGTTTCCGTATTTAGTTTGAATTGGTAATGAGTCAATGCTCTGGTCATGTAACACTGGGTAGATTAGCGACGTTGAACTCGTATCTTATTTTGATATGCTTTATGTCATAAATTGTTTTATTTAATTTGAAGTAGTGACCATGGTATGGGACATGGATCATCTTATGAAATACATGAGTATTCTTTATTTTCCGCTGCGAACGCATATGTTTGAATATTCATGATGATTGAAATGTGTTACTTTGATTGACCAGGTGTATTGTTGGTTTTTGAAAAGTTTTAAGTTTTGAAAACGTCGATGTGACGCCCTTTTCTTATATGCGTGTTTATTTACTCTGATTATATGCTAAATAATTTGGGGTAGAAAAAGGGGTGTTACAGATTGCACCTTGACCCTAAGGACCTGAAGCCCTTCCAGGGATCACTGGTGGGATTCTCAGGAGGACATGTACAAATGAAAGGCTACCTCACCCTCAGTGGGGATAAAGGAGAGCCACCCTCCTTTTCGCCTCCTCAAAATGAGTAATAGTGGCCATAATGACACTGTTCTTGAGTCGAGAGACGCACTCCTCTGTGCTTTCTAGGGTACCTCGAGTATCCTCGAGCAATTTATCCAAACCGCCACCTCTGTTTACTAGATAATTCTTTCTTATATCGTTTCCTCGGAAAGCACCTTCAAATGATCCCTTCTCGCCTTTATCTACCTTAACGCTACCCCACATTCATGAGTAGGCTTGCCCAAGTTGGATATCCCAATATGCATTCTCCTCATGGTGTTGGCAAGCTTTTCCCTCAGTACTCTGTCCACTAAGAAACACCTCATCAGCTGAGCCTCTAACATAATTGATAGTTGGGTAGGAGACAGAGCACGAAGCATCTGACAATTGTCGGGAAAGTTCATGGAAACACAAAAGAAATGATCTGCAAAGGTCACAACATCAAAGGTGGATTCTTTCCACGAAGAGGGATCTGAGGGATGTTAGAGTCTACCAACCTCTCTGTCTTTGTTCCTTGGATCCCGCCAGAGGTGGGGGAATCCGTTCCTCGCTTGGACGAAGTAAGTGGACTGATCTTCATTGCTCGTTGTTGAAAAGTATATCTTCGGCAAATATTTTTATATCCTATCCACAGAGATTGGTTGCTATTACCGCCGTTCTATAATCCAAATTGTTAAAAGTTTGAAAAGTAACAAAATTGTTTTGTTTGGAAAATTATCTTGTGAGTAAATGTCACTAAAAACAGTAAAATGGTTTTAATCAAATGTAAGAGCTTGGCAAGATTGGAGTTCACTATTCTAAATGCTTATGATTCCTTATGACAACTATATAGATTTAAGATTATTGATGATGTTCAAGTATCCTCTCAAAGTCATTTATGTCTAAATGATATTGTGATAATCACTATATTGATCCTTAGACGATCTCTCCACCTAACTATCAATATAGCAATCTTTAGTGTTTGATACCATAGAAGAGTAATGAATAAATCTATCTCTACAACTTATTCACTACTTGAAAATCGGTTTGATGTCAAGACTCAAATAATCTCTTTCAACAACTACTCAAATCTGGTTTTCAACTTAAGGCAAAAACAGTATTCAATACATCAACAATCTTTATCATATATAAAAATCAAATGGAATACATAAACAAATGAGAATAGCTACTACCTCCAATCTTGACAAAATGGAGTTTAGCTCCTCATCATCATTTTACAAAGCAAAAATGCAATGGAAGAAAAACTCTGTTTTTCTCTCTTCCAAAAAATCTCAATGTATCAATGTGTGAATTAATAATGAATCTCTTAGAATAATGTGTTCTCCTATCCTAAAAAGGTTGACATTTCCTTAATTGATCATTTTCATCCAAAGCAGAAAAGCTATTCCAAGGCAGACCCCAAAATGGCAAAACCAGTTGGCATTGGAAACAACACACTTGGCCAAAACAGCTTGCTGGATTCGCAGGGTTCGCTGGGCGAACTTTGTTCGCGGCGCGAATTGAAGCTTTCCATTCAATTCGCGGGGCGAACTGAAGCTACCTCAGCTTCCTTGCTTTGCAAGCTTCATGCAATTGTTCTTCCAAGTGTTAATCTTCAAGAATAGGCCTCCAAATTGCATTCAACACTTCTTCCAAATTATGATTATGCATTCTGAAGCTCTCTTGTCCAAAAATTCTACAAAACTAACAAATATGTGAAATAACTATTCAAAACAAAATAAATTAAACCTAATTGCATTTATACAAAATAGTGAGAATAAAAGTGTGTAATTACATCAAAATTT
The DNA here is from genome assembly GCF_024323335.1 of Lathyrus oleraceus. Classification (NCBI taxonomy): domain Eukaryota; kingdom Viridiplantae; phylum Streptophyta; class Magnoliopsida; order Fabales; family Fabaceae; genus Lathyrus; species Lathyrus oleraceus. The sequence goes on from NC_066582.1 coordinate 20,507,548, forward strand.
GGTAAAAGGGACCATTAAAATGATATAAAAAGTAGTACTAATTGGTCCCTAACAACTCTCTCCAACTTAGCATTTTGTTTGTCCCTAAACAAAAGTTTCCACCCTTACAACCAAAGCAATGACACAAAAGATTGAAACAAGGATTTACCAAGGACATTCAAATGGTTCAAAAGTGTTTGGCATTTTCTCAATTCACCTATCTCAATTCTAGACAAAACATGAATAAGAGAAATGGTTAAGTGCAAAGATCATTCAAAGGAATTCAAAACCATATATGCCAAAATTGAATCAAACTTACACACACATCATAATAATGATGAACACATGAAGGGTTACTTTCACTCATCCAAGCAATTAAATCAACAACAACTCAAATCATGCGGTTATCACAACAAATACCACATCATGTGAAAAATGAGAATCAAGAGGTCTTTCAAAGGTTGTAATGTGGCTTAGGTTACAAGAAAGGATATGATTAAGAGAATTTAACAAAAATGCCTATCTTAAGGGAGCCTTCCCAAACATTCAACTCTACACAATCTCCATTTCTTTGATCCCTATCTTTTTCTTTTTCTTTTTACAACCATACAACCATGAGCATTTTCTTTGCTTTTTTTTCTCTTTCTTTTCATTTTCTTTGCTCTATGGTTTCAAGGGTGATTTCTTTTTCTTGTTTCTTTTCATACTTTCACCCTTTCATAAAAACTCACTTTCCCAATTTTCTAATCAACTCTTTTTTCTTTACTCTCCCCAACTTTAGATTCCACAACCAAATTTATTCAATAATGTTCCCTACTTAGACATAAGCAAAAGGCAAAATTTGCAAACAACTCGGTTTGAGGGTTCAATTGATACGAAAGAAATTAGGATTCATTTATTCCAAAATTTTCAATTAATTTTACAATGATCAATCAAATGAATCCTAAAATAGCTCAAAGGGGTTTAACTAAGGATTACTCCTCACAAGGTTAGTTGATTCAAACTTTTTGGTCAAATGGTTTTTCTCAACAAACAATGCCTATATCATTTTCAAAATTTTCACACAAAAATAGATTGATGCATGATTTAGCATGATAAGAATAAGTTGAAATAATGCTCGGTTTCCCGCATTTTAGTGTACAATGGAAAGTTTCCTCACAATTGGTTAAGTCCTATTTTGATTCAAAAATGACAATATTTCAATGAATTTATGATATGAAATTTGCACACACCATCAAACTACTCATGTTAAGTCTAGAAAGCGATAAAGTGTACCTTGAAATGCCGACACTAATTCTTATCATCACCACTCGAAGTGTCCTATGCTTCTTTCTTTGCGAACATTTCTTGGTTGCTTTAAGCTTGACTTAAGAGTAAGAACAATTAAACAAAAAAAATGTTGGTAAACCAAATTCATTGTAACACACTTAAATCTCACAGAGTATTCATGCAATTAATAAAACAAACTAACAAACCAAAGTTTTGGTGAACTAGAGCCACCCAAAAGTGCAGTTAAAATTTTACAAAAGCAATAATAATACAAAGAAAACTCAAAATAAAAACAAACTCCTCAAATTCACAAACTCCTCAATCTTCCTCCTCTTGGCCACCACCAACGGATCCAAGGATGTCCTCCATCTCATCGTCATGGTTTGCACTACCTCCTGCACCCCGCATAAAAGTTGGCATGCCCTCAGGCCAATTAGCATAAGCAGCATAATCCGCTTGGGACGGAAACTTGCGGGCTTCGGGTGCAAGAAATGTGTTAAAATTTTGAGATTTTTGAAATGGAGAGGAATAATTTTTGATTTTGGAAGTGGGGTAGTGAGAGTGATGAAGAAAATTTTTAAATTGTGAATTTGGAAATGAAATGAAAATGACACAAAACCGAACTTAAAGGGTTCTGCCAAGCTCAGTTCGCTGGGCGAAAGCTGTTCGTTGGGCGAACTGAAGGAATTTTTTGGAAAAATAATTGGCAGTGACAGAACTTAAGTGGTTCTGCCAAGCTCAGTTCACTGGGCGAAAGCTGTTCGCTGGGCGAACTGAAGGAATTTTCGGAAAAATAATTGGCAGTGACAGAACTTAAGTGGTTCTGCCACGCTCAGTTCGCTGGGCGAACACTGTTCGCTGGGCGAACTGAAGGAAATTTCAATTTTTTTTTGTAGCGGACAGAACTTTGACAAAATTTTAAATGCAGACTTACAACATTGGGTTGCCTCCCAACAAGCGCTTTTTTTAACGTTGTTTTGAGCTCGACGGTTCAACGGTCTTCACGATCCGGCTTTGTTGAGCAACTTCCTCAAGGGCTTTGTTGTCTTTAAGAGGTTCTTGATGAACCTTCGATAAAATCTGATACCACCCGTTTTCGGAACTACTTGCACAACACTCACCCATTCACCATCGGAGATAGAACAAATCATCCCGGCCTCTACTAGTTTGACAACTTCCTTCTTTTTCAGCACTCGTATCAATTGATTCTCCTCTTTTGTGGATAATGTATTGCTAATGATCACCGGTTTAGTACAATCATCACCAAGGAACATCTACTTCAAAAGTGGCTCTAGTTTTGGCTCTTCCACTTTCTCTGTCATATCCAAGCCTTCATTTGTCTCTTCATGATAAACAAGTTCTCCACAAGACTCTAATTCATGCAACATTGCTTCCATCTCTTTTCCTTCATTGTTGGTCGAAACTTTGTAGACTCCGATAAGAGATTTCTCTGATGGATTAGAAACATGAACCTGGTCTGCGATCTCAACTAGTCCCTCCTTGGTGGCATCGATTCGGAAGGAGTCATGCTTAATATTAGGATGCTTTTTGGCTTCAAAAAGATTGAAGGTTACCTCTTCATCTTGCACCCTCACTTTCATTAGTCCATCATCAATATCAATCATCATTCGGGCCGTTTTCATGAATGGTCTTCCAAGAATTATAGGAACCTCACGATCCTCATCCATGTCTACTATCACAAAATCTACCGGAAACAAGAATTTGTCCACCTTCATTAACATGTCTTGAGCAACTCCATATGGTGAAGTAGTAGACTTATCAGCTAGTTGTAAAGTCATCCTTGTAGATTTGATCTCAACATTTCCCAATCTTTTGACAATGGATAGGGGAATTAAATTGATTCTAGATCCCAAGTCAATCAAGCCATTACCAATATAGGTGTCTCCAATGGTTACCGGTAAAACGACTCGGCCCGGATCAGATTCCTTTCTTGGGAGATTCTTTTGAATGATGGCACTACAACATGCATCGAGCAAGATTGTCTCGTCTTCCACATGTCTTCTTTTCTTTGTGAGAATATCCTTCATGAACTTTGCATACCGCGACATTTGCTCTAATGCATCGACAAATGGAATATTGATTTGAAGTTGTTTGAATATGTCCATAAACCGTGCATAGTGTCTAGCATTATCCTTCTTTGATGGTGCATGCAGATATGGTAGATGTTGAACTGGAATGACATTCACTCCTTTGTCTCTTGTTTTCTTTTTTCTTGGTTTAATTTCCTTCTTCATTTCCGCTTCACACTGTTGTTCTTCCATCAATTGCTGATTCTGCTGTTTTCGCGGCGCGAAGGAAGATCGCGGCGCGAACTGAGCAGTTTCTGCCACTTTCTCCTTCCCACAAGCCACATCCTTATCTTCCAGCACAACATCCATATCATTCTCAACTATAATTTCCTCACTTTTTTACTTGTCAACTCTCTACCGCTTCTAGTAAAAATTGGTTTACAATGCTCCTTTGGATTAGTTTGAGTGTTAGCGGAGAAAGAAGATCCTGCAGTTTGTTCCGACAGTTGTTTCGCAAGTTGACCTATTTGATTTTCCAAATTCTTGATTGCTACCTCGTTGCTCTTCTGATTTGCCATGGAGGCTTGCATGAATTGTTGGAGAGTGTCTTCTAGCTTTGAATTTCCTCCTTGCGATTGTTGTCCTTGAGAATTTGGGTGTTGATAAGGACTTTGCTGCTGAAAATTTTGGTTGTTGAACCTTGATGGTTGATAACCTTGATTGTTCCTTTGATATCCTTGATTTTGATTGTTCACATAGCTTACTTCTTCTAGTGGAGGGCAAAAACCATTAGGATGATCTCCTTGGCATAATTCGCAACATGCTACTTGATGTCGAACTTGAGACCCTTGAATTTCCTTCATTTGCTGTGGAAGCTTGACCATTTGTTGAGTAAGCAACTCCACTTGTTGAGAGAGTAGCTTGTTTTGAGCAAGAATGACATCATTGGTATTTAACTCAAGAACTCCCGGTTTCCGTTGTGAAGGGCTACAATCATGTTGACTTTGACGATCATTAAGTGCCATCCGATCAATAATGACTTTAGCTTCTTCAGCATTCTTTGACATAAGAGAGCCACCTGCGATAGCATCCAAAAGTGTTCTGTGAGTTGATTGGAGCCCATTTAGAAAAATATGGATTTGAGTGAGCTCATCAAAACCATGACCCTTGCATTTTCTCAACATTGACTTGAATCTTTCCCAAGCCTCATTTAAAGACTCGTTGCTACCTTGAGTGAATACCGCAATAGCCGTTTTGGCTTCCATGAATCGGGATTGAGGGAAATATCTTTCTAAGAACTTTTCTTCTAACAAATTCCAATTCTTCATCACTCTCGGTGCTTGATCAAGGTACCACTCCTTTGCCTTTCCTACTAAGGAGTGTGGGAACATTCTTTTGAATAACGCCTCTTCACCCGTTTGATCAATTCCCGTAGAACCCGCAATCTCATAGAATTTGATGAGATGGGTATACGGATCTTCATGGTCCATTCCGGTGAATGGATTTGCATAGAGAAGTTGGAGGATTCCGGTCTTCATCTCCGTATTTCTTCCTCCACGGGCAAATTGAGCATTCCTTCTTAGACTATTAGCGGACATTTCGGTACGATTATCATCCGCCATGTTTCCGTCACAAGCCTCTACAACCACTTCTTCGATTTGAACAAGTGCGGAAGTAGATGCTTCTTCTCTCCGGTTCCTCTCTTCGGCTAGTTTCCTTCTTCTTTGTGTTTTGCTATTGAGCTTCCGAAGTGTTCTTTCAATTTCGGGATCGAATTGAAATTGCTCCTCGGTAGCTTTTCCTCGCATGCACTAGAATCTACAAAACCAACAAACCAAGTGAAACAAAAGAGGGATAGTAATACAAGTAACAAAACTTAAAACAATGAATTATTGCAATGCTTGTAATATCGAACACCAATCCCCGGCAACGGCGCCAATTTGTTGAAAAGTATATCTTCGGTAAATATTTTTATATCGTATCCACAGAGATTGGTTGCTATTACCTCCGTTCTATAATCCAAATTGTTATAAGTTTGAAAAGTAACAAAATTGTTTTGTTTGGAAAATTATCTTGTGAGTAAATGTCACTAAAAACAGTAGAATGGTTTTAATCAAATGTAAAAGCTTGGCAAGATTGGAGTTCACTATTCTAAATGCTTATGATTCCTTATGATAACTATATAGATTTAAGATTATTGATGATGTTCAAGTATCCTCTCAAAGTCATTTATGTCTAAATGATATTGTGATAATCACTATATTGATCCTTAGACGATCTCTCCACCTAACTATCAATATAGAAATCTTTAATGTTTGATACCATAGAAGAGTAATGAATAAATCTATCTCTACAACTTATTCACTACTTGAAAATCTGTTTTAGGTCAAGACTCAAATAATCTCTTTCAACAACTACTCAAATCTGGTTTTCAACTTAGGGCAAAAACAGTATTCAATACATCAACAATCTTTATCATATATAAAAATCAAATGGAATACATAAACAAATGAGAATAGCTACTACCTCCAATCTTGACAAAATGGAGTTTAGCTCCTCATCATCATTTTACAAAGCAAAAATGCAATGGAAGAAAAACTTTGTTTTTCTCTCTTCCAAAAAATCTCAATGTATCAATGTGTGAATTAATAAGGAATCTCTTAGAATAATGTGTTCTCCTATCCTAAAAAGGTTGACATTTCCTTAATTGATCATTTTCATCCAAAGCAGAAAAGCTATTCCAAGGCAGACCCCAAAATGGCAAAACCAGCTGGCATTGGAAACATCACACTTGGCCAAAACAACTTGCTGGATTCGCAGGGTTCGTTGGGCGAACTTTGTTCGCGGTGCGAACTGAAGCTTTCCATTCAGTTCGCGGGGCGAACTGAAGCTACCTCAGCTTCCTTGCTTTGCAAGCTTCATGCAATTGTTCTTCCAAGTGTTAATCTTCAAGAATAGGCCTCCAAATTGCATTCAACACTTCTTCCAAATTATGATTATGCATTCCGAAGCTCTCTTGTCCAAAAATTCTACAAAACTAACAAATATGTGAAATAACTATTCAAAACAAAATAAATTAAACCTAATTGCGTTTATACAAAATAGTGAGAATAAAAGTGTGTAATTACATCAAAACTTGGTAAAAGGGACCAATAAAATGATATAAAAAGTAGTACTAATTGGTCCCTAACACTCGTTAGGTTTCACCTCGTATCGCTCCCTGAGTAGCGTAAGAACTGCAAGAAAAAGATTGTATCGCTTGTTGATCCATCATCTTCATTTTTACCAGGTGATCTCATTTTTCCTCGAGAGGTACCACTATCATTTCACTTATACATAACAAGCCATTAAAACACGCCCATACAAAAGAAACACTAATAAAAGTATATGAATTTTCTCTTCCCTAGATATTCCTCTACTTCATTGTCGTGTTCACGGTCCTGAGAAATGAGGATGTTACACTTCAGGGGGAAGAAGCACTCTAGAGCCTAGATCACCTCGTGATACAGGGGGAGAGAGGATGTGTGAGTCTACCCTTGTAGTGGCCTTAGGGTTAGGGGTCAAGGAAAAAAAGGAACAAAGACTCGCCTCCCGCTTCCACCATAACAGAGGACGCATGATATACCCCCCTTTTTCTAGAAAATTTGTCTTTCTAATCCTCATAGAGACTGGAAAAAGGCTTTAAAAAGCTCAACCCCGAAAAAAGGCTAGGGTCGTCGAACGGTTACTATTGAGGGATCTCATCCAGAAGACATACAAAAGCACCCTGATAGAAGGCGATACCCCCAGATGACATCACATTATCTGAAAATCTCTAAGTATTCCCAAGGTATTTGGAGTAATCTAGGAGGGGGCCACGTTGAAAACAATTAGAAACTCTATTTTGAAAGAAGTGAAAGGAACCATAACTCCCAAATCATAAATAATGAGGAGTTGCAAGTATAAGTAAAGAGCGGAGGTATCTTCAGAGGTATCCATATTCGCTCTTCCCTCATCTAAAAAGTGCTTCATAAGAACAACCCTCTTGGACCTGTACTGGAGAAATATAATGTCATGGAGGAGTTTGTTGATCATATTCGTAGTAGAATACATGGAGGCTATGTCTCGCACATGAATGAAAGTTGTTTTCCTTGCCATGGTAGACGAAAACAAAATCGGATGCAGAGGGTTTAGAAGATGGAATAAAGGAAGAATGATGCATTACTTCTGAAAATATAAAATAAGTCCAACATAAATTGACTCACACGAATACCCAACTCCTAATAGCCATGTGTAAACATGGAAGACCGGATTATCTTCTCGAGTAAAGCCATCATGAGGTGCATTTAATGCTACCCATGCCTCTTCTCCTTCAACACTCAATTTGGCCAAGTCGATTGATGTCCCATCAATACTGACCTGTTTTCCCAGACCTTATGACAGCGTGCACCATGTAGGCATAAGCAAGACCGAGGCATATTGAGTTGACGGGCTCACCTACTATTTTCCCCGCCCTACGCTAAGGGAGTCGTCATGAAGAGGGTGTCGCCCTCAGCCAGGATAACTATCGGCAGGACAAGGGGAGCCTTAGAAAAGAAGGATGATTTCAAAAAACTTTTCCCTTTAGCGGAAAAAGCTATCATGCTTGAGGAACTATGTAGTGTCTTATTTGGAAAAGTCCTAGATTAGGGCACCCCTCGTCTGACTATTTGGAAGTCCAGGCGGAATCCAATGGGTCTTCCCTTGCGTTCCACCCAATATGGAGGTTCAATGAGAAAAATTCCTTGTTGACTTCAGAGATATAGCCGGTCAACAACCCCCTTAAAAAGAGAAAGTAGACAAGACAACATGGGAGAATCCATAAACCCTATCCCTTTACGAATTCCTATAAATATCCCATTCCTCAAAGGGACAAGGGGATCAAGCCATATTCTCTCAGTACCATCTGAAACTGCTCAGAGGGCACTTCGCTCCCAACAGTCCTAACACAAACTATCTAACCACCCGTTTGCAACCTAACAGCGCCGACCACCGGGAAGTCCCTTCACCTCACATGAGCTGGTCCTTTATACAACCTCAAAATCCACTGTATAGGATTACTCACAATCGTGGGATAACCTCATCATATCCGTTTAATATACCTTCTAGGGTCTATGAGTTTCCTTGCCTTTGTAGGGGAACACGTACACACCCTGTATTTTTTTTGGACAATACACAACTATTACAACAATGGTCTAAAAGAAGTAAACACACACACACACACACAAGACATTACCTTGCGAACTTGCGTATAATAAGGAAACCAAATAGAAAAAGAAAGATGTTGTGTGAGTCTTCACAAACTTTAATTAATGGTGAATGGCTCGACCACTAACATGAATCAATTCACGTACTAACAACTCTGTTAAAAATCATAACAAGCATAATAGCTCTTTCAAGCTAAACAAACCTAGATCACAGTGAACCATAACAAGGAACGACGACGACATGGTTATGTAACACAACAAAATCGTTGTTGTGGTAGCCTCAATTCAAACACTTTGATAACTGCATATCTCAATAAATCTGAAACGAATCAAAAATCAAAAGAAAGGCATACCACCACCAACCACAAAATTTGAATTGGAATCAATGAATGCTTTAAATCCATAAAGACAACGGTAACTCTTCACACAAGCAAGCTCATACGACCTCCAGAAAACCAATACCCATGACTTAAGTGCCATAATCCGACGATGTGAGAGAAGAACAAGAATCTAACAGCTACTTGCCAGAGGTGTTGATTAGAAAGTAACCACCGGAAGAAATCACACAGCGGAGGCCGTCTAAAATCCATTGTCAGATAACCCCAAAGGTAACACGGTAGTGCAGAGGAAGAACCTCATCGCACCACCAAACAAGTTAACTACATGCTGAAAATGGAGATTTGGATTTTAGAAAAGGAAGAGTGGTGGCAGCGGAGAGGTTTTGTTGTTCCATGAGAGAGAATAGAGCATTTAATTTAGTGATTGTTAATTGTCAATGTAATTGAATTAATATTAACCAATGGTGTCATTTGATTAGTTTAAATGTCAATTTGATTAAATTACTATGATTTACCTCTCAAAGTTTTGAACTTGAATAAAGATAGTAGCATTTTGTAACTAGTTTTTTAGTAAATAATATATATTATATATATATATATATATATATATATATATATATATATATATATATTATATATATATATATTATCACACCAATGCTTCAAACTCTTTTTATCTATATCTTAATGAAATATTTTGTGTGGCTCTTTAAACTCCATTATTAGATAGATAGAATTATCACAAATATATATATATATATATATATATATATATATATATATATATATATATATATATATTATCACACCAATGCTTCAAACTCTTTTTATCTATATCTTAATGATTTTTTTTTGCGTGGCTCTTTAAACTCCACTATTAGATAGATAGAATTATCACAATTGACATAGTCAATGCACATTACATTAACTTAAAAAAAAAAATGTACTGACAACATATTTCTAAAGCCAGAAAACAACATCCAATGCTTGTACAATGGGAACTTATCTCACAATTTCCCCCTCGACTGCATTCTTCCTCCTTTTTGTGATGCGAGTTTGGAAACTGATAGGGTCATTGTGGTGAACAACTTAAGTCTCGCCATATAGTATCTTAACCCGCTCCATCGTGGCATTCATTTTAGCAATGGAAATACCAGTCATTTTTCCTTAAAAAAGAAAAAGTACATGAAAACAAGTAAGAATCAATCAAAAAGCCAAAATAAAATAAAATACTTACATAAGGAGAACAACTTATCCATGAAACTAATAGTGCAAGACAATTGGTTTCATACTTAATCAACTCCCTCACCCACTTGACGATATGTTTGGATTTAAAGGGAGTGAATAGATCCCAAATTAAATTTTTATTCAAAAATTTGACTTAGAAAATTTGATGGCGCGAAAATAAGTTTCAAATATTTTCCGGATAAAAAATATTCTAACTAAACCTACTATTGAAAAACTCGGATATGCGTAAGAGTGTTTATGGTATGATAATAATCCACAAGTTAAGTAATAACACTTTAAACACCAAATTGAATACTCTAATATAATAAAGGTCTATCTCCAATGATAACAACACACAAAAACTAGTTGAAATAATTCCTCGAACACTTTGCGTGCGATTAACAATGTTTGGATGTTTGTATAATGTTTGATCCAACAACACAAATGGTATGTGATTATTACAACAACACAAATTTCACAAATGATTCAAAAATTATCATCCAAACAATATTGATCAAGAGACCAAAGTAATCAACAATTTATGAATCGAAAAATAAAAGAGAGAGAGAGAGAGAGAGAGAATGAGAGAGAGGGAGAGTACACAATAATTTGTTTAAGAAATTCCCCAATCGACCTCTCTATGGACACGTCTACCCTCAATTCAAATTCGAATCGAGATATTAATATAATAAATATTACTTTGCAAATGTATGTATACAAGAGATGAGAAATCAAATCCCACAAACCCTAAGTTTGTTCTTGACTCTAGCACCTCCAAAAACCTTGATCAAAGATTGATCAAGACACCACCAATGCCGCTTTAGTTCACCTGTTGTTGATACTTCCTTGCACAACCTTATTGTCTCAAGACTTTCACCCAATTGAAATAGTCTCAAGCACACACTTATTGTACCCAAGATTTGTCAACAAGATCCACTGTTTCCCGCTACTCACTTGCACGACACACCTAGTCCCATGGCTTTCACTCGATCGGATCCAAATTTCACTATCTTGTCAAAAACCTTTAAACCCTAAAGATCTTGAAGAAAAACCCCACCTCGATTTTCTTATTTGAATCCCTCAAAGATCTAAACCCAGTATTCTAGGTACGACAAACCTAATTGGACGTTATCAATCCTAATCTAGATGACACTCAATCAAAAAATGATTATATGTAGTTTGATTGTGCGTATGCATAGATTGAATTAAAGATGGTGAGATGCTTTGAAATCCTAGATTCATGTAGGTTTTACTCACTCTAGAAACCTTAATTGAGAATGATGCATGTCCCAAGTATATATATGTGTAAGACTCATAAGAAGCAAAAAAAATGCAAAAGAAATGAAAACAAATACAATTTTTCAAAAAATTTAATCAATCGGTCGACCTATACGAGTCATGTGATTACCTATTCAAGTCATGTGTCGACCTGTTTGGAAGCACGTGTCAACCTATAAGGTTATATGTTGCATATAGGTCGACCTGAAGACTCGGCACATGATACATAAGTTGTAAACTTTAATACTGCAACGTACGTGTCGATCTGTACCATCTATGTGTCGACTTGAAGTTTAAAAAAGTCATTTATAGGTCGACCTGTAGTCGTATGTGTCGACCTATAATGAGGATTTTTCACTTAAAACCATGTTTTTCATGCTTAACACAATATTTTGGTGCACAAATATTTTCCAGACCATTTCCAACAATGTTGACATGCTTCCTAATGCAAGAATGCTAAAATGCACAGCTAGACTCATATGATACCATACAATGTACATAAACGATATTTCCTAGTTCTGACATCATTCAAAACATATCTAAACGGAAGAACACACTCATATAATCCCCCTTTTTTATGATGGAAAAACTTGAGACTATGCGTTCTTGTTCTTGGAAAGCTCCCTCTGATTGTGTGCATCATATACTTCTCCTCATTTGACAACATAAAAAAGATACAAAACACACTATTAGGAGTATCACATATTCAATATATAATACATAGGCAATTGCAACGATAAGAAATGCGCACACATATAGTCATCATATATGAAATCACAAAAGATCAATAATCAAAGCAAAATAAAATAATAACCATAATGATTTAACATAACAACCATAGATCAAGCATTGTCTAAACTTCAAATGGTTAAGTAGTAATTACCAATACGTAAACCAAATGCAAACAAACCATAATCAAAATAAAAATTCATATAGACTCCATAGGTTGCTCATGCATTACAACATCTCCTTCCGTAACATCATGATGATCCCCCATAGGTTTCTCATCATTCATGTGAGCTTTAGCTGCGTCATCACCATACTCAATAGGATCATCAAAATTGTACACCTTTCTTCCATGCTTACTCAAGCGTAGATAGTATACTCGATGATTTACGTCCCAAAAATAGTTCATGTTAACCAGTGTACGGTGAAAAAATTATTGCGACGAACCATGAGATTTGTAGGTAAGATCCGATAAGCCAATTTTAAAGTAGTTTAGAATCTTAGAAATCATAGAGGGATAGCAGAAAGATGTGCCTTTATTGCAATTTTTTATACATAACATACAAGATACAAAGTAGTGAGGCCAATTAATTTTGACCTTGTGCAACAGAATGTACACTAAATGAATTTCAGCATAGTCATTTCTCGAAAACCCGTCATTCTTTGGCCACAAGATACGAGATACCACCCATAGAAGAATTCTTGGCACCATCTTCAATTGACCAATTATTATAGGATCACAACAGCCCTTGGAACTAGGAGACTTGAGTATCTCATTCACATGAACACTCCAATTAAAATTTACATGAGTGTAAAGATCATTTACCAACAGATCAACCTCGTCATCCAGATCATCATCACCCACAATAATACCAAACAAAGTTTTCCACAAATCATTGTTAAATTGATAAACTTTGTTACCTATCAAAAACCTGAAGCAAGAACCTTATTTTTCATGTAGTCCTGAGTAGAATACGCAAATAAGATCCTCATTGTAATCCTGAGCAAGTTGTAGGAAATAGTCAATTTGTTGATGCTCAACAGGCTTAACAACATCAGGTATATCCAAGCAACCAATAATAACACGCTTCCACATAAATTGTATCACTACAAGACGAGTTTTATGCTTTAACTCAAAATCCTTGGCATACTTCTTGGAAACCAAAGTAAATGGATTTTCAATAGCAACAATAGAGGTAGTAACCTTGCTTTTACCCTTAGCATTACTCTTGGACATAAAAATATTTGAAGCCATGGAAAATGTTGAAACGAAGGTGCGTACACCGGGTGTTTGATGAAATGTTTGAATAACGAATGAATGAGTATGAAATATTTTTGAATATCCACACACTCAAACAAGACACACAATCACCATAACACACAAAGATGAGAAGATAATCCAAAAACAAGACAGAATTTCAAACTTTTGTGACTTAAGGGGAAAAGGGTTTTTTGAAAGAACAAGGAAAAAGATAAGATGAATGGAAGAGATTTGATGAAAATATGAATGAAGATTAAATGAGTTTAGAGAAACAAACAAGATTTAATGAGATTGAATGGCTTTTATGAGATGAGATGAAGCTTGGAGACTTGAGAGCTTTGGATGCATGGATGTGAAATGAAGAATTTTTGACCAAAGAGAGAATATGAGTCGACCTCTGAGTTAATGTGCCAACGTATTAATATTATGTGTCGGCACATACTAAAGCTTTTAAACAAGAATATAAAAATTAATTCTACAGGTCGACATATCCACGGATGTTTCGACACATCCTGGAGCATTTTTGACAAATACAAAACTTCAAATTATGCATCGACCTATATGACCATGTGTCGAGGCATTATGGACAAAACTTGACAAAATTCACATTTATGACTTATGCAATGATTTTTTTATGACTCACAATGACTTATGCATGACTAATTAATAAGAGACTATGCATATGCAATGGTTTGAAAACAATTAAGATGAAAGCACAAGAGTAAGCATGATATGGCAAAATATATAGATAACATATGATGATATTTAGTATAAATTCACTATAAGCATATGAAATGAAACACACAATGGTTTCATAGATATTTTTGAAAGTGAACAAATATTACACATATCATACACATATCACATCATATACCTTTGAAATAAATAGGTAAAAGTAATACTTACTTACAAAATAAGAAAAATGATTGAAACGATATTACCTCACCGTACAAAAGATGGAGGATGCACAAACACTCCACTAGAAACTTTCAAACAAAATTCGAAATGAACGCAACAAGTGCCACAAACACAAATAGAACTAAAACACTCTTACCACTTTCCTCTTTGTACAAGTATTTCAGAATGCTATTAATAATTTACCCAAGCGAATCATTGACTTGATGATTGTGGACTTTCAATCATGTTCAATAATGATAGTAATCTTACTCCTCCTCAAGTTTTCTCATCTTAGGTTGATCAATCCTAATTTGATAAACTTGAGTATGTCTTGTCGAAGATAACCTACATCATTAACAACAATACCTTTTCCGATGCATCTTGGATAAAAAACATTAGTAATAAGAAATACATTTTTACCAATTAAAAGAACACTAAAATTTGACCTCTTTAGTAACACATTTTATCTTCCTTGTCATCAAGTCAAGAAATAGAGAAGTGTTACTCGTCTTATCTCTTGAGCTTCACGAACGAGATCCCATACTCTCTTCATATTTCTAAGACATTTATCCTGCAAGATCAACAACTAGTGCTAGGTACCCAATCTTCATTGGGTCCTTGATGATTAGTGAAACCTTGGTTGTATTTAGGCAACCATTTATGAGTGCCTTTGGGGACCAAGAGTCTCCTAAAGTTACAATTTACAATGATATGTCCCTTCATGCAACAATAATGACAATAAACATTGTGAGAAGATTCTCTTTTGCTAATCGAACTCTTTTCAACATAAATATACCTTCTATAAGTATTATGATAAGGCATATCATATTTTTAAGTGTCAATAGAAAAAGTGACTTTGGGTTGAAAATCCTTATTCAACTTGGCTTTAAAATCTCTCGACTCTTTTTTCCAAATATGACAAGTCTAACACCCAAACAAAGAGGTTTTATTATCATCACATTTATCTTTTAAAATATCTATCATAGATTTCCTTAGAACTTCCATATTCTTTTCATTTTCCAACATTTTAGCTTGAAAATGAGAGAAAAATATTTTGTTTGAAGCAAGCTTTTTGAAAGCTTCTATGGCTTATCTTTGTAGATTTTCAAAAGATTCTTGCAATTGAGAATACGATGAGTTATGAGTAGATTTAGGCTTAGAGTGACTTACATTCTTTTTCTTTCCTTTGTTGGCCATGTAACACTTTGCCGATTCATCGCTTGAGCTAAAACTTACTCCACTTGAAGAACCACTTTCACTTTGCCAAGCAACATAAGCCCTTATAAACTTGTTGGACATTTTATGATGACCTCTCTCATTTTATTTCATGATCGTAGGACACTTCAGCCTAATGTGACCCTCTTTGCCATAATTATAACATGTACTTCTACCCTTACTTTTCTTCTTCTCATCTTCCTTTGAGGAATCTGTCAACCTTTTGGATTTTCTATTATCCTTATTTCCGGAGTACTTATTTGCTTGTTCCAACATATATTTATTGTACCTTTTGATGAACAACCCCATATCTTCTTCATCAGAGTCTTCGTCATCTTTAGTTTCACAATCACTAAGCTCATTCTTTGAGGACTTTAAACTAGAAGTCTTTAGAGCAGTGGACTTCTTCTCTTCCACCTTGTTTTTACCTTTCTCTTTCTTCACCTTCTTTCATACTCTTTTTCATGTTTTTCCAAGCAAGTGAGTTCTTACTCATGTTCTTCCAATTTACCAAATAAAGTACTAAGATCAAGTTCTTTAAGATCATTCGCCTCTTTGATAGTGGTGATCTTAAGTTATCATTCCCTATTAAGACATCTTAAAACCTTGTTAGTAGCAATAGCATTAGAGATAGGATTACATAGAGATTCAATCTATTAATAAGATGTGTGGATCTCTTTTGCATGTCAACAATGGTTTTATCCTGCTTTATGCGAAAGAGTTCAAACTCTTGGTTTAATATGTTGATTCTAGTTTTTTTAACCTCATTAGTTCCCTCATGGGAAATTTCTAATGTGTCCCACATAGCTTTAGCGGTTTCACAATGAGAAACACGATAGTACTCATCAACACCTAACGCGGATATGATAATATTTCGGACTTTCCAATCATGAGACCATAACTTCCTATCATTATCATTCCATTGATTTCTCGATTTTTGTATGGTGACACCTTCATCATTGGTCATTTTAATTTCTTTTGGACCATTGATGATTTCATCCCATACGCCTTTGTCAACAGAGTTGACATGGATACACATACAAGCTTTCCAATAGCCATAATTTTCACCGGTGAAAATAGGTACTATATTATATGCCCTTTTGGTTCAGTAGCCATTATATAATAAGCAAATCTTACGACAGGAAGCAACCGGAGATCTGATACCACTTGTTAGACAATAGGCCTAGATCTATAGGGGGCCGAATAGATCCCAAGTTAAAAATTTATTCGGAAATTTGACTTAAAAAAATTGATGGCGCGAAAACAAGTTTCAAATATTTTCCGGATTAAAAATCGTCTAACCAAACCTACTATTGAAAAGCCCAGATAAGCGTAAGAGTGTCACCGGTATGATAATAATCCACAAGTTAATTACGAACACTTTAAACACCAAATTGAATACTCTACTATAGTAAAGGTCTATCTCCAACGATAACAACACAAAAAAAAAACTAGTTGAAATAATTTGTCAAACACTTTGCGTGCGATTAACAAAGTTTGGATATTTGTATATTGTTTTTAGTTCTTAGAAATCCAATTACTACTAAATGGTATGTGATTACTACAAAAACACAAATTTCAGAAATTATTCAAAAATATTATTCAAACAATGTTGATCAAGAGATCAAAGTAATCAATAATTTGCGATCTGAAAAATAAAAGAGATAGAGATAGAAAGAGAGATAGTACACAAGGATTTGTTTAGGAAATTCCCCAATCGACCTCGCTATGGATACGTTTTCTCTCAATTCGAATTCGAATTAAGATATTAATATAATAAATCTTACTTTGCAAATGTATGTATACAAGATATGAGAAATCAAATTAACAAACCCTAAGTTGGTTCTTGACTCTAGCTCCTCCAAAAACCTTGATAAAAGATTGATTAAGACACCAAAAATTCCACTTCAATGCACCTATTATTTCTACTTCCTTGCAGTACCTTTTATCTCAAAGCTTTCACCTGACTGAATTAATCCCAAGCACACACTTGTTGAACCCGAGATTTGTCAACGCAGTCCGCCGTTTCATGCTACTCCCTTGCACGACACACCTAGCCTCAAGGCTTTGACTTGATCATATCTGAATTACAGAATCTTGTCCAAAACCTCCAAACCCTAAAGATCTTAAAGGAAAACCCCACCTAGGTTTTCTTATTTGAATCCCTCAAAGATTTAAACCCAATATTCTTGATACAATAAACCTAATTGGACGTTATCAATCCTAATCTAGATGGAACCCAATCCAAAAATGATTATGTGTAGTTTGATTGTGTGTATGCATAGATTGAATTAAAGATGATGAGATGCTTTGAAATCCTGGATTCATGTAGGTTTTACTCATTCTAGAAACCTTACTTGAGAATGATGCATATACCAAGTGTATATATGTGTAAGACTCATAATAATCAAAAGGAATTGAAACAAATGCAATTTTTCAAAATATTTAATCAATAGGTCGACCTATACGAGTCATGTGTCTACCTATTCAAGTCATGTGTTGACCTGTTTGGAAGCATGTATCGACCTGTAAGGTTATGTGCTGCCTATAGGTCGACCTGAAGACTCGACACATGAGACAAAAACTGCATACCTTAATACTACAACGCACGTGTTAACCTGTACCATCTATGTGTCGACCTGAAGTTTAAAAAATTCATCTATAGGTTGACCTGTAGTCGTATGTGTCGACCTATAATGAGGATTTTTCTCTTAAAACCAAGTTTTCATGCTCAACACAATATTTTGATTCACAAATATTTTTCAAACCATTTCCAACAATGTTGACATGCTTCCTAATGCAAGAACGCTAAAATGCAAAGCTAGACTCAGACGATACCGTTCAATGTACATAAATTCTACTTCCTTGTTTTGACATCATTCAAAATATATCTAAACGGAAGAATGCACTCACAAAAACTACTATAGGAGTTCCACCATCACCCTCTTAGTCTCCCTAAACTTAAACAGGGGAAAGCTTGTATTAGAAAGAGGCTCACCCAACCAATACATATGGAAAATATATGACCCATCCTCCTCAATGAGAGTATCACACCTGGAACTTCCCCTAAACTAAACAAATTTATCCTCCAATTATTGTAATTAGATGTCTAAGGAGAAAGTAAAGCATATTCATGGATAAATCTTATTGATACCCACCCACATTGGGATACCCCTTTCATTTCATATAAAAGAAGATCATGGTGGTGGATGTGATGTCTAGAATCCAACACATGATTTTGAATCCTCGAACATACCACAATTGTTTGGATGAAGCTATGAGGGGGTCATGTTTAACATCTTAAGGACATTAGGCTAATAGAGGGTGAATGGGACATCAATCCTAAAACCCTAAAAAATAATGGTGTAGAAATATACATATTCATTCTCTACCCTGGAAGGTCGTCACATGCAAACCTTTTATCCTTACACATATGGTTCCAAAATAGCATAATCTTATCTTTCGGTGTTGGATATTTCTAACGCCACTCAAAAATCCTTTACCCAATCATCTTCTAGAAAAATGGAATCCAAACTTAAAACCTCTTCGAAAATGGAGCCCAAAGGAGTGGAAGAGTCCTCCATGATAAATTGAACTAAACCTAAGGAATAAAATATTAAGTCTGTGTCAATATCTCTATAAGAAAAAAGATAGAATACATACACCTCCCTCTGTATAAAAACCCAATCCACCATCCACGTATTTCCTTTAGAGATCTCTATTCTTCACCTCCACAACTTATTCCTTTATGAAACAGTCTAAGGCTCTATGAAATTCCAAAACTAATCACATTCCTAAATAAACAACATTGAAAATAAAACCAGAAATAAATAAAATAGGTCGGGTTATTACATGACGATGTGTAGTAGAAGAAAAGGAATACATTAAGGGAAAACATGTTACTAAAACACTGAGAAACTCAAAAATAAGAAAGATAAATTCTAGATGAGAGAACTTTGAAGAAAAGAATAGGAAAATGGTGGCTCATATTTGATTTGGAAATGTGAGAGGAGAGGAAAGTAGTGGATGAGAGTTTGATTTCAGAATATAGAGGATGTGAAGAGTTTGGGTTTTTTATAAAGTCAAATGACGCGTAGAAAAAACTGCCACATTAAAGGTTAAATAGTCTAGAGGAATAAGAACAATGATGACAACATACTCTATGTGAGTCTCGAAGGACTTAATCATTAAAAGTAAACATCTACAGAAGATCAAGGAACAAAGGATCGATCAAGGAAATGGATAAATGGGTAAGATTCTACACGATGAATATTTGCAACATTCTCGCCCAAAGAGAAGGCAAAGAAAAAAACTCCACCTTATACACCCAAAGGGACGAGTCTTAGTCAACGAGACAATAAAAGCTCTCCTTAAAATAATACAAAATGGTACGAATCAACCCAATCTCCCCCTAAAGCATCTCTCTCCTATAGGTCTCGTTCTTGAGGGACGGTGCACATCCTGAATTCCTAAAGGTAGGATCTGATCATTTTCCTAAAGAATCTTGCATATATGGGCCTCATGCTTGAGGGACTATGTACATCCTAAATTCTTAAAGGTATGATCAAAACCTTTTCCTAAATAAACTCACCCTTATGAGCCTCATGCTTGAGAGGCTAAGTACATCTTAGATTTTTACTTCGTTTCAAGTCCCTCCCCCTTTCAAGTATTGGGTCGAGCTCTATATCTAGAGATGGAGTAACCTGTTAAGATAGCGTAAAATGGAATATATATGTTTGTCGGTCGGGAAGGATATATTAAACTAACTCTAGTTTGAGACAATATTTGGTCCATATATGATTGAGATACATATTATAATTAATCATGGATACTATATATGAGGATCCCATTGAGCAAAGCTTGATTTCTAATCATTATTAAGAGGTGATGGTTAAAAGAATCAATCACCTTAAATTCTCCCAAATGGGCCTTCCTGCATGATGATTCAAAATCACTATATAAGGGGATAATCATCCTAATAACAACTCGTTCACAATTTCACTCAGACAATCAATTGCTTCTCTTATTAATCTAGTATTAGTAGAGTAACTAATTAGTGTACCTAGCGTGTATTTTCTTGTAAATGTATTACATTTTGATTACCTTATTATAATCATTAGGAAAATTATAACAATCAATGAGGAGCTATACAAACATTTGTTGAAACTTCCCACCAAAATATTGGAGCAAGTCAGGACTCGCTTACTGTTCCAAATGTGATACTTAGGTAAATAATATGTCTTAGACATTTAATAGTGTCATTGTTGCACACAAAAAAATCAATTATAACAATTCTTGAAAAATCAAAGGTTACTTGATGGAATGTTTGATTAGAGACAAGACTAAAATGTAATATTCCTAATGGATGTGTTTTACCAAACATCAACAAAAAGCTCACAAAAGAATAAGAATTATAAAGGTTTTGGATGTGCAGATAAGATAATAATAAATTACACATACTTATCATGTTTTATATTAATTTATAAGGTCAAAATGCATTAAAATAATTATCAATATTTATTTTAGGAATTTTGCCTATAGAATATATGAAGTGTTCAACATTAATCAATTTGAATTCAAATACACAATCAACTTGTAAATAATGGAGTGTTCATGCATAAGATGGATGTTGTCAGACATTCTTTGGTGTCATGTTATGATGAAAGTGCTGAAAATAAGGTGAATTGTGTCCATGCATTTAAAAAAAGAGACATATCTGTAAGACCCCATTTTTGACCCTAAGATCCCTCATGCAATCTCATCATATGCATTAGCATTGGGATCATACCTTGACATCTTACTTACCCCTCTTTCATTGGGTTTGTTTTGGGAGAGATAACCAAGCACCATGTGATTGTATCATACTTGTATATTATAATTTTTACTAACCAAAATACCAAAAATATGTCTTCCCATTTGCCTAACTCTTTTGTAGGTATGGCATGATCACCATTGATATATCAAGTTCACATTTAGGGTTTAAGACCCTCATTGCTAAGAGCTCAACCAATGAATGATCCACAATGGCTCTTGGCATCATATATGAGTCCCCATGATCTCTACATGTTATTTTGATAAATAACTCTTTAAGAGTTTGGAATTGGTTTGCCTTGGAAACCCTAATTCATATGGGTATCTTGTGTAACTTCTTCAACACGGTTCTTCACCAATTGATCAAATATTTCAAAGAGCATCTCAAATTTCATCATATTATGCATATATGATCTACCATGAGCCTAAAAATTCAAGAGAATTGCAAGTTAGCAAGATGGTTGATGGTGGTTGGCCAGATGAACTCATCTGATTAAAAATAGGTCTCCCTAGATCCTATCTCCTATAAATTGCATCATATGAAAATTATTCCAAGAAAAATGTTACTCTAAATGACATTCCAAACAAATTTCATGTTGAGGTCTAGAGCTAATTTTTCTTGTAAAATCATTTTCTATGTTGAAACATTATAGGTCATTTTGTCTAAACCCTAATTTGAAAGTCAACTTCTCAAGGCCATAACTTGCTCAATTTTTATGAGATGAAAGATTTCCAAGTTGCACAATTAATTTCAAGATGTCTACTTCAACTTTGATGTTTGGAGTGAGATCTAAATCAATTTTTATGAGCATCTGATATGCGGATACATTATAGGTCATTTTGGACCAATTCCATTGAACAAGTGATTCTCCTCAACTTCAAAAATGCATAACTTACTCATCCTAAATCCAAATGATGTCAAATTGCTGACCATTTTTAGGATTTTTAAAGTAGCTACAACTTTGATGAAGACACGTTTCTCATTTGGAGCTCACACAAGAAGTTAAGCAAGGTTGAATAATTGAATATGTGGCTTAACACTTAGAAAATATTTTGACATGTCGAAATTTACAAATTTCCACTTCAAAATTCACCATGATACAAGTTCCAAATGGAAAAGTGTTCAACATAAGAGTTGTTCCTTTTGATCTAAGCTTTCCAAAGAGTCCTAATTCATTTATTTTGGACAAAGTTTGATAGGTTTGTTCATGGCTTAAACAAGCATGTATTAGTTGGCAAAATCAATGCTTCCAATGTTGAAACAACTTTGCCTTGCCATCCAAGCTTCATGCAGACCTCATTTCAGTTGATTGTGGACCTAAATGGATTGCTTCATGGGCCTGCAAATGCCCATGCAAGCATGTGCATTACATTACCAAATTTGGAGAATTTTACAAGTGTGCAAATAACACTTCTCATTGCTATAAATAGAGGTCTAATGCCTCAATTCAAAGGACCTTGCGCGCCAGCTTTTCCCCCAATCTTCCAAACCCTCTAAATCCAAAGGAAAACCTGAGAAATTTCAACTGAAATTTGAGTTTGAATCTCACTGTTTGGAGATTCAAAAACTCCAGGATCCAAAGCTTTGCATGAATCTTAAGCCACTTCCACAAGCTCCATAAGCAAGATCAAGCACGAATTGAAGCAAAAGAGATCTAATTCTGCATAGTTTTGAAGGTATTTTTCTAGATTTTTCTTCTCTTCGATTCTCTCTCAATTCTCTTAGATCCTTGGTTGTTTGAAGTCCTACCAATGTAGGCAAGAATATTGAGTTGCTTTGAGGTCAAATTGAAGCAACTCAGTTGACACACCTCAAAATTCAACTCCACGTATCTCTTTATATATTTGGAGTTACTTAAAATTGAGGTGATATTCATGATCTACGCCATTTTATCTTTAAGATCATGTCCTCTTTTTTCATTTATGATGTGGTGATGATTGAACCATTCCGACCAGGGTCATCGGAGAAGATGCCCAACCTTTGGCTCCGGCGATGCGTTGGAAGTGTTCAGAGCCATTAGATGAGTTTAAAATATTTTAATCAGGAGCGTACATTGTGATTACCAGGCGTGTGGATATTTGACTCAAGCGTACCATGGAATGCACACTTTCGACCACTTGATTTGCCACCTCAATTAATGAGGCAGATCAAGTGGTCCACATTTTTTTGATTATCTGATTTTTATTTTTATTCCTTTGATTTTCATTAATTCATATTAATTTTAATATTGATCCAAAAAATATGAGAGTTTCACCAAAAAAATTTAAATAAAATCCTCTTTCATTTTCTGAATTAAAATTATTTTTTGGATCATTATTAATATTTTTCATGATTTAATTGATTTTGTGAATCTTTTTAATTGTTTAAAAATACTTTTAAGTTTCCAAAAATTCTGAAATTTTTTCTCCAAAGTACTTCGACCTTGTTTGACCTATGATAAATCTAATGGCGATTTCTTTAATGTTTTGATGAGGTTTTAGGAAATTGACCAATCATATGTAATTTAATGCATTATTTTTTATATCTTTAATTGTTTAAATGCCAAATTAATTGTGTAGAGCCATTTTAATTGACTTTGTTGTAAAGGCAAAGTGTCACACAAAGCAGAATCGCAAGTTTCGATGATGACAAATGACCACCATGCACGTCTACAAACAAATGCAACACATTACTTATCATATCCTTTCCTACTTATCTAAATCTGCTATAATTCTTAAAAACATATGTGAACAAAGTGTGATCATGACGAAATACATGAAAATCACAAACCATAATTTTTTGCAGATTTGAAGACTTTGAGTCGACCATAAGGGTCGGCGCACAGCTCACGGGTCAGCGTATAACTCAGACAAATTTGAGCTTGGTCAGCGCATGCTTGCTTGAGTCGACCACAGGTCGGCGCATGGCATAGTGATGCTAGCCACGGGTCAGCGCATGAAACCCTTGAGTCGACCCCAGGTCGGCGCATGGCATAGTGATGCTATCCACGGGTCAGCGCAATAAACCTTTGAGTCGACCATAGGGGTCGGCGCATTTCCCACGTGTCAGCGCACACCGACCTATGGTCGACCGCTCGTGCGAAAACTCAGTTTTCTGAGTATTTTCCACTGTTTGAAAAGCTGTTATTTTTGGTTGGTAAGCTGTTACTATAAATAGAAGTCAAAACACTTTTATCAACTAACATTTGCAAATTTGAATTCAAGTGTTCAAGGAAACAAGAAAGAGTGAAAAAGGTGTCCAAGATTCATCATCTTCATCTTCAACATCTCACAACACATCAACTACACACAACCATTTTTGATGTGCTTCGTGTTCGGTTAAAGGTGATAAGGTTCGAAGTTGTGATCGGAGAATCTGGTTCGGGTTGAAGCTTGTGGCAGGTTCTTTCTTGAATAAAACCGTTAGGATTTTGTCCTCCAATATCGGTTTGTGTTTGGGGGTTTTTGGACGAATTGCTTCATCAATATTCAGCTGAGCGAAGGTGATTGAGAAGAGGAAGTCTTCTTCAGTCTAGTAGCGGATTCGGTGATATTGAAGTGAAGGATTCGGGTTCGATTCGTTGTGTTTGAGATCAGCCGGGCCGAGGGTTTGAAGAACGGAAGATTCTTCAGCAAAGGGGCTGGAATCGGAGGTCTAGCAACAACGATCGAAGGTCTTGATTCATCTTGAATCAAGGAGCAAGGATAGGAAGCATCATTCAACACATTGGGAGTTCTGTTGTTTACTTGCTTTGCAATCCTTGTATAAACGGTTAAATTTCACAGGTGATATCTAATTAAATCATCTCAATTCTAAGTTTAGAATTGAGGGAAGACGTACCCCGAAGCGAGGACGGCGGGGGAACTGCCTCATCAAATCTCTGTCTTCTTTAATTTTCTGCATAAGTGTTTTTCAGCTTAAAAAAAATTAAGTGATTTTAGTTTAATCAATTTTACCAAACACTGATATAAGTTGAGTAAGAGATTAAAACTGCTGTTTGAATACAAAGTACAATAGTATATTGTACTAGGTCAATTTGAATTACTTACTCAACTCAAATATCACTTGGAGTGTTTATGCACACCAAGTGTTTGTTAATTTGCATAAGCCAAAGTTGTCTTAAGTTTGCATCCAGTTTAATTTGGTATTTTGGATCATTGGAGCTAGGCTTGCTAGTAAGTGAAACATATAATTGATTGTGCAAATAGTGTAGTGATTCGTATTTCACTTTATCTCTATTCCATTAGCTTAATGCATATCCGGTTTTCCAATAACGGTTCGTTTTAGACTAAAATTTTCCTTGGCCGCTTCCGCACTTAAAATAAATTTTTAAAACCAATTTTAAATTGGTAGCGCCGACTCAAGGTTTTAATTGGGATCTATTCAACCCCCCTTCTAGATCCGTGCCATAGTCTAACAAGTGGTAGCAGGAGCTCCGGTTCACTCCGTGCTTCAAAATATAACTTTGATAGAAAATGGCTAACGAACCTAAAGGGGCTTACAATAGAGCTCCCGTTTTCAATGGTGAAAATTATAGTTATTGGAAAGACTGTATGCGGGTGCACATAAATTCCATAGATAGAAAAGTATGGAACGTTATTCTCAATGGTCCAATTCAAATAACCATGACCAATGAGAACAACGAATTGGTGCCTAAGCCCGAAGCACAATGGACCGATGATGATGAAAAGAAATACAATTATGATTGGAAAGCCAAAAATATCCTAATCTCCTCATTAGGTGTAGATGAATACTATCGTGTATCCCATTGTCCTACTGCTAAGGCTATGTGGGATTCACTACAAATTGCCCATGAGGGGACGAATGATGTTAAATTGGCTAGAATCAATACACTAATACAAGAGTTTGATCTCTTTTTCATGGAGCAATGGGAAACCATTGCTGACATGCAAAAGAGATTCACTCATCTCATCAATCGATTACATTCACTTGGTAGGCCTGTTTCCAATGATATTGCTACTAATAAGATCTTGAGATGTCTTAACAGGGAATGGCAGCCGAAAGTGACCGCCATCAAAGAGGCAAATGATCTTACCACATTGGACTTGACAACATTGTTTGGTAAACTACAAGAGCACGAACAAGTTCTCTTAAGCTTGGAACAACACGAAAAGAAAGATAAGAAGGACAAAGCAAAGGTGAGTGAAAAGAAATCAATAGCTCTAAAGACTTCCTCCTCAAAGTCTCAAGCAAAAGAGCAAAGTGATTATTCATCGAGCGACGAAGAAGAAGATGACAAGAGTGAAGATATGGGGCTGTTCGTTAAACGCTACAACCGTTACGTGAGAAAGAACGGCATCCAACATTCCGAGAAGAACTTGGTAAACTTCCGGAAGCAATCTAGGTACTCTAAAAATGATGACTCAAAAGGAAAAATAACTAGAGGGTCGTGCTATAAGTGTGGAAAGCCGGGTCACTATAAACCGGACTGTCCGATGAATAAGAAGACAAAAGAAAAAGAATCATACAAATCACACAAGAAACCATCAAAGCCAAGGAGGGCATACATAGCTTGGGAAAGCGATAGTGACTCCTCCGATGATGAAAGTTCTAGTGATGAAGATGAAAATGCAAATCTATGTCTCTCTACTCATCAAAAGAATAAGAAGAAACAGGTACGACATGCTAAATATGAAAAATCCTCTAGTATGTCTCATCACGAACTGCAAACTGCTTTTCATACTTTACACTATGAAGCGAAAGAGGCCTTTAAAAGGCTTGCCTCAAATAAGAATTTTTTTTCTCATTTGGAACATAAAATTCAAGAATCCGAAAGGAAACTTGAGGCACTTAAAGCTTCTATAGTGGAAAGCACAAAAACAAGTTATGAGGACCTTAGGAGTAGAAGGATGAACTTTGGGTGTGATACTTGTTACATTTGGCAAGGTGAAGTAAGAAACCTAAAAGCCAAACTTGACAAGGCTCTTGAGCCCAAGATTACCTTTGCTATCGATAAATCAAATTTTCGAAAAAGTATGGTTAATCCATATCAAAAATATAAATACGTTGTAAAGGATGAAGATAGCAAAAGCAATCAAAATGAAAAGTTCTCTTGTCTTTATTGTTGCAAGAAAGGCCACTCCATTGCTAAATGTAGGTTTAGGAGATTTTTAGTTCCTAAAGGCATTTATCAATGGCTGCCCAAATGCAACCATTTCGTTCCTCACCACTCAGGACCCAATAAGCAATTGGGTACCTTCTCTTGTTAATTATCTTGTCACAGGTACAATGCCTCGAGACTACCGAGAGAAGATGTGTTCTCGACAGTGGATGCTTAAGGCACATGTCAGGTGACATATCTCTCTTCATTGACTTTGTGGCTAAGAAGAAGGGATATGTAACTTATGGTGACAACAACCGTGGAGCAATACTTGGTAAAGGTAGTGTAGGTAACCCTTCTTCCACTACTATTTCTGATGTATTGCTTGTCGAAGGTCTTAAACACAATCTACTTAGCATCAGTCAATTATGTGACAAAGGATACAATGTATCGTTTTCAAAAGATTGTTGCAAAATTGTACATAATGATGATAAGAAAAGTATGTTTAATGGCCTGCGTGTGAACAATATCTATATGCTTGACTTAAATGAAGTATCGTTAACAAGTGACAAATGCCTTGTAACAATGAGTGAAGATTCATGGTTATGGCATAGGCGTTTAGCACATGTTAATTTCGATTTACTAAATAAAGTAGTCTCAAAAGATCTAGTCCTAGGTCTCCCCAAAATAAAATTCACCAAGGATCATCTTTGTGATGCTTGTCAAAAAGGGAAGCAAACGAGGATCTCACTTAAATCCAAAAACATCGTTTCAACAACGAGACCTCTCGAGCTTCTTCATATGGATTTATTTGGACCATCTAGGAATAAAAGTCTAGGAGGAAACTATTACGGTTTCGTAATAGTGGACGACTTTTCTCGATTTTGTTGGACTATTTTCTTAGTAAGCAAGAGCGATACGTTCGCCGCCTTTGAAAGATTTGCTAAGCTTTCCCAAAATAAACTAAATACAAACATTGCTGCAATTAGAAGCGATCATGGGGGTGAGTTTGAAAATCACTTATTTGAAGAATATTGCGGTAACCATGGTATTGATCATAACTTCTCCACTCCACGTACTCCTCAACAAAATGGGGTTGTGGAGCGTAAAAATCGAATTTTAGAAGAATTGGGAAGAACAATGATCAACGAAAGTGGCTTACCAAAATATTTTTGGGCCGACGCCATTAGTACGGCTTGTTATGTTCTGAATAGGGTGCTCATTCGCCCTATTCTAAACAAAACACCGTATGATCTTTTAAAAGGGCGAAAGCCAAATGTTTCTCACTTACATGTTTTTGGTTGCAAATGTTTTGTATTGAACAATGGAAAGGAAAACTTGGGAAAATTCGATTCCAAGGCCGACGAAGGTATCTTCCTCAGATACTCTCAATCTAGCAAAGCATATAGAATATACAACAAACGATTACTTGCTGTAGAAGAGTCTGTACATGTTACTTTTGATGAATCCAATCCGAGAAACGTCGGAAAGGGTAGTGTTTTTCATGGTGCAGGTACATCTACCGAAGACATACTCAAGGGTGGCGAGCCGGGGATTGATCAACCCGACATAGTCAAAATTGAGGAGGACAAAGATGTACACCATAAGGAAACCGAGGTAGCTCATCCGCCTTCAAACGATGATCTCCCTCAAGCTTGGAAGTCATCCAAAGACCATCCAATCGACAACATTCTCGGAGATATCTCAAAGGGAGTAACAACTCGACTTAAGCTAAGTAATTTCTGTTATCACTTCGCTTTCGTTTCGCAGATGGAACCTAAAAACCCTAAAGAAGCATTACTCGATGAACACTGGTTTTTATCAATGCAGGAGGAACTTAATCAGTTCACCAGAAATGAGGTTTGGGACCTTGTCCCTCCTCCGCGAGATCATCGAGTAATCGGCACCCGATGGGTGTTTAGGAACAAGCTGGACGAAAACGGGGTAATAACCCGTAATAAGGCGCGTTTAGTCGCACAAGGGTATAACCAAGAGGAAGGCATCGACTATGAGGAAACTTATGCGCCGGTTGCCCGACTCGAGGCTATACGCCTTCTCCTTGCCTTCGCTTGTGCAAAGGACTTTAAGCTATTCCAAATGGATGTTAATAGCGCATTCCTTAACGGTCACATAAATGAAGAGGTTTACGTCGCACAACCTCCGGGTTTCGAATCCCATGAGTATCCTGATCATGTTTATAAACTGAAAAGGGCTTTGTATGGCCTCAAACAAGCTCCTAGAGCTTGGTATGAGAGACTAAGCAAGTTCTTACTCGATCAAGGTTACTCAAGAGGAAAGGTTGACACAACCCTCTTCATTAAACGTCAAGGAAAGCACTTGATATTAGTGCAAATTTATGTAGATGATATCATTTTTGGGTCTACTAACATGAATCTTGTAAGAGAATTTTCAGACCTAATGCAGGGCAAATTCGAGATGAGTATGATGGGGGAGCTCACATACTTTCTCGGTT
Source organism: Lathyrus oleraceus (assembly GCF_024323335.1). Taxonomy (NCBI): domain Eukaryota; kingdom Viridiplantae; phylum Streptophyta; class Magnoliopsida; order Fabales; family Fabaceae; genus Lathyrus; species Lathyrus oleraceus. The sequence continues at coordinate 20,537,318 of NC_066582.1, forward strand.
TGCAAATTAAACAGCTCAAAGAAGGAACTTTCGTGAGCCAGACAAAGTACTGTTTGGACCTTATCAAGAGATTTGACATGGCAAAAGCTAAAGCCATAGACACCCCCATGCCTACTTGTACAAACTTGGACAAAGATGAAGACGGTGAGGAAGTAGATGTAAAATGTAACACCCTTCTAAAATACCTCAATAATTAATTAAAACAACAAAATATAAATCAGAGTAGATATGCAATTTCAGGGCGTCACACTTGACACTTCACACCATTCACCAAAATATCTTGTCATGCTCATTTATTAATCAAAATAAAACATTGCACAATTCGCAGCGGATAGAAATCTAACAACATTCGAACCATGTAACACCTTACATGTAAATTTGTTCAACAACCAACAATGAAAACAAAGTAAAACATCCTGTCCCGATGTTACATAGACCAGAGCATGACCCACTAAGGAACTACACTAGACTCCAAGCACTAGCTTCTACTCAATCACTGCTCGTTACCTGAAACATAGTTGTAAGGGTGAGTTCCTCAATCGATATAATAAGCATTATAAAATATCATGTAATGTTAAGTAAATTAACACATTCATCACCCTAATCATATCACACATTCAGCAACGGCAACATCAACTCATACTCATACTCAACACAAACACAAAACACACGTATAATATTGGAATACATCCATTCATATTATACGCCATACATACATTATGTAATGAGACTCCATGCATGCGGTACCGACTATTCGTGAACACATAGTTCAACCTCACCGATCAAACCCAGATACGGCTACCAAGCTCACTAGTCCCACTCATTTGAGACCTAGTGACTCACTCACTAATTCCTCACCATGGGAATTAGCTACCACCCTGAAGGCCATGTTATGCACGCTAAATCACCTAGCATGCAAACATCAACAACAATCCACAATGGACATATGCTCACACTCTAAGCCATAAACAGTCCATCCACAATTACATACATAATAGATATATTCACAGCATTATGCATACCATCGTACATCATCAGCATATTTATCACAGAAGCATATCATGTCATGCCAAATAATAAATCACAGTATTAGCACACTCTACTAATACCTATACTGCTCAAAACAACGGGAAATGATCCCTACTATATCATACATAAGCTAAATTACATCACTCAGCTGAAACGACCAAAACTGCACAACAACAGTTCAAGAAAAATCAAACTTCTGCCCATATGCGTATTGCCTGTCTCATACGCGTATGATACGCGTACCACTTCTCCCATACGCGTACCAACAGAGACAAAACCACGTTTAAAACATCATCTTCTTCATTCATACGCGTATGGCCTCACCCCATACGCGTATCAGGCCATCTCATACGCGTATGGCCTAGTGTCATACGCGTATGACCAGAAACCAATTTCCAGATCTGCTATGGGTTTTCTCTGCTACGAGATTTCTCAGATCCAACCTTCCACAGTCCAATTTTTACACAGCATTCGTTCATGTTATCTAACGCAGATCATACCCATTCAATTTCACAATTTCTAACCTTATTACATCTAATTCCTACGAATTTTCTTCAATTATAGACCCACGTCTCATTCATCCACAATTTCACAATTTGCAACATTCATCATCCAAATTAGAGTCGATTCAATGGCTTATTACTACCCATTACATGTTAACCCATAATACCCATTAAACGACGATAAACCCCCCTTACCTGAGTTAATCCGGCAAATCCTTTAGCTTCAAGTTTTTCCCTTCTTCTCTTGCTCTTCCTTTTTGCCCTTTTTCCACTTTTGAGTCGTTTTTCTCTTTTCACGTGAAAACCCTTTTTACCAAATGGGACTCTTTACTGATTCCAACTTTATTATTCCAATAATAATAATCCAATAATATTCCAATTATTTAATTAAATTAATAAATATACTAATAATAATATATATGAATGGTTTACCTTTTATTTTGAAAAAATAATACCCTCTCATTCATATTATTATCATAATATACTATTAAACTTAAATTAAATAATTATCATATTTTATCAGGGTGTTACAACTCTCCCCCACTAAAAGAGTTTTCGTCCTCGAAAACATACCTCAAGCGAATAACTCTGGATAAGACTCCTTCATCTGACTCTCAAGTTCCCAAGTCACATTGCCACCTGTTGGTCCTCCCCAAGCTACCTTTACCAAAGCAATCTCTTTACCCCGCAACTGCTTCAACTCTCGATCCTCGATCCTCATAGGTGATGTTTCAACAATCAGGTTATCTCTCACCTGTACATCATCTACTTGGACCACATGCGACGGATCAGGAATGTACCTCCTCAACTGAGACACATGAAAAACCTCATGCAAATTCGCAAGTGACGGCGGTAAAGCGATACGATAGGCTACCTCCCCTATCCTCTCCAAAATCTGATAAGGACTAATAAATCGAGGTGTCAACTTCTTCGACTTCAAAGCTCGACCAACCCCAGTTATCGGAGTAACACGAAGAAACACATGATCTCCCTCTTGAAACTCAAGTGACTTCCTCCTCTTGTCGTGATAACTCTTCTGACGACTCTGAGCAATCCTCATCTTCTCCTGAATCATCTTAATCTTTTTCGTAGTTTGTTGAACAATCTCCGGTCCAACCACAACACTCTCACCGGACTCATACCAACATAAAGGTGTCCGACATCTCCTACCATACAAAGCTTCAAACGGTGCCATGCCAATGCTCGAATGAAAACTATTGTTGTAGGTAAACTCAATCAAAGGTAAATAACAATCCCAAGCACCTCCCTTTTCCAAAACACAAGCCCTCAAAAGATCCTCCAGTGACTGAATCGTCCTCTCAGTCTGACCATCAGTCTGCGGATGATATGCAGAACTCAATCTCAGCTTAGTTCCCAAAGCCCTCTGCAAACCTTCCCAGAACTTCGATGTAAATCTAGGATCTCTGTCCGAAACAATACTCGACGGAATACCATGCAAACTTACAATTCTCTCAATATACAACTCAGCTAATCTCTCTAACGGATAATCCATTCTGATCGGAATGAAATGAGCCGATTTTGTCAATCTGTCAACAATCACCCAAATAGCTTCAAAATTCTTAATTGTCCTCAGTAAACCAGAAACAAAATCCATACTGATACTATCCCACTTCCACTCTGGAATAGCCAACGGTTGCATTAGCCCAGACGGCTTCTGATGCTCAATCTTTGACTTCTGACAAGTCAAACAAGAATAAACAAAACTCGCAATTTCTCTTTTCATTCCCGGCCACCAAAATAACTTTTTCAAATCATGATACATCTTCGAAGCCCCAGGATGAATACTCAGGCCACTACGATTTCCTTCCTCAAGAATACTCTTCTTAAGTTCGGTAACATCCGGAATACACACCCGATTACCACATTTCAAAACACCATTCTCATCAACTCTGAATTCACCACCTTGACCTTGATTCACTAGAGTCAACTTATCAACCAAAAGCACATCGGATTTCTGACCGTCTCTAATCTCATCCAGAATACCACTCGTTAACTTTAACATTCCCAATTTAACACTATTGTGAGTACTCTCACACACCAAACTCAAGTCTCTAAACTGCTCAATTAAATCCAATTCCTTAACCATTAACATAGACATATGCAATGATTTCCGACTCAATGCATCAGCCACTACGTTTGCTTTACCCGGATGGTAATTCAAACCAAAGTCATAATCCTTCAGAAACTCTAACCATCTCCTCTGTCTCATGTTCACCTCTTTCTGATCAAACAAATACTTTAAACTTTTATGGTCACTGAAAACCTCAAATCTTGACCCGTACAAGTAATGCCTCCATAACTTCAGAACAAATACCACAGCTGCCAACTCTAAATCGTGTGTCGGATAGTTCCTCTCATGAACCTTCAGTTGTCTCGAAGCATAAGCTACAACCTGCTTATTCTGCATCAAAACACCACCCAAACCCAAAAATGAAGCATCACAATAAACCTCAAATGGTTCCGATGGACTTGGTAATATCAGAATAGGAGCAGTAGTTAACCTTCTCTTTAACTCTTGGAAACCTTCTTCACATTTTGAGTCCCAAACAAACGCTTGCCCCTTTCTAGTCAACATCGTCAACGGTAACGCCAACTTAGAAAATCCCTCAATGAATTTCCTATAATAACCTGCAAGTCCAAGAAAACTCCTTATCTCAGAAACTGACTTCGGAGCTTCCCACTTAGATACCGCTTCTATCTTAGAAGGATCAACAGCAACACCACCTCTTGAAACCACATGACCAAGAAAACTAACCTCTTCTAACCAAAATTCACTCTTGGACAGTTTAGCAAATAACTTCTTTTCTCGTAGAACTCCTAAAACCACTCTTAAATGTTCAGCATGCTCTTCTTCAGATTTCGAATACACCAAAATATCGTCAATAAACACCACAACAAACTTATCTAGGTACGGATGGAAAATCCTATTCATATACTCCATAAATACCCCAGGCGCATTAGTCACACCAAAAGGCATTACAGAATACTCATAATGTCCATACCTTGTTCTGAAAGCAGTCTTCTGAATATCCTCAGTTTTCACATGTATCTGATGATACCCCGATCTCAAATCTATTTTGCTGAACACACTCGCACCAACCAACTGATCCATCAAATCATCAATCCTCGGCAAAGGATACCGATTCTTGATCGTCACTTTATTCAGTTGCTTGTAGTCCACACACAACCTCATAGTACCTTCTTTCTTCTTAACCAATAACACTGGTGCGCCCCACGGTGACACACTCGGACGAATAAATTTCTTATCCAACAGATCTTCCAGCTGACTCTTCAATTCAGTTAACTCAACAGCAGACATACGGTATGGAGCCATCGATATCGGCCTAGTACCAGGTACCAAATTAATCGAGAACTCAACTTCACGCTCTGGCGGTAATTCATTCACTTCTTCAGGAAACACATCAGGAAAATCACACACCACGGCCAGATCGCAAATCACCAGTTTATCTTTAGCCTCCAAAGTCGCTAACAGCATAAACAACTCTGCCCCATCTGCTACTGCCTCATTTGTAACACCCCGATAAAATAAGATAATTATTTAATTTAAGTTAATAATATATTTATTAATTTAATTAAATAATTGGAATTATTATTATTGGATTATTTAATTATTATTATTATTGGAATAATAATTATTGGAATAAAAGTTGGAATTTAGAAAAGGTCCCATTTGGTAAAAGGTTTATTTTTTCACGTGAAAAGGAAAAGGAGACAGAAAAGTGGAAAAAGGGCAAAGAGAACCAGAGAACAAGGGTTGGAGAGAGGAAGAGCTTTAAGCTTAAAGATTCGCCGGATTAACTCAGGTAAGGGGGGTTTATTGTCGATTAATGGGTATTATGGGATAATATGTAATGGGTAGTGATAGACTATTGAATTGTCCCTGATTAGAACGATGCATGATGAATTGTGAAATATTAGATGAACGAAAATTGGATTATAATGGAAGGGAATTCGTAGGAATTAGATGTAAAAATGTTAGGATTTGTGAAATCGAATAGGGATAATTCGTGTTAGGTGATATGAACGATTATTGTGTAAAAATTGGACTGTGGAAGGTTGGAATTGGGAGATCTCGTAGCAGAGAACACCATTGCAGATCTGGAAATCTGGTTTCTGGTCATACGCGTATGGCACTAGGCAATACGCGTATGAGATGGTCTGGTACGCGTATGGCACTAGGCAATACGCGTATGGATGAGGAAGATGATGTTTTGAACGTGGTTTGGTCTCTGTTGGTACGCGTATGGGGAAGTGGTACGCGTAGCATACGCGTATGAGATAGGTGGTACGCGTATGGGATTGGTTGAGAATTGGGCCATACGCGTATGGGACTAGGCAATACGCGTATGGGCAGGATTGTGATTTTTCTGTGCTGTTGTTGTGCAGTTTTTGGTTGTTCAGCTGAGTAATGTAATTTAGCTGATGTATGATAGAGTAGGGATCATTTCCCGTTGTTTTGAGTAGTACAGGTATTAGTAGAATGTGCTAATGCTGTGATTGACTATGTGGTATGACATGATATGATTATATGGTGAGTATGTTGATGACGTATGATGATATGCATAATGTTGTGAATGTATCTATCATGTATGAAATTATGAATGGACTGTTTATGGCTTAGAGTGTGAGCATATGTCCATTGTGGATGATTGTTGATGTTTGCATGACTAAGTGATTTAGCTTGCATATTGTGGCCTTTATGGTGGTAGCTAATTCCCATGGTGAGGAATTAGTGAGTTAGTATTGTGGATTGTTGTTGATGTTTGCATGCTAGGTGATTAGCGTGCATATCATAGCCCTTGGGGTGGTAGCTAATTCCCATGGTGAGGAATTAGTGAGTGAGTCACTAGGTCTCAAATGAGTGGGACTAGTGAGCTTGGTAGCCGTATCTGGATTTGATCGGTGAGGTTGGACTATATGTTCACGAATAGTCGGTACCGCATGCATGGAGTCTCATTGCATAATATATGTATGTATGGCGTATAATATGAATGGATGTATTCCAATATTATACGTGTGTTTTATGATTGTGTTGAGTTGAGTATGATGATGATGATGATTATGAGTTGATATTGCCGTTGCTGAATATGTGTGATCTGATTAGGGTGATGATATGTGTTAAATTACTTATCATTACATGATATTTTATAATGCTTATTATATCGATTGAGGAACTCACCCTTACAACTATGTTTCAGGTAACGAGCAGTGATTGAGTAGCAGTTAGTCCTTGGAGTCTAGTGTAGTTCCTTAGTGGGTCATGCTCTGGTAGATGTAACATCGGGATGGGATGTTTTACTATGTTTTCATTTGGTTGTTGAACAACTTTACATGTAATGTATTACATGGTTTGAATGTTGTTAGTTTGTATCCGCTGCGTATTATGCAAATGTTTTATTTTGATTAAATAAATGAGCATGACAGGATATTTTGGAAAATGGTGTGAAATGATTGTGTGACACCCTTAATTGTATAATTACTCTGATTGATATATTGCTATTTTAATTAAATATTTTGGGGTATTTTAGAAGGGTGTTACATTAGTGGTATCAGAGCATAGTCGGTCGAGTCGAGTCGTAATTATTCTGTTTCCCTGTACGTGATAGGTGTTGTGTAACCCTATCAGTACTTATTATTTTAGCTTGTTGGGTTTTCAGAATAGAGATGGCTGGAAGAGGTAGAGATGATGCTGCGATTGCTGAGGCTCTGGGTATGGTAGCTGGAGTACTTGGAGGAAATCCAAATGTTATGGGACTGGGAGCTGCTCGTCAACTGAGTGAGTTCCAGAAGAACAATCATCCAATGTTTAAGGGAGCATACGATCCAGATGGTGCTCAGAAGTGGTTGAAGGAGATCGAGAGGATCTTCCGAGTGACTGAGTGTGCCGATAACCAGAAGGTTAGGTTCGGTACGCATATGCTGTCAGAGGAAGCAGATGATTGGTGGGTTGCTACCCGCACTGAGTTGGAATCTGCTGGGAATGCTGAGTTCACTTGGGCTGTGTTCAGAGAGAGATTCCTGAGGAAGTACTTTCCAGAGGATGTCAGAGGAAAGAAAGAGATAGAGTTCTTGGAATTGAAGCAGGGCAATCGGTCTGTTACTGAGTATGCTGCTAAGTTCACAGAGCTGTCAAAGTATTACACTCCCTATAATGAGGCTACTGGGGAATTTTCAAAATGTGTGAAGTTTGAGAACGGGTTACGTCCCGAGATCAAGCAGGCTATTGGGTATCAGCGGATTAGAGTGTTTTCTGACTTGGTTGACTGTTGCAGGATTTTTGAACAGGATACCAAGGCTAGAGCAGAGAGCTATCAGCAAAGGGTTGATAGGAAAGGCAAGAATCAGAATGATCGTGGGAAACCGTATGCAGCTGGCAAAGGTTTCCAGAGACAGAGTGGGATGAAGAGGCCTAGTGGGGGAGACTCCAGTGCCCCTGCTAAGTGTTACAGATGTGGTCAGGCGGGACATCGTATCCATGAGTGTACCAGTACTGAGAAGAAGTGTTTTAAGTGTGGAAAAGATGGTCACCTGGCTGCAGAGTGCCGGTTGAAGACTGTGACTTGTTTCAACTGTGGAGAAGTGGGTCATATCAGTCCACAGTGCCCTAAGCCGAAGAGAGAGAACCAGTCGGGAGGCAAGGTCTTTGCTTTATCGGGTTCTGAGACTTCTGCAGATGATCGTTTGATCCGAGGTACGTGTTATATTAATGGCTTTCCTCTTGTAGCTATTGTTGACACAGGTGCGACTCATTCCTTTATATCTTTGGATTGTGCTGTGAAACTTAAATTAGAGATATCTGAGATGCATGGAAGTATGGTGATTGATACTCCTGCGAAGGGTTCAGTGACTACTACTTCAGTTTGTCTAAATTGTCCTTTGAGTATTTTTGGTAGAGACTTTGGGATGGACCTAGTGTGTCTTCCACTAGTGCAGATTGATGTTATTCTGGGTATGAACTGGTTGGTGTGTAACCGAGTTTATATCAACTGTTTTGATAAGACTGTGATCTTTCCTGAAAGTGAGGAAGGAAGGAGTTTGTTTCTATCAGCAAGGCAGGTGAATGAGGCAGTAGCAGATGGGGCAGAGTTGTTCATGCTGTTAGCTACTATGAAGGCTAAAGATAAACTGGTGATTGGCGATCTAGCCGTGGTGTGTGATTTTCCTGATGTGTTTCCGGAAGAAGTGAATGAATTACCGCCAGAGCGTGAAGTTGAGTTCTCGATTGATTTGGTACCTGGTACTAGGCCGGTGTCGATGGCTCCGTACCGTATGTCTGCTGTTGAGTTAGCTGAATTGAAGAGTCAGCTGGAAGATCTGTTGGATAAGAAATTTATTCGTCCGAGTGTGTCACCGTGGGGTGCACCAGTGTTATTGGTTAAGAAGAAAGAAGGTACTATGAGGTTGTGTGTGGACTACAGGCAACTGAATAAAGTGACGATCAAGAATCGGTATCCTTTGCCGAGGATTGATGATTTAATGGATCAGTTGGTTGGTGCGAGTGTGTTCAGCAAAATAGATTTGAGATCTGGGTATCATCAGATACGTGTGAAAACTGAGGATATTCAGAAGACTGCTTTCAGAACAAGGTATGGACATTATGAGTATTCTGTAATGCCTTTTGGTGTGACTAATGCGCCTGGAGTATTTATGGAGTATATGAATAGGATTTTCCATCCGTATCTAGACCAGTTTGTTGTGGTGTTTATTGACGATATTTTGGTGTATTCGAAATCTGAAGAAGAGCATGCTGAACATTTGAGAATGGTTTTAGGAGTCCTACGAGAAAAGAAGTTATTTGCTAAATTGTCCAAGTGTGAATTTTGGTTAGAAGAGGTTAGTTTTCTTGGTCATGTGATTTCAAGAGGTGGCGTTGCTGTTGATCCTTCTAAGATAGAAGCGGTATCTAAGTGGGAAGCTCCGAAGTCAGTTTCTGAGATTCGAAGTTTCCTTGGTTTGGCAGGTTATTATAGGAAATTCATCGAGGGATTTTCTAAGTTGGCGTTACCGTTGACGATGTTGACTAGAAAGGGGCAAGCGTTTGTTTGGGACTCAAAGTGTGAAGAAGGTTTCCAAGAGTTAAAGAGAAGGTTAACTATTGCTCCTATTCTGATATTACCGAGTCCGTCGGAACCATTTGAGGTTTACTGTGATGCTTCATTGTTGGGTTTAGGTGGTGTTTTGATGCAGAATAAGCAGGTTGTAGCTTATGCTTCGAGACAACTGAAGGTTCATGAGAGGAACTATCCGACACACGATTTAGAGTTGGCAGCTGTGGTATTTGTTCTGAAGTTATGGAGGCATTACTTGTACGGGTCAAGATTTGAGGTTTTCAGCGACCATAAAAGTTTAAAGTATTTGTTTGATCAGAAAGAGCTGAATATGAGACAGAGGAGATGGTTAGAGTTTCTGAAGGATTATGACTTTGGGTTGAATTACCATCCGGGTAAAGCAAACGTAGTGGCTGATGCATTGAGTCGGAAATCATTGCATATGTCTATGTTAATGGTTAAGGAATTGGATTTAATTGAGCAGTTTAGAGACTTGAGTTTGGTGTGTGAGAGTACTCACAATAGTGTTAAATTGGGAATGTTGAAGTTGACGAGGGGTATTCTGGATGAGATTAGAGAGGGTCAGAAATCCGATGTGCTTTTGGTTGATAAGTTGACTCTAGTGAATCAAGGTCAAGGTGGTGAATTCAGAGTTGATGAGAATGGTGTTTTGAAATTTGGTAATCGGGTGTGTATTCCGGATGTTACCGAACTTAAGAAGAGTATTCTTGAGGAAGGACATCGTAGTGGTCTGAGTATTCATCCTGGAGCTACGAAGATGTATCATGATTTGAAAAAGTTATTTTGGTGGCCGGGAATGAAAAGAGAAATTGCGAGTTTTGTTTATTCTTGTTTGACTTGTCAGAAGTCAAAGATTGAGCATCAGAAGCCGTCTGGGCTAATGCAACCGTTGGCTATTCCAGAGTGGAAGTGGGATAGTATCAGTATGGATTTTGTTTCTGGTTTACCGAGGACAAGTAAGAATTTTGAAGCTATTTGGGTGATTGTTGATAGATTGACAAAATCGGCTCATTTCATTCCGATCAGAATGGATTATCCGTTAGAGAGATTAGCTGAGTTGTATATTGAGAAGATTGTAAGTTTGCATGGTATTCCGTCGAGTATTGTTTCGGACAGAGATCCTAGATTTACATCGAAGTTTTGGGAAGGTTTGCAGAGGGCTTTGGGAACTAAGCTGAGATTGAGTTCTGCATATCATCCGCAGACTGATGGTCAGACTGAGAGGACGATTCAGTCACTGGAGGATCTTTTGAGGGCTTGTGTTTTGGAAAAGGGAGGTGCTTGGGATTGTTATTTACCTTTGATTGAGTTTACCTACAACAATATTTTTCATTCGAGCATTGGTATGGCACCGTTTGAAGCTTTGTATGGTAGGAGATGTCGGACACCTTTATGTTGGTATGAGTCCGGTGAGAGTGCTGTGGTTGGACCGGAGATTGTTCAACAAACTACGGAAAAGATTAAGATGATTCAAGAGAAGATGAGAATTGCTCAGAGTCGTCAGAAGAGTTATCACGACAAGAGGAGGAAGTCACTTGAGTTTCAAGAGGGAGATCATGTGTTTCTTCGTGTCACTCCGATAACTGGGGTTGGTCGAGCTTTGAAGTCAAAGAAGTTGACACCTCGATTTATTGGTCCTTATCAGATTTTGGAGAGGATAGGGGAGGTAGCCTATCGTATCGCTTTACCGCCGTCACTTGGGAATTTGCATGAGGTTTTCCATGTGTCTCAGTTGAGGAGGTACATTCCTGATCCGTCGCATGTGGTCCAAGTGGATGATGTACAGGTGAGAGATAACCTGACTGTTGAAACATCACCTATGAGGATCGAGGATCGAGAGTTGAAGCAGTTGCGGGATAAAGAGATTGCCTTGGTGAAGGTAGCTTGGGGAGGACCAGCAGGTGGCAATGTGACTTGGGAACTTGAGAGTCAGATGAAGGAGTCCTATCCAGAGTTATTCGCTTGAGGTATGTTTTCGAGGACGAAAACTCTTTTAGTGGGGGAGAGTTGTAACACCCCGATAAAATAAGATAATTATTTAATTTAAGTTAATAATATATTTATTAATTTAATTAAATAATTGGAATTATTATTATTGGATTATTTAATTATTATTATTATTGGAATAATAATTATTGGAATAAAAGTTGGAATTTAGAAAAGGTCCCATTTGGTAAAAGGTTTATTTTTTCACGTGAAAAGGAAAAGGAGACAGAAAAGTGGAAAAAGGGCAAAGAGAACCAGAGAACAAGGGTTGGAGAGAGGAAGAGCTTTAAGCTTAAAGATTCGCCGGATTAACTCAGGTAAGGGGGGTTTATTGTCGATTAATGGGTATTATGGGATAATATGTAATGGGTAGTGATAGACTATTGAATTGTCCCTGATTAGAACGATGCATGATGAATTGTGAAATATTAGATGAACGAAAATTGGATTATAATGGAAGGGAATTCGTAGGAATTAGATGTAAAAATGTTAGGATTTGTGAAATCGAATAGGGGATAATTCGTGTTAGGTGATATGAACGATTATTGTGTAAAAATTGGACTGTGGAAGGTTGGAATTGGGAGATCTCGTAGCAGAGAACACCATTGCAGATCTGGAAATCTGGTTTCTGGTCATACGCGTATGGCACTAGGCAATACGCGTATGAGATGGTCTGGTACGCGTATGGCACTAGGCAATACGCGTATGGATGAGGAAGATGATGTTTTGAACGTGGTTTGGTCTCTGTTGGTACGCGTATGGGGAAGTGGTACGCGTAGCATACGCGTATGAGATAGGTGGTACGCGTATGGGATTGGCTGAGAATTGGGCCATACGCGTATGGGACTAGGCAATACGCGTATGGGCAGGATTGTGATTTTTCTGTGCTGTTGTTGTGCAGTTTTTGGTTGTTCAGCTGAGTAATGTAATTTAGCTGATGTATGATAGAGTAGGGATCATTTCCCGTTGTTTTGAGTAGTACAGGTATTAGTAGAGTGTGCTAATGCTGTGATTGACTATGTGGTATGACATGATATGATTATATGGTGAGTATGTTGATGACGTATGATGATACGCATAATGTTGTGAATGTATCTATCATGTATGAAATTATGAATGGACTGTTTATGGCTTAGAGTGTGAGCATATGTCCATTGTGGATGATTGTTGATGTTTGCATGACTAAGTGATTTAGCTTGCATATTGTGGCCTTTATGGTGGTAGCTAATTCCCATGGTGAGGAATTAGTGAGTTAGTATTGTGGATTGTTGTTGATGTTTGCATGCTAGGTGATTAGCGTGCATATCATAGCCCTTGGGGTGGTAGCTAATTCCCATGGTGAGGAATTAGTGAGTGAGTCACTAGGTCTCAAATGAGTGGGACTAGTGAGCTTGGTAGCCGTATCTGGATTTGATCGGTGAGGTTGGACTATATGTTCACGAATAGTCGGTACCGCATGCATGGAGTCTCATTGCATAATATATGTATGTATGGCGTATAATATGAATGGATGTATTCCAATATTATACGTGTGTTTTATGATTGTGTTGAGTTAAGTATGATGATGATGATGATTATGAGTTGATATTGCCGTTGTTGAATATGTGTGATCTGATTAGGGTGATGATATGTGTTAAATTACTTATCATTACATGATATTTTATAATGCTTATTATATCGATTGAGGAACTCACCCTTACAACTATGTTTCAGGTAACGAGCAGTGATTGAGTAGCAGCTAGTCCTTGGAGTCTAGTGTAGTTCCTTAGTGGGTCATGCTCTGGTAGATGTAACATCGGGATGGGATGTTTTACTATGTTTTCATTTGGTTGTTGAACAACTTTACATGTAATGTATTACATGGTTTGAATGTTGTTAGTTTGTATCCGCTGCGTATTATGCAAATGTTTTATTTTGATTAAATAAATGAGCATGACAGGATATTTTGGAAAATGGTGTGAAATGATTGTGTGACACCCTTAATTGTATAATTACTCTGATTGATATATTGCTATTTTAATTAAATATTTTGGGGTATTTTAGAAGGGTGTTACATCATTCACCTGCCTTGCTGATAGAAACAAACTCTTTCCTTCCTCAATCTCAGGAAAGATCACAGTCTTATCAAAACAGTTGATATAAACTCGGTTAAACACCAACCAGTTCATACCCAAGATAACATCAATCTGCACTAGTGGAAGACACACGAGGTCCATCCCAAAGTCTCTACCAAAAATACTCAAAGGACAATTCAAACAAACTGAAGTAGTAGTCACTGAACCCTTCGCAGGAGTATCAATCACCATACACCCATGCATCTCAGATATCTCTAATTTAAGTTTCACAGCACAATCCAAAGATATAAAGGAATGAGTCGCACCTGTGTCAATAATAGCTACAAGAGGAAAGCCATTAATATAACACGTACCTCGGATCAAACGATCATCTGCAGAAGTCTCAGAACCCGATAAAGCAAAGACCTTGCCTCCCGACTGGTTCTCTTTCTTCGGCTTAGGACACTGTGGACTGATATGACCCACCTCTCCACAGTTGAAACAAGTCATAGTCTTCAACCGGCACTCTGCAGCCAAGTGACCACCTTTTCCACACTTGAAACACTTCTTCTCAGTACTGGTACACTCATGGATACGATGTCCAGCCTGACCACATCTGTAACACTTAGCAGGGGCACTGGAGTCTCCCCCACTAGGTCTCTTCATCCCACTCTGTCTCTAGAAACCCTTGCCAGCTGCATACGGTTTCCCACGATCATTCTGATTCTTGCCTTTCCTATCAACCCTCTGCTGATAGCTCTCCGCTCTGGCCTTGGTATCCTGTTCAAAAATCCTGCAACAGTCGACCAAGTCAGAAAACACTCTAATCCGCTGATACCCAATAGCCTGCTTGATCTCGGGACGTAACCCGTTCTCAAACTTCACACATTTTGAAAATTCCCCAGTAGCCTCATCATAGGGAGTGTAATACTTCGACAGCTCTGTGGACTTAGCAGCATACTCAGTAACAGACCGGTTGCCTTGCTTCAGTTCTAAGAACTCTATCTCTTTCTTTCCTCTGACATCCTCTGGAAAGTACTTCCTCAGGAATCTCTCTCTGAACACCGCCCAAGTGATCTCAGTACTCCCAGCAGCTTCCAACTCAGTGCGGGCAGCAACCCACCAATCATCTGCTTCCTCTGACAGCATATGCGTACCGAACCTGACCTTCTGGTTATCGCCACACTCAATCACTCGGAAAATCCTCTCGATCTCCTTCAACCACTTTTGAGCACCATCCGGATCGTATGCTCCCTTGAACATTGGAGGATTGTTCCTTTGGAACTCACTCAGTTGACGAGCAGCTCCCAGTCCCACAACATTCGGATTCCCTCCAAGTACTCCAGCTAGCATACCCAGAGCCTCAGCAATCGCAGCATCGTCTCTACCTCTTCCAGCCATCTCTATTCTGAGTTAATCCAACAAACTAAAATAATAAGTACTGATAGGGTTACACAACACCTATCACATACAGGGAACAGAATAATTACGACTCGACTCGACCGACGATGCTCTGATACCACTAATGTAACACCCTTTCAAAATACCCCAATAATTAATGAAAACAACAAAATATAAATCAGAGTAGATATGCAATTTCAGGGTGTCACACTTGACACTTCACACCATTCACCAAAATATCTTGTCATGCTCATTTATTAATCAAAATAAAACATTGCACAATTCGCAGCGGATAGAAATCTAACAACATTCGAACCATGTAACACCTTACATGTAAATTTGTTCAACAACCAACAATGAAAACAAAGTAAAACATCCCGTCCCGATGTTACATAGACCAGAGCATGACCCACTAAGGAACTACACTAGACTCCAAGCACTAGCTTCTACTCAATCACTGCTCGTTACTTGAAACATAATTGTAAGGGTGAGTTCCTCAATCGATATAATAAGCATTATAAAATATCATGTAATGTTAAGTAAATTAACACATTCATCACCCTAATCATATCACACATTCAGCAACGGCAACATCAACTCATACTCATACTCAACACAAACACAAAACACATGTATAATATTGGAATACATCCATTCATATTATACGCCATACATACATTATGTAATGAGACTCCATGCATGCGGTACCGACTATTCGTGAACACATAGTTCAACCTCACTGATCAAACCCAGATACGGCTACCAAGCTCACTAGTCCCACTCATTTGAGACCTAGTGACTCACTCACTAATTCCTCACCATGGGAATTAGCTACCACCCTGAAGGCCATGCTATGCACGCTAAATCACCTAGCATGCAAACATCAACAACAATCCACAATGGACATATGCTCACACTCTAAGCCATAAACAGTCCATCCACAATTACATACATAATAGATATATTCACAGCATTATGCATACCATCGTACATCATCAGCATATTTATCACAGAAGCATATCATGTCATGCCAAATAATAAATCACAGTATTAGCACACTTTACTAATACCTATACTGCTCAAAACAACGGGAAATGATCCCTACTATATCATACATCAGCTAAATTACATCACTCAGCTGAAACGACCAAAACTGCACAACAACAGTTCAGGAAAAATCAAACTTCTGCCCATACGCGTATAGCCTGTCTCATACGCGTATGATACGCGTACCACTTCTCCCATACGCGTACCAACAGAGACAAAACCACGTTTAAAACATCATCTTCTTCATTCATACGCGTATAGCCTCACCCCATACGCGTATCAGGCCATCTCATACGCGTATGGCCTAGTGTCATACGCGTATGACCAGAAACCAATTTCCAGATCTGCTATGGGTTTTCTCTGCTACGAGATTTCTCAGATCCAACCTTCCACAGTCCAATTTTTACACAGCATTCGTTCATGTTATCTAACGCAGATCATACCCATTCAATTTCACAATTTCTAACCTTATTACATCTAATTCTTACGAATTTTCTTTAATTATAGACCCACGTCTCATTCATCCACAATTTCACAATTTGCAACATTCATCATCCAAATTAGAGTCGATTCAATGGCTTATTACTACCCATTACATGTTAACCCATAATACCCATTAAACGACGATAAACCCCCCTTACCTGAGTTAATCCGGCAAATCCTTTAGCTTCAAGCCTTTCCCTTCTTCTCTTGCTCTTCCTTTCTGCCCTTTTTCCACTTTTGAGTCGTTTTTCTCTTTTCACGTGAAAACCCTTTTTACCAAATGGGACTCTTTACTGATTCCAACTTTATTATTCCAATAATAATAATCCAATAATATTCCAATTATTTAATTAAATTAATAAATATACTAATAATAATATATATGAATGGTTTACCTTTTATTTTGAAAAAATAATACCCTCTCATTCATATTATTATCATAATATACTATTAAACTTAAATTAAATAATTATCATATTTTATCGGGGTGTTACATAAAACGGTATAGAGGTATGATTGGATCACTCCTTTATCTTACTGCTTCTCGTCCCGATATTATGTTTAGCGTATGCATGTGCGCAAGATATCAATCATGTCCCAAGGAATCCCATTTAAAAGCTGTCAAACGAATACTTCGATACCTATCTGGTACTCCGAAGTATGGACTATGGTATTCCAAAGGTAATGATTGTTCATTGGTAGGCTTCTCCGATTCCGACTTTGCCGGTTGCAAATCAGATAGGAAAAGCACCAGTGGCACCTGTCACTTATTTTCAAACTCTTTGGTCAGTTGGCACAGCAAGAAACAGGTTTCAGTTGCTTTGTCAACCGCCGAAGCGGAATACGTTGCCGCCGGTAGCTGTTGTGCCCTATGGATTAAGCAACAACTATTGGACTTTAACCTCAAACTTGAACGTATTCCCATTTTTTGTGACAATACAAGTGCCATTAACCTCACCAAGAACCCTGTGCTGCATTCACGCACCAAACATATCGAAATTCGACACCACTTTCTTCGGGATCATGTAGAGAAAGGTGACATTGTTTTTGAACATGTTAATACTGAAAATCAACTAGCGGACATTTTCACAAAGCCGCTAGCCACTGAACCTTTCTTTCATATCCGCCGAGAACTTGGCATTCTCGATATTTCGGAACGGGCACTATAATCTGCTGTTTTACCTTATTCCATATAAGACTTTAATCTTGTACTTCTAACAAATCAATATTGTTGCAAGCACAAGTTTATCGTTCACCAAGTCACTCCGGCATCGAGGTGATACTGTTCCTCTCTTTCTCTCTCTGTAAAGTCTCATGATTAAAATAGTTATACCTCATAATGATGTTGTTTATATGTACATAATATCTCTCTTTGGATGTTTATTGTTGTATGTATTGTTATTTATGCATCAAACTTGTCAACGCATGTGCAAAATAGTGAAAAATTGAAATCTGGACTGTATGAGTCGACCGCAGCAGGGCTATGGTCGACGCACGCTTAATAATTTCTATATTTTCTCAAAAATCAAACAGTATGCGTCGACGCATACAGAGGTATGGTCGACGCATCGCTCGAAAATATTGTTTTTCTGCAGAAAAATTTAAATCGTTTCATGCATCTCCTTTCAAAAATCTTCATTAAGTGTGCATTTACATTCCATTACCTTTCAAACTACCCACTACCTTGTAACCTGCATCTACCTAGTGGCTATTGTTCCTTGATCTTCCATCTTCCCAAAACCCTAACCTTTCCTCTATAAATAGGGAAAAAACTCTCTCTAGCAGAATCACTCTCAAAACCCTTCACAAACCTTCACTCAATACCCACGTACACTAAGTTTCAATCCTTCTCAAATGGCCTCCACATCACGCAGACCTACCGGCAAGAGATCCCGGGAATCATCAGCCGCATCTCTACCCATTTCTGCTGTATCGCTTGTTCCACAAGCTCGCGTCGAATCCTTCAACAACGATATCAGCAAGAGAGAAGTTGTCCGACAACATGTGTTCTACAAGCTTACCGCAGAACGCATGCACCTCGCAGAAATCATGGCTCTGCTACAACACCAAGGCTTTGTCAACTTTTTGGAATGCAACACCAAATACAGCGAAGACTTAGTCCGCGTGTTCTACGCCGACATTCATGATAAGTTTCGCGGGCACAAGTTCTACTCTAGGATCGGAACGACAAAGGTATCACTTAAGTCGAACGTTTGGAACAAATATTTTGATGTGTCATTAGTTGATTCTGAAACTCCTCTAGCTGAGGTAACCGACTCTCACCAAATAGAAGGTTACGAGTTTAGGAGCGCGTTGAACGACATGCTAAAACGACCATATCCTGATCATATCGTGAACAGTGACTCGTTCCCACGAACTGTCACTGCCGGCAAGCTGAAAACCGGAGAAAGGATTCTTCAGTGGATTGTCTCACGCATTCTGCGACCAAAGAAGGGTGGTCTCTCCAGAGTTGAACAGGCTGAAGTTCATCTCATCTACATTCTGAAGAATAAGCTAAAAATCAACTGGCCCTACTACATTGCCAGTAGGATGTTCATTCTACGTGATTCCGGACGAGGAACGGCCCTAGCCTACGGATCCTTCATTCAAGAAGTCCTCACTGCAGCCAATGTCAATCACCCGTCGTTTCCGTATACCCCTATCTCTTCAGATAAAGAGTTCAGCCCAAAAACTCTGTCTATGATGGGATATTTTTGGTGTGATGAGCGAAGGATGTACAAGTTCGTTCATAGAGGGAATTTTCCTCCGTCTGCTGCAGCAAATGATGATGGTGATGAAAGTGAAGAAGAAGAAGATGAAGAGGAAAATGCAGAAGACGAAGCCGGCAACGCCTTTGATCACAATGGTGGAGATGATAGTCATCCACCTGTTGACACTCACGACTACTCTGACTCCGCTTGGGTTCATCAGTCACACTCAACTGAAGAAGATGTTCCCGTCTGGGGTGGCTGGGGTGAATGGCAACATACGGGCTGGTCAACTCAACGTCAATTCTACCAGCCGTATCACCAGGACGATGAAGAATCTCCTTCGTCTCCTCCACAACACGCACACTCTTCAGAATTGTTGGATATGATGCGTAACATGCAGCTAGCTCAACAATCCTTCATGCAAACCCAGGATGAGCGTTATGCTCATATTAGTAGTCAAATTCAAGCCCAAAATGAGCGGCTCGACACCCTCTCTACAAGCTTGAATGAACGGTATGCAAACTTGGATCGGTCGATCGACGGGAGTCTCAACCATCCAGGACACCGCCATTAGGACATAGTCATTCACATGCACTTTGTAGTTTGATTGTTATTTTGGATGTATTCAGTTCTTTGTTTTGCTTGTTTATTTTCATGTGTAGCTCTTAATTAATGACTATTGCTCAGAAATGATATAAGTGTGATATTATTATCTGTTTGTGCTATTTCCTGTGAATTTTCGTTGTTATGTTGAATAATCCTTCTGTACTCTGTGTCTCTTTTTGATGTTGTCAAAGGGAGAGAAAGTGTACAAAGCAGGCAGCCAAAACGCTCACCACAACTAACAGACTAACAGTCATTTTGTTTTGGCCTTAGGTTACAAAAGAAAGGGGAAGTGTACATAATGTGTCAATACTGCATGTTGTTTATCTCGTTGGTTTTTGCACAGGTTGTCATCATCAAAAAGGGGGAGTATGTAAAGGCAAAGTGTCAGACAAAGCATAATCGCAAGTTTCGATGATGACAAATGACCACCATGCACGTCTACAAACAAATGCAACACATTACTTATCATATCCTTTCCTACTTATCTAAATTTGCTATAATTCTTAAAAACATATGTGAACAAAGTGTGATCATGACGAAATACATGAAAATCACAAAACACAATTTTTTGCAGATTTGAAGACTTTGAGTCGACCATAAGGGTCGGCGCACAGCTCACGGGTCAGCGCATAACTCAGACAAATTTGAGCTTGGTCAGCGCATGCTTGCTTGAGTCGACCACAGGTCGGCGCATGGCATAGTGATGCTAGCCACGGGTCAGCGCATGAAACCCTTGAGTCGACCCCAGGTCGGCGCATGGCATAGTGATGCTATCCACGGGTCAGCGCATGAAACCTTTGAGTCGACCATAGGGGTCGGCGCATTTCCCATGGGTCAGCGCACGCCGACCTATGGTCGACCGCTCGTGCGAAAACTCAGTTTTCTGAGTATTTTCCACTGTTTGAAAAGCTGTTATTTTTGGTTGGTAAGCTGTTACTATAAATAGAAGTCAAAACACTTTTATCAACTAACATTTGCAAATTTGAATTCAAGTGTTCAAGGAAACAAGAAAGAGTGAAAAAGGTGTCCAAGATTCATCATCTTCATCTTCAACATCTCACAACACATCAACTACACACAACCATTTTTGATGTGCTTCGTGTTCGGTTAAAGGTGATAAGGTTCGAAGCTGTGATCGGAGAATCCGGTTCGGGTTGAAGCTTGTGGCAGGTTCTTTCTTGAATAAAACCGTTAGGGTTTTGTCCTCCAATATCGGTTTGTGTTTGGGGGTTTTTGGACGAATTGCTTCATCAATATTCAGCTGAGCGAAGGTGATTGAGAAGAGGAAGTCTTCTTCAGTCTAGTAGCGGATTCGGTGATATTGAAGTGAAGGATTCGGGTTCGATTCGTTGTGTTTGAGATCAGCCTGGTCGAGGGTTTGAAGAACGGAAGATTCTTCAGCAAAGGGGCTGGAATCGGAGGTCTAGCAACAACGATCGAAGGTCTTGATTCATCTTGAATCAAGGAGCAAGGATAGGAAGCATCATTCAACACATTGGGAGTTCTGTTGTTTACTTGCTTTGCAATCCTTGTATAAACGGTTAAATTTCACAGGTGATATCTAATTAAATCATCTCAATTCTAAGTTTAGAATTGAGGGCAGACGTACCCCGAAGCGAGGACAGCGGGGGAACTGCCTCATCAAATCTCTGTCTTCTTTAATTTTTTGCATAAGTGTTTTTCAGCTTAAAAAAAATTAAGTGATTTTAGTTTAAGCAATTTTACCAAACACTGATATAAGTTGAGTAAGAGATTAAAACTGCTGTTTGAATACAAAGTACAATAGTATATTGTACTAGGTCAATTTGAATTACTTACTCAACTCAAATATCACTTGGAGTGTTTATGCACACCAAGTGTTTGTTAATTTGCATAAGCCAAAGTTATCTTAAGTTTGCATCCAGTTTAATTTGGTATTTTGGATCATTGGAACTAGGCTTGCTAGTAAGTGAAACATATCATTGATTGTGCAAATAGTGTAGTGATTCGTATTTCACTTTATCTCTATTCCATTAGCTTAACGCATATCCGGTTTTCCAATAACGGTTCGTTTTAGCCTAAAATTTTCCTCGGCCGCTTCCGCACTTAAAATAAATTTTTAAAACCAATTTTAAATTGGTAGCGCCGACTCAAGTTTTTAATTGGGATCTATTCAACCCCCCTTCTAGATCCGTGCCATAGTCTAACATTTGTAAGTTTGACTTGTGTTGTTGGGCCATGGTCAAGGTTGATTTGACTTTGTTAGGTTAAGATCATTGGATTTAGGGGATTGGTGGAATGTGCATTCCATCTCCCAAAATGAATGAATGATCTTAACTTCGTAAAAGTCCTCCTTTATCCAATTTGAGTTTGATCTATTTCCCCTCCCTCTCCATCTCATTCCCCTTCTTTATGCATTCATCATGGACGTATGATATCTCAATATCCTAAAGCTAGTTGATTGCAAAATTAACATAAGTATGGATGAGATTAGGCCCCCCACTTTGCATATTCTTTTTGTGTGTGGTATGTTTCATGAGCATAGTTCATCATACTATGTCTCTAACATGCATTAACACCAAAATTCTATTGCCCAATCTCAAATAGTTATGACTTCTACATAAGTCCAATTACGATTGCTTAACATAGCGCTAAATTTTGACACAAAAGGCATAGCATTCTAGTCAATGAGATTGTAAGTCTCCCCTCTTTCATGGTATTGTGTGGAAACTTGGCCTTTTTTCCTTCCTTTGGAAGATGTCTTGGTTCAAGGATCCATGTTTGTGATAAGTGGATTGAGTGTTCTTCAAAGAATGACTTAAACAATAAAGCAAAGCAAAATCAATACTAACTTCTAACTCATTAACAACTAACATTTAATTTCAAGTCCTTTACTTTTAATGCAATTTAATTTTTAAACTATATTCATTTGTCATTATTCATACCATTCTAATTGTTTATGTTAATGTCATTTTCACTTTTTCCACTTGGCCCATATTGTGTGATATATTTTGTTTGTGTGTATTGTGTTTGTTTGTGTGGTCTTTGAGCATTAATGTACATAATAAGAACAAAAACCCTAAAAAATATCTTGTGTGGATTGTTGGTTTGATCTGAGACAATTAGACTTAGAATATAGGCAACATTCCCTATGCAAAGGACTTGGCTAATGCCAACTTTCATGTAACCAAGTGCTTGTGATTTTAAACTTCATCTGATACATCATTGAAGATCCATTTGAGTTCATCTGTAACATGGTCATTATGAAAATGTTATTTTGAACTTGTGATTTGTGCTATCTTGGAATTCAAGGATGCATGGGAAATTTGGAAGAAGATCACGGAGTTGCTAAGCTTGGATGTGGCCATATTTATTTGATACCTTGTTCTTCAACTTGATATTTGTGCATTGTTTGTTGCTTGATTCTAAAAGTCCAAGGGAATTTGGGTTTCTATACGACATTCTTGTCTATTGGATCGCAACCCATTGGTCAGATCTTTTCAACTCTCAACTTTTAATTTTGTGCTTAGGATTAGTCTCTTCATCTCCTCTCCACTTCTTTAATTTCAAAATCTCTCCCTCCTTTTAAAAAAACTTCTTTGTTTGTGCTTGTTTTCTAAACTTAGACCATATTGCAAACTAGAAACTTTGGCCTTATGCCATTGCATTTTCAAACTTCTTCTCTTAATCAAATTTGTAAATAGACTTAACTATACTTGACATAAAATTCTCAAAAGCCAAAAAGAACTAAATCATTCAAACTATTTTAGGCCTTTGTGCCTTTCAATCTTAAAATTTTGTTAAAAGCAATGCATCCATTTTGAAATTGATACCACGAACTACGAGGTTTTGATCCCTTATTTTTATGTTGGTACTTAGGCACAAGTCTGAAGGTCTTGTCAAACACAAAAATATAATTAATGACTTCTTTTCCCATCCTCCCATTCTATTTGTTTGCAAACATCATTTATACAAAAACACACATGCACACAAAAAAGGGCTCCCTAGGGGTACCTAGGACACTTTAGGTGCTAACACCTTCCCTCTGTGTAACCAACCCCCTTACCTGTAATCTCTGGCATTTTATTAGTTTTGATTTGAAAACTTCTTATTTTTGGGTTTTGTTCGTGCTTTTCCCTTTTCCCTTGGAAACAATAAAAGCGCGGTGGCGACTCTTGTTTATTTGATGTCTAGCTTGTCCATAACTTGACGTTCGTGAATTTACCGCTACAATATCAACAATGCTAAACCAATTATTTATCCAACAAATAGCCAAAACTTATGGGAACCTACATTGTACCTTATAGTTTTGCATCACTATTTAAAACAATGCTAGATAAACCAAAATATCTTGATATAAAGGTGGTGATGAGAAGGTCATGGATTTCTCATTTGTTAGTAGAAATTGGATATTTATTAGGTTCTCCTATATGACCGAGTGTGATCTTTAATTGTTAACTATATTGAATAGTTATATTACATTACAAAATTAGACCAAAACACATTTACTTAATCAACACACATTTACTCAAACATAAAACATTATAATTTAGATAAACTTGACAATATCTATTAAAGACAACCTCAATTTACTCGAACATAAAGGTATTTTCTCTAAGTAGTGCGATGGTTTTTGGCATGGTTTTCTCTTTTGGTGGTTGGATGTTGGGTGGATTTTTTTCTCTAACTCTATTGGGTCTTTGTAGTTTGTGGATTTTTCTATTATTATATTTGTATATTTGTATTTCTTTTTAGCAATATTGGATTGGTACATCTCGTTCATGTAGCTCGTACCTCTCTTTGTACTCTTTAGGATAAAAAAATACTACTATTTAACCAATATATTATCGACTTTTCATCGTTCAAACATCTTCGCAATTCACATTTTCAATTTAAAGATTTCAATATCTTTCTTCACACAATCTCGAGTGTTTGTCACATGTTCTTTAATATGTGAATTTTTTACTATCCTACCATACAATTGAACAAAAAAGATCAATTACCCATTCATTTCAAACTAAATATCAAACTGCCACACTTTTAGAAAAATTACATTATTGTTTGACTACATGCATTCATTAAAAGGTTGGGAGTGTGCAAAAAATATGTCAGTCGTCCATTGATTGGACGACAGTGTTGAAGAGAAAAGAAGTTTTGTCCATATAATGGGTGACAATATTATAACGTTATATTTCTGAATTAAATTAAAACTGAAGTAAATTTTAATTATAAATAATATAATATTAATAATTTTTAATAATGTTAATTGATTATATTTATTTATATTTAATGCAGTGTTAAAATAATTAAAATAAAAATAATTGTTATAATTAAAATATATTTAATTAATAAATAAAATAATAATATAAATATATAATAATGGAAAGGGATATTTATTTATTTATTTAATTAAAAATAATTACATTAAAACCTCTATCTATCCTTGATTGTGACTTGGTCGATGAAAGCGTTGGTAGATTTCACATGCAGGAGCTTGTCCAATTCAGGTATACCTTCTATGATTTTCACAAACATTTGTTGGCTGAGTAAAAGCGTACCATTCCTAAGATTCATAAATTCAGCGACCATATCATCGATAAACTCGTCCATCATCACCATCGTCTCCGCACTGTCATAACTTAATTGTGTTCCCTCGTTATTTTAATTTGGTTGGGTGGTAGTTGTCATTGAGTTATTCATGTAGGGGCTGTAGGATTGTTGGTCTTGTGATGAATTAAGGGTGAGGGTTTGTGAGTGGTAAAAAGGCATTTATGGTTGGAGGGTTTGGTAGTTGTGTTCTTGTGGGGTAGGTTATGAGAATGAGTATTAGTTATAGTGGGTGGTGGATGGTGTTTGTTGTTGGATGTATGTTGAGGGAATAAAATTTGGGTTTTGTTGTTGGGTGTTATAGGGGATTGGGTTAAATAATGGGTTTGGTTGTGGTTGTTACATGTTGGTTGTTATGCTGGGTTGAAAGGTTGTGGTTGTTACATGTTGGTTGTTGGGTGTAAGTGATGGTTGATGGTATGGTGTGTTGGAAGTTTGAAGGCGTGTATTGGTTACAAGGGTCAAATAAGTATTTATTTTGTGATGGATACAAATTGGTCACAAATCTATACCAATCCATGTATTCCCTACTGGGTTTATATTCAGTTTGCATGATATCTCCTTATAATGGTCTTTCTACTACCAATATTCCCTATTGGACTTATACTACTGATAAATAAACTTTAAATATTAGTAGTATAAGTCTTAGAGATAATACATCATCCGACTCGAAAAGATCGAAGAACATCTGATATCCAGGAGCACAATGATGAGGGATTTGTTTGTAATTCATCCCATATACAAACCACCTAAAAAAATAAAAATTTATTACAAAATTCCTAGAAAAAACATATCAATTTTTTTTGTATACTCACTTGGTCGCATATAGAAACTGGAATGGATTGGGATTTGTTGGTGACAGTCTTGACATTCTGGATCAACCCCAAGCTTGAAGTAAATCTCCACAACTAGCTTGGTGATCTCTGAGTGGTGAGATAAGTTCTAACCCAAACTTGAGTGCAATTAAGATAGGAGGATGGTATAGTCATGTTCGACTTGTGTGGAGTAGTCCTTAACAAGTTGGCTTGAGACCCATCTACTCAGTGGATACCCTTTTGGATTTGGAAATGCCATACAAGTATTTGTGGTTAGGCATTACTATCTCTGATTTAGGGTCCGAGAAGATGAGGACCGTAGAACATTTAACCCCTCTTGGCCTATTTAGGACGTAGTGCGGAGACTGTTCAAGTGTAGACTTGATAATAGTTGTTACGCGATACTACACTCAGACGAGTTTCTCTTGAGAATATTATGGGTTAATGAGTCAGTCATCCTAACCTGTAATATCCGATAGATGGAATTAAGACTCTGGGAACTTTTTAGAACATGATCTACAGGTTTTATCCTTAGTTCACTCCTTTGGGATTGTTCTTACCGAGACTCCATGCTCGTGACTTACAACAAACCCTTGATTCTTGGTTGATCCAATCAAGTCTTGTCAATATCAATGAAACTTGGGTGTGGATAAGGTGTAAACCATAATCCACCAAAATGGATGATTGATCTTGACAATGACTTGATTCATCCTTTGACCTTTTTTTTCCTTGTGTGATCCCGTATTTATGATTGTTGCATTCATGCATTCATGCGCATCATAACATTCATCACACAAAAATTTCAAGGAACTGAGGTGTTATTTGCAAATATTTTCAGACCATGGATTATGGACGAAGGAACACTAAGAAGTACAGTTTCAGATGTCCCGACTTGAAAGAGTTAAGGAAGCTAACATCTTTTGTATTAGATCCCTTGGACTTCAAACAACGCCATGGGAAGCTTTTCTCTATTTTGTGTGCTGATGTGGTTGAAGGACTCTTGAGTGTATTGGTGCAGTTCTATGACCCTCTCTACTGTTGCTTCACTTTTCCTGATTATCAGCTTGTGCCTACGTTGGAGGAGTATGCCCATCTCTTGGGAATACCTGTTTCTAGCAAAGTGCCTTTTAGTGGATTGGAAGAGATTCCTAGATCTCATCTTATTTCCGAAGCTCTTCACTTGAAGAAGTCTGAGATAAAGGCTAATTGGGGGAAGAAAGGAGGATTATTTGGGTTGCCTTCTGATTTCCTCATCAAGGAAGCTACTGCCTTTGCTCAAGTCGGTAGTGTGGATGCTTTTGAAGCTATCTTTATGTTACTCATCAATGGGTTAGCTTTGTTCCCTAACATTGACGGTTTTGTTGATGTTAAGGCCATTAGAATTTTCTTGATTGGGAATCATGTACCTACTTTGGTAGGTGATATGTACTTCTCTTTGCATCTAAGGAATTCTAAGGGTGGTGGAACGATTGTCTATTGCATTCCTCTTCTGTACAAGTGGTTTATTTCGCACTTGCCTCAGACACCTGCTTTTGTGGAAAACAAACAATGTCTACGGTGGTCTAAGAGGCTTATGTCTCTCACTTATGATGATATAGTTTGGTATGATCCTTCATTGAGAAGTTTGGATATTATTGATAGTTATGGTGAATTCTCTAATGTACCCCTTATTCGTACACAAGGAAGAATCAACTACAACCCTTCTTTGGCTCGTCGTCAACTTGGGTTCCCCTTGAGAGACAAACCTAATAAAACTTTGTTAGAAGGTATTTTCTATCAAGAGGGTTAAGATCCCCAACATATGAAGCAGAAGATTGTTCATGCTTGGCATAATGTGCATAGGAAAGAAATATCTGAGCTTGGTCCGTGCAATTGTGTAGCTTTGGAAGCTTACACTCTTTGGGTGAAGAAGAGAGCTTTGGAGTTGAAAATGCCTTATCCTTGTGAAAGACCTATGTCTATGGTTGTGGTTGAGACATTAACTCTCCCTAACTAAGATGTAGAGGAGTTGGAAGACGCACTCGCCAAGATGAAGCGAGAGAAGGATATGTGGGAAGAGCGTTTCCATGCTTTGAGCAAAAAGCATGAGGAGTTGCAGCTTGATTCTAAGGACAGAGATGAACTTATTGAGCTACTTGAAGACCGAGTGACAAAGAGACAGAGAGATCCAGAGGTTTCATCCTCCTCTAGCATGCCTCAGCCTTTCGTTGCTTGGAAGAAGATTGTTGATTAGCTTGTCCTCGAGAAGCCTCAGATGAAGGCTTCTTTTGAGACCGAGATCCGACGCATTTGAAGGAAGTATACGCCTACAGCCAGATCTTCTGACATTGTTGTTAGGGATCCTTAGGATGACTAGTCTCATTTTCTCTTGTATTTCTCATTTGGTTTCTGAAATTATACTCAGTGAAATCCTTCCAATTATATAAATAAAAGAGATTTTTATGATCATATCAAATTGTTGCAATTGTTGTTATATATATTTGCAAATAATATAGTAAGTTCCTTGAAATAAAAACAATTAAGCATTACATTTCATGCATCATTTGCATAAGCAGGTTTCTCTTTCGCCAGATGTCTCATTAGTGTTTTTTCTGTGCTTCAGCCAAGCTGAATCATCGATACAATACTCGCGCCAATCACTCCAGAATCATGGAACATCTTGAGCAAGAGAATAGAGATTTGAAAGAGGAGATCGCCCGCCTGACTGCCATGATGGAGTCAGCATTACCTGCACAAAGCTAATCTTCTCCAACACCCACAACTCCTCCTCCTCAGAGGACTGTCATTTCAGAGGTGGCTACCTCTACCACTCCTGTAACTACTATTCACTTTGCGCCCAACATGCCTGTCGGATTCCCGTGGGGAATGTCGCCGAACTTTGTGCCCGAAGGCTTTGCGCCTACATTTGCTTCTATGCCGGTATCTAGCATGGTCATGTCTGTACCGCCTCCTGTTGTGCATACCCTGCCTCGTGTAGAAGACACGATCTATCATTCTGAGCCGTCTTAGGGCCCTGATGTGTATGAGAAGATGGATGAAATGAAGGATCAATTTCTTGAGCTGTGCAAGGAGTTGAAAATTTTGAGGGGTAAGGACCTATTTGTGAAGAGTGTTACGGAACTATGTTTGGTTCCGAATGTGAAGATTCCAATGAAATTCAAAGTGCCTGAATTTGAAAAATACAAAGGGAATACATGTCCACTCAGCCACTTGGTGATGCACGCCAGAAAGATGTCTACTCAAATGAATAATGATCAGTTGTTAATCCATTATTTTCAAGACAGTCTGACCGGTGCTGCGCTGAGGTGGTACATGGGGTTGGATAGTGCGAGCTTCCGCATGTTCAATGATTTGGGCGAAGAATTTATGAAGCAGTATAAATATAATGTTGATATGGCTCCCGATAGGGATTAGTTGAGATCGTTGTCTCAGAAGGATAAAGATACATTCAAGGAGTATGCGTAGAGGTGGAGAGAACTTGCTGCTCAAATTACCCCTCCTTTAGAGGAAAAGGAGATGACCAAGATGTTTTTGAAGACCCTAAGGTCATTTTATTATGAGCGGATGATTGCTAGTGCTCCCAGTTATTTTACCGAGATGGTAAACATGGGGACGCAGCTCGAAGAGGGTGTCCGAGGAGTACAGTTGTCTAGAGAGGAGGTGTCATCCAGCAAGAGATATGGCAACGGTTTTAGCAAGAAGAAGGACAGTGAAGCTAATGTAGTGACCAGTGGGAGGCAAAGGAGACCTCAGATTAGAAGAAGTCAACCACCCCGTCAACATCATCATCAAGTATCATCAGTCATTTCATTATTTTCAACAAATCAATCAGCACCAATTCACCAATAACAATGTCAACAACAACCACCACAACAACGAACAAACACCTACAACAACAACAATACCAACAATCATCAGCAACAAAATTTTGAGAGGAAGAAGGTTTCTTTTGACCCTATTCCAATGACATATGCAGAACTATATCCCTCTTTGGTTCTTAAGAACCTACTACAACCAAGAAATCCTCTGCAAATTCCCAAACTACTTCCCTAGTGGTACAAATTGGAACTCTGTTGTGCTTTTCATCAAGGAGCTCCCGGACATGATATAGAGAATTGTTACCCTCTCAAATATGAAGTTCAGAAGCTGGTAAAGAATGGAATGGTGTCCTTCGAGGACCGTGCACCCAATGTTAAAGTTAATCCTTTGCCCACTCATGGTAATTCATCTGTTAATATGGTGAACAGTTGTCCAGGCGAGTTCAAGGTATTTGATGTATGCTTCATTAGGAGGTCCTTGGTGATGATGCACAAGGATATTTGCTTGGTTAGCGATTGTGAGCATGACCATGATGGTTGTGAGATCTGCAGTGTCAACCCTAAGGGTTGTATGGTTGTAAAGAGGGACATCCAGTGGTTGATGGATGAAGGCTTAATCCAGATTATTCAATTCCATCACATAGATGATGATGTCAATGTTATAGTTCCAATTTTCAAAACTCAGGAGAGAGTAGTTATTCAATTTGATAGCAGCAGCAGTAACATCATCAACAAGACATCGGTATCTCCGTTGGTTATACGGTTAGCGGGTCCAGTCCCGTATTCATCCGATAAAGTTGTTCCTTATCAGTATAATGCAACTATGTTGAAAGATGGTCAAGAGGTTCCATTACCTACGACCAGTTCTGTCATAAGCATTGCTGATGTTACTAAGGTGACCCGCAGTGGTCGAGTGTTTGGGTCGGTGTTCCCAAAGAATGCAGAAGATTTGACTGTCAATAAGAAGATGGATGTACCTGTGGTAGAATCAGTTAGTGCTCCAAGGTGTCAGTCTAGTGAAACCAGCGGCTTGAAGCCTAATGATGATGATAAGGTACTTAGGCTGATTAAGAAAAGTAAATTCAACATGGTGGAGCAGCTGCTCCAAAACCCCTCAAAGATTTCAGTACTATCTCTGTTGATGAACTCAGAAGCGCACAAAGAAGCACTGCAAAGATTGCTAGAGCAAGCTTTTATGGAACATGATGTTACGGTGGATCAGTTTGATCATATTGTGGCTAACATAACTTCCTGTAATAATCTTAGTTTCTGTGATGAAGAACTCCCCGAGGAGGGTAGGAATCATAACTTAGCTTTGCATATCTCCATGAACTGCAAAGATGACGCTCTGTCAAATGTGCTAGTTGATACCGAATCTTCGTTGAATGTGCTGCCAAAGTCAACATTGTCAAATTTGTCATATCAAGGAGCGCCTATGAGATATAATGGTGTAATTGTCAAGGCTTTTGACGGTTTGCGCAAAACGGTGATTGGTGAAGTGGACCTTCCGGTGAAGATAGGTCCGAGTGACTTCCAGATTACTTTTCAAGTGATGAATATCCACCCGGCCTATAGTTGTCTGTTGGGAAGGCCATGGATTCACGAGGCGAGAACTGTTACCTCCATGTTGCATCAGAAACTCAAGTTTGTTAAGAATGGGAAGCTAGTCATCATTGGCGGGGAGAAGGCGTTGTTAGTCAGCCACCTATCATCTTTCTCTTATGTTGATGCCGAGGATGAGGTTGGAACCCCGTTCCAAGCCTTATCTCTTGCTTCCGAAAAGAGAGTTGGGGCACCCATGTCCTCATTCAAAGATGCAAGGAAGATTGTTGAAGAAGGAAATGTTGATCAGTTGGAGCAGATGGTAGAGGTCTCCGATAATAAGAACAAAGCCGGTTTGGGTTTCCAGCAAGGTTCGTCAACTGCTAGATCAGAAGATGTGCAACTCAGCTTCCATAGCAGAGGGTTCATTCATGGTAATGAACAACACTTAGCTGTTGTGCTAGAGGATGACGAAGAGGAAGACTGCACCAATTTTTTTACGCATGGAAAAGCTTGCAGCAGTTGGACTGCTGTTGATATTCCTATTATTATGCATCGATTTAAGTAATTGCTTTTATTTGTTTTTGAAAATCCTTTTCCTATGCCTAACGGAGAAGTGAACATTGTTTGGGCATTTTCCATTTGATCATCAATAAAATATAATTTTATTCATCCACATCTATGATGTTTTATTTTTACTTTTTGCTTTATTCTGAAAATGGTAATCACAAAAAACATAAATAAATAATATAATTGTCCATCTGCATAATATTTGGTCACAAATTCACTTCTCTAAAATCAAAATATCAAATCATTATTCAGGTTGGTTTCTAACCCCATTGAATACAATGATCTTTTTCCTTCTCCAAATTTTGAACCCTTGTGTTTGAGGCTGAGGAGGAAAGTGATGAGGAAGTAAGTGGTGAATTGTCTCATCTTCTTGAGCATGAAGGGAAAGCCATTCAGCCATTTGAAGAGAAGATTGAGCTAGTCAACTTGGGTTCCGAAGATGATGTGAAGGAAGTCAAGATTAGGTCTCGACTGTGTCCAGATGTTAAGAAGGGGTTGATTGATCTTCTCTGAGAGTATTCAAATGTGTTTGCTTGGTCCTATCAAGACATGCCTGGTTTGGATTCTGAGATAGTGGAGCATAGATTGCCGTTGAAGCAATAATGCCCCCCAGTCAAGCAGAAGTTGAGAAGAACGCATCCTGATATGGTAGTGAAGATCAAAGAAGAAGTGCAAATACAAATTGATGTCGGTTTCCTTGTGACTGTTGAATATCCGCAATGGGTGGCCAATATTGTGCATGTGCTGAAGAAAGATGGAAAAGCCTGTATGTGTGCTGACTATCGAGATTTGAACAAAGCCAGTCCGAAAGATGATTTCCCTCTGCCACACATTGATATGTTGGTAGATAATACAACTAAATTCAAAGTCTTTTCGTTTATGGATGGATTTTCCGGATATAATCAGATCAAGATGGCACCCTAAGATATGGATAAGACCACATTCATTACACCTTAGGGAACATTCTGTTATAGAGTGATGCCTTTCGGTTTGAAGAATGCTGGTGCAACTTACCAAAGACCAATGACTACTCTTTTTCATGATATGATGCATAAAGAGTTCGAAGTATATGTTGATGACATGATTTCTAAATCAATTAATGAAGAGGAACATGTTGAGCATTTGTTGAAGCAATTCCAGTATTTGAGGAAGTACAAACTCCGCTTGAATCCCAATAAGTGTACATTTGGTGTTCGTTCTAGTAAGTTGTTAGGCTTTATTGTCAGCGAGAAGGGTATTGAAGTTGATCCTACCAAGGTCAAAGCAACATAAGAGATGCCTGCGCCCAAAACTGAGAAGCAAGTCAGAGGTTTTCTCGACTGCTTGAATTATATCTCAAGATTCATTTCACACATGACTGCCACATGTGCACCTATACTCAAGCTTCTTTGGAAAGATCAATCTTGTGATTGGACCGAAGATTGCCAGAAAGCGTTTGACAGTATCAAGGAATATTTGCTTGAACCTCCAATTTTGTTTCACCTATTGAAGGAAGACCATTGATCATGTATTTGACTATGCTTGAAGATAGTCTGGGTTGCGTTCTTGGTCAGCAAGATGAGACTGGAAAGAAAGATGTTTCAATTTACTACCTCAGTAAGAAATTCACTATTTATGAGACTCGATATTCTATGCTAGAGAAGACTTATTGCGCATTGGCTTGGGCTGCTAAGCATCTGTGCCAATATATGTAGAATCATACCACTTGGTTGATATCTAAAATGGATCTAATCAAGTATATATTTGAGAAGCCTACTTTAACTGGGAGGATTTCCCGTTGGCATATGTTATTATCAGAGTATGATATTGAATACCGATCTCAAAAAGAGATCAAAGGTAGTATCTTGGCTAATCATTTGGCTCACCAACCAATTGAAGATTACCAGTTAGTGCAGTAGGATTTTCCTGACGAAGAAATCTTGTACTTAAACATGAAAGATTGTGATGAACCATTGCTTGAAGAAGGGCCAGAACCTGGTTCCCATTGGGGCACGGTATTTGATGGAGCTGTTAATCAGTATGGAAATGGCATTGGGGCAGTGATTATTACTCCTCAAGGCACGCATTTTCCATTTATAGCTAGATTGACTTTCAAGTGTACAAATAACATGACAGAATATGAAGCTTGCATTTTGGGGCTTGAAGAGACCATTGATCTCAGAACCAGGTATTTGGATGTCTATGGAGATTCAAATTTGGTTATGAATCAGATCAAAGGTGAATGGGAGACGAATCAACCCAGTTTGATACCATATAGAGATTATGCGAGGAGGATTTCAACTTTCTTTACAAAGTTTGAGTTTCATCATATCCCTCGAGATGAGAACCGGATGGTAGATGCTTTTGTAATGTTGGCTGCAATGATTATGGTGAAGTATTGGAATGAAGTTCCCAATCTATCTATAATGCATCTTGATAGGCCAACTCATGTGTTTATTGTTGAAGAAGTCAAAGATGAGAAGCCGTGGTATTTTGATATCAAATGTTTTCTCCAAAGTCATATTTACCCGCCTGGGGCATCTTCGAAAGATAAGAAGACTTTGAGGAGACTAGCTGGCAACTTCTACCTAAATGGTGATATATTATACAAGAGAAACTACGATATGGTTCTGCTCAGATGCATGGATAGACACGAAGCAGACCTATTGATGACTGAAGTCCATGAAGGTTCCTTTGGTACTCATTCCAATGGACATGCGATTGCGAAGAAGATGTTGCGAGCAAGTTACTATTACCTGACAATGGAATCTGACTGTTGCAAGTTTGTGAAGAAATGCCACAAGTGTCAAATTTATGCGGATAAGATTCATGTTCCTCCAACACTGTTGAATGTCATTTCCTCCCCATGGCCCTTTTCCATGTGGGGAATCGATATGATTGGCATGATTGAGCCCAAAGCTTCAAACAAACAGCGTTTCATTCTGGTGGCTATTGACTACTTCACAAAATGGGTTGAAGCGGCATCGTATGCAAATGTAACCAAGCAAGTTGTTGTAAGGTTTATCAAGATTCAGATCATATACCGTTATGGTGTGCCAAGTAAGATCGTTACTGATAATGGATTGAACTTGAACAATAATATGGTGGAAGCTCTTTGCAAAGACTTCAAGATCGCACATCATAATTCTTCTCCCTATAGACCTAAGATGAATGGGGTTGTTGAAACTACAAACAAGAACATCAAGAAGATTATTCAGAAGATGGTTGTAACATATAAGGATTGACATGAGATGCTCCCATTTGCTTTACACGGGTATCGTACATCCATCCGCACTTCAACAGGGGCAACCCCTTTCTCACTTGTTTATGGCATGGAAGCAGTGCTCCCCGTAGAGGTTGAGATCCCTTCATTGCGTGTGCTCATGGAAGCCAAGTTGACTGAGGTTGAATGGTGTCAGACCATATTTGATCAGCTGAATTTGATTGAAGAGAAGAGGTTAACTACCATGTGGCATGGTCAGTTATACCAGCAGAGAATGAAGAAAGCTTTTGATAAGAAGGTCAGACCTCGTGTGTTCAGAGAAGGTGACCTTGTTCTCAAGAAGATTCTATCTTTCAAACCAGATTCTAGGGGGAAATGGACTCCTAATTATGAAGGCCCATATGTTATTAAGAGAGCCTTTTCAGGCGACACATTGATTCTTAAAATATGGATGGTGAAGAGTGTACTCGTCCTGTGAACGCAGATGCAGTCAAGAAATACTTCGCCTAAAAAGAAAAAGAACAACTCGCTAAGTTGAAAACCCGAAAGGACGGTTAGGCAAAAAAGAGCGTCTCGATGGATTGAAAAACCGAAAGGGCGATCCAGGAAAAAAATTAGAGACATAAAATAGAAAGAATTATCCCGATAAATTGAGTACCCCACCTTGAGGCAATTTATGCAGAAATTAAGGATTATGACAAGTAACTGCATCCTGCTGATCTTCAGTTTTGAAGACATTCTTGAGCATAACGGTTGATTCTGATCCCCAGCAGCAGTCAAGAGCATAGTGGATATCAAGAGTTGGTAGAAGGATTAGTGATCATTATATTCAATGTACCCCTTTTCCATGTGAATTACCATTTTCAACTTTGTAAAGATCTTTGGGGTCTTGTCATTTACAGACTACCATTCTATTAAATAAAGTTGAGCTTTTATCCAATTGTTTCTACTCTTATTTATTTCAGCCTAATAGATTTAAATTTTATTATGATCATTTTTGAAATTAAATTTTTTAAATCAAAATCATTTTTCTTAAACATATAAGAGCATGAATTTTAAGCAATCGATTTCATTTAAAAGGAATATCAACAGCGGTTCGAAAGTAGTAAGCCCCAAGTGTGGAGCATTATTGGTTCTCCCCAAGCAGTAGGCGCATTTTCTCTTTCATCCCCGACAACATTATTCAGCACTCGGTGATTATTGTTCACCATTCTACAGTGAAGTAGCCAGTCTAGTTGGTTGATTAGTCCCCCGCTGAGTGTTTATCCCTCAGCCGAGTTCATATTTGGTTTCTAGTGGAGTAAGAACAGGTTTCGTCAGCAGTTCACGTGGTTGCGGCAGAACTTCGGTTTCCCTACCAATCGCCATCAGATTCTCTCCCAATCGGAGTTTCCTCCTGGTTTCTGAGCAGCTATTTATGTTTATCCCCTACATGGTTGTCTCCCATTTGATATATTGTTGACCTAAAATTCCTTGTAGACTCGATAACAGTTTTTCTCAGCAGATCTCCTCCTTCCCCAGCTAGGGTTGAGCCTTTGGGATGTTGATCTCTCTTTTCTCCAATAATTGTCTCCCTCTTTTGTGTATTGATCGAGAGTTGTATCAGTGATTTAAATCTGTGACACCTTTGTATCCTTTGCGATCATTTTATCAACCTAATCATCATGTATACATATACATATGCATATACATATACATATACACTCATATAATTTCATTATTGCATCATCACATTTGTTGATTTATTCTTGTGATTCTCTGTTATGGTGGTACTTTTTCCCCATACAAGTTTGATGTTTGTCCTCCTTCAATTGTAGAGTGTCATCCCCTTAAGCAAAAAGACTTTAACCTTTCTCCTTTCCCCACTGAGTTATTTCCTCGTGGGTGATTATTATTTCAGCTTCCTCCGCAGTTGATTTTCTGGATGGAACCACTCCCCTTGGGTTATACCGTCATTGGGTTGAGTCTTGATTGACCGTTTCTTTCTAGATCTTGCCTAGATAGATGCTTTGGGTCCCCTAAGAGTTTATTACTCAGTAACTAGTAATATTTTTCTTAGTTTGTAGTTTGTTACTTCTTGCCCAATACCCGGCAAAAGTAACCTTTTTCTCCCTAGCGGATTCATTTTCATGTTTCCCCAGGAAGTATATCCTTGATATGTTCATCCTAACCGGTGACAGATATTTCCTTCCCATGTTCTGAGTTTATCCTCGATATGTTCATCTTAACCGGTGACAGATATTCTCTCTTTGGCATTCTACCTAGTAAAAAGGTAGTTGTAATCCCTACTTTTATTCCCCAAAGAGTTAATCTTTGATATGTTCATCCTAATCGATGACAGGTTTCCTTCTCTTTGCGGTCTTCTACCCAGTACCGGTAGTTGTAAATTCTTCTTTTTCTCCCCTTTGTAGAGCTTATCCTTAATATGTTCACTTTAACCAGTGACAAATATCTCTCTTTGGTATTCTATTCAGTAATTGATAGATGTAATTCCTATTTCTCTCCTCGGAGTCTATCCTTGATATGTTCATCTTAACCGATGACAGATATTCTCTTTCCGATATTCTATCCAGTAGGTGATAAATATAATTCCTACTTTTTTCAGGCAGTTTATCCTTGATATGTTTACCTTAACCAGGTAACAGATACTCTTCTTAATGTCCCCAGGTGAGTCTATCCTTGATATGTTCATCTTAACCGATGACAAATATTCTTCCCTTTGAGTCTATCCTTGATATGTTCACTTTAACCAGTGGCGGATATTCTCTCCCTTTGGTCTTCTTCCCAATAACCGGTAGTTGTAAATCCTATTTCTGCATTTTTTCCCCAGCAAAGCTATTCTTACCCAGTAACCGGTAATGAATACACCCTCCTGGCAGCCCTCAGCGAGTCATCCTTGGTATGTTCATCCTAACCGATGACGAGTGTCCTCTCTATCAGATCTTTATTATCTCCTTACCCAGTAACAGGTAGTGGATAATAGATTTTTGCTCCTCCTGTGTTGAAGTTTATTTCTTCCTCAGTTAAGTTGAGTGCGTATTTCTGTAGTGAAATCGCTTTTCCTGCATGATTCAAGTATTTCAGTTTTATTCTGATCTGCTCGTTTCCCCTACAGATGTTCCTTTATTCCCCTGGCTGAGTCTTTCCATTTTTATGGAATTCCTCTAGTCTCCCAGCAGTTTCTAAGTCGTAGCCTGGCCTATGCACAACCTCTTCTATCCCCTTAGAGTCTCTGTCTCCCTAGTGAGTTTTCCTTACGGAATGCATTATGCTCCTGCGGACCTTCAGTCTCTCTGATTTCTTTTCCTTTGTGGCAATATTTCCCCACAAAGAGTTTATTTTACATTTGTATCATATGCATCATGAGGTCTCTTAGGGACCAAAATTTGTTTCTATATGTTGTTATTTAATCCCATTCTACTGAGTCGATATGAAGATTTTAACTTTCACCTCCTTAGTTAGAATATCCTTAAATAGGGGCAGCTGTAAGACCCCATTTTTGACCCTAAGATCCCTCATGCAATCTCATCATATGCATTAGCATTGGGATCATACCTTGGCATCTTCCTTACCCCTCTTTCATTGGGTTTATTTTGGGAGAGATCACCAAGCACCATGTGATTGTATCATACTTGTATATTATCATTTTTACTAACCAAAATACCAAAAATATGTCTTTGCATTTGCCTAACTCTTTTGTAGGTATGGCATGATCACCATTGATCTATCAAGTTCACATCTAGGGTTTAAGACCCTCATTGTTAAGAGCTCAACCAAGGAATGATCCATAATGGCTCTAGGCATCACATATGAGTCCCCATGATCTCTACATGTTATTTTGATAAAAAATTCTTCAAGAGTTTGGAATTGGTTTGCCTTGGAAACCCTAGTTCATTTGGGTATCTTATGTAACTTCTTCAACAAACTTCTTCACCAATTGATCAAATATTTCACGGTGCATCTAAAATTTCATCATATTATGCACATATAATCTACCATGAGCCTAAAAAGTCAAGAGAATTGCAAGTCAACAAGATGGTTGATGGTGGTTGGCCAGATGAACTCATCTGATCAAAACTAGATCTCCCTAGATGCTATCTCCTATAACTTTCATCATATGAAAATGATTCCAAGATAAACTTTACTCTAAATGACACTTCAAACAACTTTCATGTTGAGGTCTAGAGCTGATTTTGCTTGGAAAATCATTTTCTATGTTGAAACATTATAGGTTATTTTGTCTAAACCCTAATTTGAAAGTCAACATCCCAAGGCCATAACTTGCTCAAATTTTTATGAGATGAAAGATTTACAAGTTGTACAATCAAATTCAAGATGTCTACTTCAGCTTTTATGTTTGGAGTGAGAGCTAAATCAATTTTTATGAGCATGTGATATGATGATACATTATAGGTCATTTTGGACCAATTCCATTGAACAAGTGATTCTCCTCAACTTCAAAAATGCATAACTTACTCATCCTAAATCCAAATTATGTCAAATTGATGACCATTTTGAGGGTTTTTGAAAGAGATACAACTTTGATGAATACACTTTTCTCATTTGGAGCTCACATAAGAAGTTAAGCAAGGTGGAATAATTGAATATGTGGCTTGACACTTAGGAAATATTTTGACATGTTGAAATTTCCAAACTTCCACTTCAAAAATCACCATGATACAAGTTCCAAATCGAAAAATGTTCAACATAATAGTTTTTCCTCTTGATATAAGCTTTCCAAAGAGTCCTAATTCATTCATTTTGGATAAAGTTTGATAGGTATGTGCATGGCTTAAACATGCCTGTATCAGTTGGCAAAATCAATGCTTCCAATGTTCAAACAACTTTGCCTTACCATCCAAGCTTCATGCAGACCTCATCTCAGTTGATTGTGGACCTAAATGGATTGCTTTATAGGCCTGCACACGCCCATGCAGGCATGTGCATTGCATTACCAAATTTGGAGAATTTTTCAAGTGTGCAAATAACACTTCTTATTGCTATAAATAGAGGTCTAATGCCTCAATTCAAAGGACCTTGTGTGCCAACTTTCCCCCAATCTTCCAACCCCTCTCAATCCAAAGGAAAACCTAAGAATTTTCACCTGAAATTTGAGTTTTAATCTCACTGTATGGGGCTTCAAAAACTCCAGGATCCAAAGCTCCACATGACTCTTAAGCCACTTCCACAAGCTCCATACGCAAGATCAACCACGAATTGAAGCAAGAGAGATCCAATTCGGCATAACATTGAAGGTATTTTTCTAGATTTTTCTTCTCTTCGATTCTCTCTCATATATCATCAATTCTCTTGGATCCTTGGTTGTCTGAAGTCCTACCAATGTAGGCAAGAAGATTGAGTTGCTTTGAGGTCAAATCGAAGCAACTCAGTCGATACACCTCAAAATTCAACTCCACGTATCTCTCTATATATTTGGAGTTAGTTAAAATTGAGGTGATATTCGTGATCTATGCCATTTTATCTTTAAGATCATGTCCTCTGTTGGTTCTAAGTGTTGGCAGCAATTTTGGTAAAACCTAGAGTGTTCACAAGGTGTCACATGTGTTGTCTTAACATAAGATATCTTGTACCTGCTGGATGTTTAAAATGTGATTATGCAGGATTTTACTGAGATGTCAGACCCGATGTGATGACATCTGTATACAGAACATTCAGTCTGAATGTTATGTATTATGTGATTGTGTTTTTAATGCCAATCTGTGTATGATTGATGAGATGATTGAACACGCTATCAATCAGTAATTACAACAAGATTAACTTATTTCGCAAAAAGAGATCTAATCAATTGTCATGAGAAGATATGAATGGAAAATAGTTTTAGGGTTTTATGATGTCCAAGCCCAGCCAAATGCTTATATAAATAGGACATGGAAAACCTGATTTGATACACAAGAAATAACAAACGAAATATTGAGAGAGAATAAGGGTTTAAGTCTTGTGTGGTCGTGTGAATTGTAAGCCATTCAATTCATCCATAGATGATTGAATTGGTCTGATTTTTGAGTTGTAATTTGTCACTCTAAGCTTTTAAGCATGAGCGTATGTCTACTTGATTGAAGCTTTTAAGTAAGATCAAGTGTGTGTCTTTGAAAAGTGTCTTCTTTTCATTGTAATTCTTGTTTAATATCACTGTTATGATTGAGGGGGAGTGAGTAGGGTATCATATCTAAGAGTTCTTAGGTAGAAGTCACACGGGTAGAGATTAGGTGAAAAGACTGTAACTTGAAGTTGTTTACTGAGAGTCTTTGAACTGATTCTATTTTAGTGGATTTCCTTCCTGGCTCGGTAGCCCTCAGACGTAGGTGAGTTTGCACCGAAATGGGTTAACAATTGCTAGTGTCTCTTGCATTACTGTTCTTTATCTTTTATCCCATTTGTATTGTTCAAATATTAGTGTCGTGACATTACCTTCGACATCTCATATCTGATACCAAAATTTCAATTGGTATGAGAGCAGGCATCCTGCTCTGGTTCTGGGTGAGATCTAGGGACGCTACTTTCTGGTACTATGGAGAGAGATGGAGGATTTGTTCATGGACCACCTATTCTGGATGGATCCAACTATGACTACTGGAAACCTCGAATGGTAGCCTTCCTAAAATCTCTGGATAATAAGGCTTGGAAGGCTGTTTTAACAGGCTGGGAACATCCAGTTATTACTAAGGATGGAGAAGTTACTACTGATAAGAAGGTTGAAGAACAATGAACCAAGGAGGAGGATGATCTAGCCCTTGGGAACTCTAAAGCATTGAATTCTATATTAAATGGAGTAGATAAGAATATATTCAGATTGGTAAACAACTGTGAGGTGGCTAAAGATGCTTGGGACATTCTCAAAACCACTCATGAAGGCATCTCTAGAGTGAAGATGTCTAGACTGCAGCTGCTCACTACAAGTTTG
This sequence comes from Lathyrus oleraceus, assembly GCF_024323335.1. Classification (NCBI taxonomy): domain Eukaryota; kingdom Viridiplantae; phylum Streptophyta; class Magnoliopsida; order Fabales; family Fabaceae; genus Lathyrus; species Lathyrus oleraceus. The sequence goes on from NC_066582.1 coordinate 20,579,704, forward strand.
AAAATTTAAGGATGAAAGAAGATGAAAATATTCATGAATTTCATATGAATATCCTTGAAATTGCTAATGCCTCAGGAGCCTTGGGTGAGAAGATGTCAGATGAAAAATTAGTGAGGAAAATACTCAGGTCACTCCCTAAGAGATTTGCTATGAAAGTGACAACCATAGAAGAGTCTCAAGACATTTCCAATATAAGAGTTGATGAGCTAATTGGATCCCTCCACACATTTGAGATGGGAATGTGTGATGGATCTGAAAAGAAAGTCAAAAGCATAGCCTTCATGTCAAACACTAAGGAGAAAGAGGAGGAAAATGGTCAAGATATTAATGAAGATCTGGCAAATGATGTAGCAATGCTAGGAAGACAGTTCAACAGACTTCTGAAAAAGATGGATGTAAGAACTAAGGCTAATGTCAAGAACATCTCATTTGACATTCGTAAATCCAACAATGCTGGAAGAAGAACAAGGTCAGATGAAAAGCCCAAAGAAGGAAAAGGAGTTCAGTGCCATGAATGTGATGGGTATGGACACATTAGAACTGAATGTGGAACCTACCTCAAGAAATAGAAGAGGAGTCTTGCTGCCACTTGGTCTGATGAGAGTGAAACAAAAGAGTCTGCAAATCTTATGACTGCCTTGACTGGAAGATGGGGTTCTGATGAAGACTCAAGTGATGATGAAGTAACCTTTGAAGAGTTGGCCACTACCTACAGAAAGTTGTGTCATAGAAGTGCAGAAGTGTGTCAACAAGTTGAAAGCCAGAAGAAGGTGATAACACAACTGGAGAATGAGAAGGTAGAACACCTTGAAACCATCTCTAAATAAAAAACTGAAGCAGTGTGTCTGAATTCCAAACTTGATGAGATGACAAAGTATGTCAGGATGCTAAACAATGGATCTGACACCTTAGACAAAATTATCCAGACTAGATAAATGACAGGAGACAAATCTGGCATTGGTTTCAATGAATCTAAGCCTGAGTGCAGTCACACTGGTGTCAAACCCGAAATCCAAACCTAAGTGCAGCCATACTGGTAGCAAACCAGAGATGTCACATCATATGTCACAACATCATAAAGGAAGACAGCAGAAAGGGAAACACCAAAGATGGAGATGTCATTACTGTGGAAAATTTGGCCACATAAAACCTTTATGCTATAAACTGTATGGCTATCCTAGTCCTGCTCATCATCAACCTAGACCCAAACATCACAAACCTGTCAACAAAAAGCAATGGGTTCCTAGGACTGATGTTACAAGTCTGATAGCTCACACCTCCTTCAGAGTCTCAGCCAAAGAAGATTGGTATTTTGATAGTGGGTGCTCCAGACACATGACTGGAAACAAAGACTTGCTAATTGGGCTTCATCCTCATGCCACCAGCTATGTAACCTTTGGTGATGGATTAAAGGGTGAAATCAAGGGCATTGGTAACCTTGATTGCCCTGGATCTCCTGACCTTGACAATGTCTTACTTGTTAAGGGATTGACTGCAAATCTAATAAGCATCAGTCAACTGTGTGACCAAGGTCTAAATGTAAACTTCACTAAAACTGAATGTGTGATTACTAACAATGAAAATGAAGTGATCATGAAAGGAGTCATGTCTAAAGACAACGGTTACATGTGGAGTTCTCAAGAAACTGGTTATTCTTCAATGTGTACTTTAGCCAAAGAAGAAGAAGTGAAGATATGGCATTAAAGATTGGCCCATCTGCATCTGAAAGGTATGAAGAGGATTATATCTGTTGAAGCTGTTAGAGGAATTCCCAACTTGAAGATTGATGAAGGAAAAATCTGTGGGGAATGTCAGATTGGAAAACAGACAAGGATTTCACACCAGAAGCTCAGATATGACATCACTTCCAAAGTATTGGAACTCCTCCATATGGATTTGATGGGACCCATGCAGGTGGAAAGCCTTGGTGGGAAGAAGTATGCATATGTAGTGGTGGATGACTTCTCCAAATACACCTGGATCAAGTTTATAAGAGAAAAATTGATGTTTTTTAAGTCTTCAAAGATCTTTGTCTAAAACATCAAAGAGAAAAGGAAAGTCAAGTTATCAAAATTAGAAGTGATCATGGGAAGGAATTTGAGAACAACAAATTTGCTGAATTCTGTTCTTTAGAAGGAATTCATCATGAGTTCTCATCTCCCATTACTCCCCAACAAAATGGTGTGGTGGAAAGGAAAAAAAGAACCCTTCAAGAATCAGCCAGAGCTATGATTCATGCTAAGAAATTGCCCTACCACTTTTAGGATGAAGCTATGAACACATCCTACTATGTGTAATACCCCAAAATTTACCCTTCATTTTTCCCGAAAAAAAAAAAAAAAAAAAAAAAACGAAAAAAAAAAAAGAAAAAAAAAATTTAATTAATTAATTAATTAATTAATTAATTAATTAAATAAATAAATTAAATAAATAAATAAAATATAACAAATTATTTTGGACTTGGGTCTCCCTCATTTGAGCCCATTACCCACGAAAATCAGTCTATAAATACTGAAGTTTCAGTAGAGGAAAACACACTTGGAGTTACACTTAGAGTTACACTGGGAGATTCACTGGAGAAAGAAGGAAGAGAAGCAAAACCCTGAGGAAAAGATAGTGAGAGAAAAGTCAACAGAGTTCAGAGCAACCTCCAAATCCTGAAAGGAACTCAACTTGTAAACCTCACGGGCGCAACTCAATCAAGCTCTCCAATCAGGTTTGTCCTATATCCATCATCTTTATGCCTTTTATTTGAATGCTCTAAATGTATGAGGTATTATGGGTGAATTTGATACCTTTTTGTGAGCCTTTTGTGAATTTTGATGGAATTATTCATGTGGTTACATTTTGATTTAGGGGCAACTCTGGGTTACCCTATTTTGTTTATTCTAACCTGTCTTGTGTTTCCATGGCATTGTTTTCTCTTAATTTCATCCTACTACTCTAACCCTTTGTCGAGTTTTGTGAGGGCTCACATGGCTTTCGCAGAGACACTCGCGTGGTTTCCCACTTTATTTGTGGGATACCCCCTGGAGTTTTATTCTGATTATTCGTGTTGACTGATTTCCTTTGACGGTCCAGCTGGAGACATTTCAGGGTTTCTTGCCCCTTTAACTGCTATAGCTTCGGATCTTTATCCGTGTGGTAATTTTTTCCCTTTCTCATACTTTATCGCTTTCTTAGCTGGAAGACCTCGATAGGAGGCAATGTTTGAGCCCCTTGGTGGCATTTTACTTTGAGATACATGTTTTGTGTTTTGTATTCATATCCCTGCAGGTAGCGCGGTTCCTTCGTCAAGGATTGCCTTTTTGCCCTCGAGCATCCCAAACCCTAAAACCCAAAGCAACACGTTTACTCCTTCTACTACAGGCGAGTAAGTCTCCAAAGGTCGAGCATCCGGTAGATTGCGTAGTAACGTTGTTCGTCCAAAACCCAATCCATAACCCCGTAGTTAGCCGAACTACGGCTTGCTCTGATTCTCATTCCAGATGAGATACGTAGGCATAAGACGCGATGTCTTAGCGAGCACACATCCCCCAACCCATAGGTCAGCCGAGCTACGAAGACTCTGATTCTCATATTCAGATGAGATACGTATGCAGTGGATGCGACATCCGCGCGAGTCATTTCTCTTAACCTTTTTAGTAAATAAACACGTTAGGTAAACCCACACCCTTTAGACAAAAACTACAAAAGTGGATCCCGTAGAGTACTATGGATGCGTAGGGGTGCTAATACCTTCCCTTCGCATAACCGACTCCCGAACCCAAGATTTGGTTGCGAGACCCCGTCTTGTCCTTTCCTTTTTCAGGTTTACTTCGAGCGTTTCCTTTCCCTCCTTTGGGATGAATAACGCACGGTGGCGACTCTTCTGTCATTCTCTTTCGCCGGTTGTTTTTTTCGCACACTGTATTTTTCAGGTTGCGACAGCTGGCGACTCTGCTGGGGAGTGAAGAAGTTGACCTCTTGCTGGTCCATCTTCCCTAAGCGAGTCCCTCCTAGCTTTTGTAGTTTGTTTGTTTATTGGGTGTTCATGCTTTTGTACAGTTATTTATTTACCTGCTTTACCTTATTACATTGTGTACATATCATTGTTGTATCTGTTTCTGTTGGCTGGCTGCTTGGTGATCTTTGTGAGATGAGTTCTATACCCGAACTCGAGTGCACTTAAGATAGGAGAATGGCATAGTCCTGTCAACTTGTGTGGAGTATTCCTTAGCGAGTTGACTTGCAAGCCCATTCACTTGGTGGAGGTCATGTTGAGATCAATAATGTCACATAAGTAAGTTGTGGTTAGACATTACTTGTTCCAATATAGACCTAAGAAGCCAAGGACCTTAGTTTACCTAACCCATCTTGGCCTATTCGTAGGACGTAGTGCGAAAGTCGTTCAAATGTAAGATTTGATACGATTGTTACGCGATACTACACTCATAAGAGTCTCTCTTGAGAATATTGTTGGAATACGAGTAGTCGTTCCTCTAATAATATCCGAAAGATGGGATTATGACTATGGGAACCGTTTTGTAGAACATGTTTGGCAGGTTTAAACCTTAGTACACTCCTTTTGGGTGGTTCTTAACCTAAACTCCATGCTCGTGACTTGCGACAAACCCTTGATTCATGGTTGATCCGATCAGGTATCCTTAATATCAATGAAACTCGGGTGTTGATAAGGTGTAAACCATAATCCGCCAAAATGGGTGGTTGATATTAAGGATAACATGATCCATCCCATGACCTTTGTTTGGTGTGCTCTTAATTTCTCTCCAGACAGTGCAACCTGACAGATGTTCAAGCAGATATAGCAATCCTGATTGACATACCACTGCATTGCATTCACATCATCACATCATTTGCATTCATATCATTTAACACATGTTTATCCTTTTCAAGGGGGTTTAAATCTTCTTCTTGATTCTAGTCGGGGTTTTCTTCTTACACTGTTTATCAAATGTGAGACTGGAATCAAGGAGGTAGGATACCTTTTGGAATTGATAAACATGTCATTGCATTTGCATAGTCATCCGCATGTCTTGCATAACAGGTACCGCCACAGTGTTCTCAGTTTGTTTGGTGTCCCACTAGCAGGATAGCTGACTCAGGCATTCACCGATACGGTACCCGGAGGAACCAACAGAGAGTAATGGAAAGCCTACAGGCAGAGCTCGCCGAGATGAAGATTCGCATGAATCAATTCATGGATTTGGTTCAAGGGGTGGCTCAAGGGCAGCAGGAGCTTAGATTGTTGGTACAGAGGGATCCCTCTATTACTCAACCGGAGACGTTGGCTGATCCTCCAGCTGGAGAGGCTAATGGTCCCAATGGACCAGGGCATATCCCAATCCTGCGTATCAACCTAGATCAACAACCCATTCAGGATGGTCAGGATGATCAGTTCCCCTTGCTTCAGGAAGACGTTGGCCTGGACCCCATGTTTAGAAGATTGGAAGAAAGGTTGAAGGCAGTGGAAGGACAGAATCCTCTGGGAGTAGATGTTGCTGACTTGGGGCTGGTCCCAGGTGTGCGAGTGCCACCGAAATTCAAGGTCCCGATATTTGACAAATACAATGGCAGCTCTTGCCCCAAAACTCACGTGCAAGCCTATTTCCGTAAAATGGTTGCATACTCTGATGACGAGAAGCTACTTATGTACTTCTTCCAGGATAGCCTAGCTGGGGCATCCTTGGAATGGTATATGAGGCTGGACAGAGCCCACATCCGTTGTTGGAGGGATTTGGCAGAAGCTTTCGTGAAGCAGTATCAGTATAATGCAGACATGGCTCCGGACAGAACTCAACTTCAGAATCTGTCTCTTAAAAGCAATGAGTGCTTCAGGGAATACGCTCAACGCTGGAGGGATACAGCTTCCCGTGTTCAGCCTCCTATGTTGGAAAAGGAAATGGCCAACATGTTCATGAATACGCTGCCTGGACCTTATCTGGAGCGTTTGGTGGGGTGCAATGCTTCCAACTTTGCTGATGTGGTCTCTACTGGAGAAAGGGTGGAGAATTACCTAAAGACCTATAAGAGCCAAAATGGAGTTGGATCCTCATCAGGGGTGGAGAAGCCGTTCATTCAGGGACAGAAGAGGAGAGAAGGGGATGCAAGTGCCATATCTTCTTATCATAACAGGGATAACCGGAGGAATAATTTTTAGAATTATCATCAGCAACCGTATGTTGCGGCTGTGACCATTCCAGCTGCAGCACCACTACAACAACAACAATCACAACGTCAACCAGCTCAGTATCAACAGCAGCAACAACCGGGTAACAGACTCGCTTATCAACAGAGGCAAAGGATGATGGACCGGCGTTTCGACACCCTTCCAATGTCGTACGCTCAGATGCTTTCTAGTCTTCAACAACTACAACTTGTGCAATTGCGCACTCTGGCTCCTCCTGTTGGTAGACTTCCGGTGGGTTACGACGCCAACGCTAGGTGTAGCTTCCACTCTGGGGCACCTGGCCACGATATTGAGAACTGCAAAGCTTTTAAGCACGTAGTTCAGGACCTCATAGATTCAAAGGCCATCGACCTTGCACCAGCTCCGAATGTCGTCAACAATCCCATGCCCCAGCATGGTGGTGCGAATGTTAATTTGGTAGAGGGAGAAGCCAAGTCCATTAAGGATGTGTTGAAGTTGAAGACTCCATTGTTGGATATCAAAGGATGCTTGCTGAAGGCCGACGTTTTCCCCGGTTGTGGGAAGGGTTGTTTGGATTGTGCCACTCAGAGTAGAGGTTGTTTGAAGCTACAGCCGGGTATCCAGGCCTTGCTCGACAAAGGTGTCCTCCAGGTTGAAGATTTGTTTGTCCAAGAGTCTATGGAAGGGGTTGAGGAAGAAGGGTTTGAAGATGCTACTGATGAATTCGCAGATGTTGTTCCTACTGATTCTGTAATCCATAATGATGTAATTGAACTTGATTCCGATGTTTCGGATGCTTGCGTTTCAATGAATGAGATTTCTGAGTACGACTGTGATATTGCTACTATCACTATTTTCTACCCAACCAATCAGATCAGTGTGCCAGAAGCGCAACCCGTGCCACCAGTGCGACGATCTACTATGACCATCACAACCCCTGGTCCTTTACCCTTCACCAGTGAAAGGGCCATTCCGTGGCATTATGGGGGGAATGTATACACCCACGATCATGGGGTGGAACGGCCACTGGAAGTAGAAGAGGGTCAGAAGCCTGAACTTGACGGTCCCACAGTGGATAATGTTGGAGGAATCGGGCGATTCACCAGGAGTGGTAGATTGTTCTCACCACCGGTTACCCAAGCTGATAATGCTGATGCTGTGGCGAAAACCAAAGGCAAGCAAGCCGTGAATGGGGATACCTCTGCACCCCAGGGAAGTTCTGAGCCCACTTTTGCAAAGGATGTGGACGAGCTTCTGAGAATCATAAAGAAAAGCGATTACAAGGTAGTCGATCAGTTGATTCAGACTCCGTCCAAGATATCCATTCTCTCACTCCTGTTGTGTTCAGAGGCGCACAGGGAGGCACTTCTGAAGGTTCTTAATGCCGCATATGTGCCTTAGGAGATCTCGGTAAACCAACTAGAAGGGATCGTTGCAAATGTTCATATAGGCAACGGGTTGGGTTTTACCGATTCTGACTTGACACCAGCCGGACGCAATCATAACAAGGCTCTGCACATCTCGATGGAATGCAGAGACACCGTGCTATCACATGTTCTGGTGGATACAGGCTCCTCTCTCAATGTGCTACCCAAGAGAGCCCTGTCGAAGTTAGAAGTAGAGGGTTTGGTCTTGAAACCTTCAGATCTTATTGTGAGAGCATTCAATGGTTCTAAGAGATCGGTGTTTGGAGAGGTAGAATTGCCAATTCTGATTGGATCACAAACCTTCAACACTGTCTTCTACGTGATGGATATCAGTCCTTCCTACAGTTGCCTGCTGAGTCGTCCTTGGATCCATAATGCTGGGGCAATCTCTTCAACTCTACATCAGAAGATTAAGTTTCCGGTCAACAGACGAATTATCACCGTCTGTGGTGAGGAGGACATCATGGTCAGTAACCTGTCTACATTCAAGTATGTAGAAGTAGAAGGTGAAATTCATGAGACTCTGTGTCAGGCTTTTGAATCAGTTCAAATCAAGGATGCAGCTCCGGTGGAAGAGGTTAAGAAGGGTGCCTCTATCTCATCCTTTAAGCAGGCACGAGCCGTGGTGGATTCAGGTATTGCTCCCGGTTGGGGGCGTCTGTTGGAATTACCAGTGAAAGAAGATAAGTTCGGGATTGGGTATCAGCCAGCTCTAACTTCTACAACTTCAACACTTCAGACTCATCAGGGGCCGATCACTTTCTCCAGTGCTGGCATCATTCAGTATGGTCAAGTCTCTGCAGTCAACGAAGAAGAGGGGGATAGTGATTGTGACATTGACAATTGGGTGCGTCCGAAGATCCCGGGTGAAGTCATCAACAATTGGTCTTCTGAGGAGATTATCCAAGTCACTCTTCTTGAAGAGTAATTTTCTTTGTTTATTCATGCATATCCAAGTCTTACGTTCCGCCCAGGGCGTAATGACTCATTGTAGGGCCCACCTATGTGACACTTGCATTTTTTTATCATAAATAAAGGACGTCTTTTTGCATTCAAATATTTCGTTCTCTGTCTTTCTATTTTTGCAGTTTTTCAAAATAAAAAAAATGGCAATGTTTTGTTTAGTTTTCACTTCTTGTTCACACTCATAAGCACATACCATCACTCATGCAGATGCACAACATCGGACCCTATTGATAACGGTTCTGCTATGGCTCGTTTCGACTTTGAAAATCCAATCTTTCAAGCTGAAGAAGAGGGTGATGAAGACTGTGAACTCCCTGAAGAGCTTACCAGGTTATTGAAACAAGAGGAAAGGGTTATTCAACCGCATCAAGAGTCTGTTGAAGTGATTAATCTCGGCACCGAGGACGCCAAGAGAGAAATCAAGATAGGGGCTGTTTTGAGAGATGATGTGAAGAAAGGGCTGATTGAATTGCTGCAAGAATACGTTAACATCTTCGCCTGGTCTTATCAGGACATGCCCGGGCTGGACACAGACATCGTGGTACATCGCTTGCCTCTCAAAGAAGGTTGTCCTCTGGTCAAGCAGAAGCTCAGAAGAACAAGACCAGAGATGGCTGTCAAGATAAAGGAAGAAGTGCAAAAGCAGTTGGATGCAGGGTTTCTAGCAGTCAACTATTATCCGCCATGGGTTGCAAACATCGTCCCAGTACCTAAGAAGGACGGAAAGGTACGGATGTGTGTCGACTACCGGGATCTGAACAGAGCTAGCCCTAAAGATGATTTCCCATTACCTCACATCGACGTTTTGGTGGATAATACAGCTCAGTTCTCGGTATTCTCCTTCATGGATGGCTTTTCTGGCTATAACCAAATCAAGATGGCACCAGAAGACATGGAAAAGACAACTTTCATAACCCCATGGGGCACCTTCTGCTACAAGGTGATGCCGTTTGGTCTGAAAAATGCCGGAGCAACATATCAGCGAGCAATGGTGACTCTGTTCCATGATATGATTCATCATGAAATCGAGGTTTATGTGGACGATATGATTGCCAAATCTCAGACAGAAGAAGAACATTTGTTGAATTTGCAGAAACTGTTTGAGCATTTGAGGAAATTCAAACTGAGACTTAATCCGAATAAGTGCACTTTCGGGGTGAGATCGGGAAAATTGCTGGGTTTTATTGTTAGCGGAAAAGGGATTGAGGTGGATCCTGACAAAGTAAAAGCAATACAGGAAATGTCTGAGCCAAGAACAGAGAAGCAAGTCCGTAGTTTCTTAGGGAGGTTGAACTACATTGCAAGGTTCATCTCTCACCTAACAACCACGTGTGAGCCAATTTTCAAATTGCTGAGGAAGATCAGGCTATCAGGTGGAATGAAGATTGTCAAAGGGCTTTCGAGAAGATAAAAGAGTATCTACAGAAACCTCCGATCCTTATACCTCCAGTTCCTGGGAGACCTCTGATAATGTACCTATCAGTGACCGAGAACTCGATGGGGTGTGTATTGGGACAGCATGACGAGTCTGGTCGAAAAGAGCATGCCATATACTACCTTAGCAAAAAGTTTACCGACTGTGAAATCAAATATTCGCAGCCTGAGAAAACTTGTTGTGCTTTGGCCTGGGCTGCTCGCCGACTGAGACAGTATATGTTGAACCATACTACCTTGTTGATTTCTAAGATGGATCCAGTGAAATACATATTCGAGAAGCCAGCTCTCACCGGAAGGGTCGCTCGTTGGCAAATGATTTTAACAGAGTATGATATTCAGTACACGTCACAGAAGGCCATCAAAGGGAGTATTTTGTCAGACTACCTTGCCGAGCAACCGATTGATGATTATGAGCCAATGAAGTTTGAATTCCCTGATGAAGACATCATGTTCCTCATGATGAAAGACTGTGAAGAGCCAGTTGTTGAGGAGGGACCTGATCCAAACGAAAAGTGGACTTTGTTGTTTGATGGGGCTGTCAATGCTAGAGGTAGTGGAATTGGCGCTGTCATTACTACTCCGAAGGGTGCCCACATGCCTTTCACCGCTCGTTTGACTTTTGAGTGCACAAATAATGAAGCTGAGTACGAGGCCTGTATCTTGGGTATTGAGCAAGCCATTGATCTGAGAATCAAGACTCTGGACATCTTCGGAGATTCAGCTCTGGTGATCAATCAAGTGAATGGTGATTGGAATACTCTCCAGCCCACTCTGGTCCCCTACAGAGATTACACGAGAAGACTTTTGACTTTCTTCACAATGGTAAAATTGTATCATATACCTCGTGATGAGAACCAGATGGCAAACGCACTTGCTACTCTATCCTCCATGATCAAGGTAATTCGTTGGAACCATGCTCCCAGGATCGATGTGATGCGCCTTGACAGGGCCGCGTATGTGTTTGCTGCTGAACTGGCAGTCGATGACAAGCCCTGGTATCACGATATCAAGTGTGTTCTGAAGAATCAAGAGTACCCTGCAGGGGCATCCAACAATGACAGAAAGACTTTGAGAAGATTGGCAGGCAGTTTCTTCTTGAACAAAGACGATGTGATGTATAAGAGGAACTTCGACATGGTTTTGCTCAGATGCGTGGACAGACACGAGGCGGACATGTTAATGCAGGAAGTTCATGAAGGTTCCTTCGGTACTCATGCCGGCGGACATGCAATGGCTAAGAAATTGTTGAGAGCGGGTTATTATTGGATGACCATGGAATCAGATTGTTTCAAACATGCTCGGAAGTGTCATAAATGCCAGATTTATGCTGATAAGGTGCATGTACCGCTGAATCCTCTGAATGTGATGTCTTCGCCGTGGCCGTTTGCCATGTGGGGCATTGATATGATTGGAAAGATTGAGCCGACTGCTTCCAATGGGCATCGCTTCATCCTTGTTGCCATCGACTATTTCACCAAGTGGGTCGAAGCAGCGTCGTTCGCGAATGTCACCAGGCATGTGGTTGCCCGTTTCATCAAGAAAGAAATCATTTGTCGCTATGGGATTCCCGAAAGAATCATTACTGATAATGGTTCTAATCTCAACAACAAAATGATGAAGGAGTTGTGTCAGAACTTCAACATTCAGCATCACAATTCTTCCCCCTATCGTCCTAAGATGAACGGCGCTGTTGAGGCGGCAAATAAAAACATAAAGAAGATTATGCAGAAGATGGTCGTCACGTACAGAGATTGGCATGAGATGCTACCCTTCGCCTTGCATGGGTACCGTACTTCAGTACGTACATCGACCGGGGCAACCCCTTACTCCCTGGTGTATGGTATGGAAGCAGTCCTACCTATTGAAGTGGAGATTCCTTCTCTAAGAGTCCTGTTGGATGTCAAGTTAGATGAAGCTGAATGGATTCGGACAAGGTTCAATGAGTTGAGTCTTATCGAAGAGAAGCGAATGGCAGCCATTTGTCATGGGCAGTTGTATCAGAGTCGGATGAAGAGAGCTTTTGATCAGAAAGTGCGTCCTCGTTGTTTCCAAGTCGGAGATTTAGTGTTGAAAAGGATCCTTCCTCCTCAGACAGATCACAGGGGCAAGTGGACTCCTAACTATGATGGACCGTATATTGTCACCAAGGTTTTTGATGGTGGGGCCTTAATGCTTGCAACTATGGATGGTGAAAACTTCACTTCCCCTGTGAATTCAGACGCAGTTAAAAAATACTTCGCATAAAATAGACCCGCTGGACAGTAAAAAGAATAGTCCAGGCAAAAAATGGGCATCCCGACGAACCAAGAAAATGAAAAGGTTCGGGCAAAAATTAGGGACAAAAATAAAAAAAAGATTGTACACCCGGTAAGTTGAAAACCTGAAAAGGCAACTTAGGCAAAAATGGGTATCCCGGTGGATTGAAAACCCGAAAAGGGCGATCCAGGCAAAAGTTAGGGATTAAGCGAATGACTGCGTTCTGAGTAGTTCTAAATCTCATCTCGTGCCAATGACTAGAAATTTTTGAAGGATAGGAAACAGTCCAATCACTCTTTCAGAAGGCTGATTATCTGGAGGATCTTGAAGACGAGCAAGTCATAGCAGAATTGGAACCCAATAGAAATCCATTTCACATTGCCATTAGATTAATTTCTGTTTTTATCTATTGTGCGATTACCTCTTTCCAGGGATTGCTTCTTAATGTAAATGCCTATTCAGAGGCCATTCAATCAATAAAATCATGTTATTCAGTATATCTCTGTTTTCATTTTCATTTTACTGTTTTGTTTGCAAAAATGACGTCCGAATTTTTAATAAACATTGCATCATGACACATAAGGGATTTACAGGTACATGCTTAATAAACATTTAAAATTGCTGTAAATTTTAAGTGCTTTGGATCGTCTATTCAGAACAGATACCCTCGGGGCATTTCCTTAAAATCTCCTGCAGATGGTCGTGAATATCTTCCCCAGTGAAGTCGCCAACAGACGAATTCAGTGTCTTGACCCTGCAGAGCTGATCAGAGTGTTGGATTCTTCAATCCCCAGCAGTTTCTCACCACCGTACTTCCCCAAGCGGTTGTTTCAAGACATACACTCCCCAGTAGAGTTGACAGTGTCAGACTATATATCCCCAGCGGAGTTGACAGTGCCAGACTGTATCTTCCCAGCAGAAGTGGCTGCTCCTTAGAGTTCGATGCCAGATCGATAATCCCAATGCCAGATCCATGGTTTCTTTCCTTGAAGCAGAACCTCGGTACTGTATCAGTGTTTGCTCCCCCTACTGAGTCATCTCTCGCAAATCGTGGTTGCCAGAACCATTGTAGCTTTCCTCAGCAGCAGGCTTCCAATGCCATTCTTTCCCCGATCAGAGTCTCGGTATGGCCAGAACACCGCATGGCTAGTCATCTCCCCACAGAGTTCTTTGCGCTGTGCATCTCCAACAGCCTTGCCAGGGTCCAGAAGATGGTGATCATTTCTCCAGCAGATCCCTTGCCTCAGCTTGGCATTCTACCCAGCATTTCGCATCCCTGCATGTAGAATCATATTGCATTGCATCCTTCCAAATCGCGTAGCATTTCCATTTTCATGGAGCATTACGCCATTGAAAAATTCAAACATACGCATGTAAGCATTACGCCAAGTGATAAGCTAGAAGTTGTTTCCAGTACTCAGACTGAAGATTGTTCATGACTTACCTTTGTTATCCCCAGCAAGTGTCATTGGCCCATGCGCCGCCTCTATTATCATTCCCTATTTCTGCCAATGCTGACAGGCATGAAGTTTTCCGGTATCCAGACCGAAGTGGCATTCAGGCCAGTTTTCCGGTATCCAGACCGAAGTGGCATTCAGGCCAGTGTTCCGATGTTCAGATCGAAGAAGTTTCCGACGTTCAGGTCGATGCAACTTGTGGCATTCAGGCCAGTTTTCCGGTATTCAGATCGAAGTGGCATTCAGGCCAATTTTCCGATATTCAGATCGAAGTGGCATTCAGGCCAATTTTCCGATGTTCAGATCGAAGAAGGTTCCGACGTTCAGGTCGATGCGACTTGTGGCATTCAGGCCCATTTTCCGATGTTCAGATCGAAATCCTTTCCAGTATTCAGACTGATGAGCGGCATTCAAGCCATGGTTATTTCTGTGTTACCATTTATTTTGGTATCCAGTTTAACATTCTTTTTCGATATTCAAACTGACTCTCACCGTACCAGACGAATTCTTCTTTCAAGACCACCTCTTTGCTGATTCTGACAGACATTGTTACTTCACTTCACTTCAGTGCAAATTTTTGGGCTTTTATTGTATTCAATCCCTTGATACCTCGAAAGTACGAAAGCAGCTGCCATCTTCTTTCCGGGTCTCCAGTTGATTGAATAGGGGCAGCTGTAATACCCCAAAATTTACCCTTCATTTTGCCCGAAAAAAAAAAAAAAAAAACGAAAAAAAAACAAAAAAAACAAAATTTAATTAATTAATTAATTAATTAATTAATTAATTAAATAAATAAATAAAATAAATAAATAAAATAAATAAAATAAAATATAACAAATTATTTTGGACTTGGGTCTCCCTCATTTGAGCCCATTACCCACGAAAATCAGTCTATAAATACTGAAGTTTCAGTAGAGGAAAACACACTTGGAGTTACACTTGGAGTTACACTGGGAGATTCACTGGAGAAAGAAGGAAGAGAAGCAAAACCCTGAGGAAAAGATAGTGAGAGAAAAGCCAACAGAGTTCAGAGCAACCTCCAAATCCTGAAAGGAACTCAACTTGTAAACCTCACGGGCGCAACTCAATCAAGCTCTCCAATCAGGTTTGTCCTATATCCATCATCTTTATGCCTTTTATTTGAATGCTCTAAATGTATGAGGTATTATGGGTGAATTTGATACCTTTTTGTGAGCCTTTTGTGAATTTTGATGGAATTATTCATGTGGTTACATTTTGATTTAGGGGCAACTCTGGGTTACCCTATTTTGTTTATTCTAACCTGTCTTGTGTTTCCATGGCATTGTTTTCTCTTGATTTCATCCTACTACTCTAACCCTTTGTCGAGTTTTGTGAGGGCTCACATGGCTTTCGCAGAGACACTCGCGTGGTTTCCCACTTTATTTGTGGGATACCCCCTGGAGTTTTATTCTGATTATTCGTGTTGACTGATTTCCTTTGACGGTCCAGCTGGAGACATTTCAGGGTTTCTTGCCCCTTTAACTACTATAGCTTCGGATCTTTATCCGTGTGGTAATTTTTTCCCTTTCTCATACTTTATCGCTTTCTTAGCTGGAAGACCTCGATAGGAGGCAATGTTTGAGCCCCTTGGTGGCATTTTACTTTGAGATACATGTTTTGTGTTTTGTATTCATATCCCTGCAGGTAGCGCGGTTCCTTCGTCAAGGATTGCCTTTTTGCCCTCGAGCATCCCAAACCCTAAAACCCAAAGCAACACGTTTACTCCTTCTACTACAGGCGAGTAAGTCTCCAAAGGTCGAGCATCCGGTAGATTGCGTAGTAACGTTGTTCGTCCAAAACCCAATCCATAACCCCGTAGTTAGCCGAACTACGGCTTGCTCTGATTCTCATTCCAGATGAGATACGTAGGCATAAGACGCGATGTCTTAGCGAGCACACATCCCCCAACCCATAGGTCAGCCGAGCTACGAAGACTCTGATTCTCATATTCAGATGAGATACGTATGCAGTGGATGCGACATCCGCGCGAGTCATTTCTCTTAACCTTTTTAGTAAATAAACACGTTAGGTAAACCCACACCCTTTAGACAAAAACTACAAAAGTGGATCCCGTAGAGTACTATGGATGCGTAGGGGTGCTAATACCTTCCCTTCGCATAACCGACTCCCGAACCCAAGATTTGGTTGCGAGACCCCGTCTTGTCCTTTCCTTTTTCAGGTTTACTTCGAGCGTTTCCTTTCCCTCCTTTGGGATGAATAACGCACGGTGGCGACTCTTCTGTCATTCTCTTTCGCCGGTTGTTTTTTTCGCACACTGTATTTTTCAGGTTGCGACACTATGTTCACAACAGAGTGACCTTGAAGAAAGGGACTCCTACAACCTTATATGAAGTCTGGAAAGGGAGAAGACCTACAGTCAAATACTTCCATGTGTTTGGTAGTAAATGATATATCTTAACTGATCATGAACAAAGAAGGAAGATGGATCCCAAAAGTGATGAAGGAATATTTATGGGCTACTCAACAAACAGCATATCATATAGAGTCTTTAATTCCAGAATAAAAGTAATGATGGAATCTATCAATGTTGTAATTGATGATCAACAGACTGATGTCACAGACGATGTTGAGACATCTCTGAATGATCCCCCAGCTGATTTCTCAGACAAAAATAAGGAGAGTGAACCTCCTCAAGCTGAACCTGAAGATGACAAAATCAACAAGGGACCCTCCATCAGAATTCAGAAGGATCATCCCAAAGATCTCATTATAGGAGATCCAAATAAAGGGGTCACAACTAGATCAAGGGAAGTGATCTCACATGGCTGCTTTGTGTCCAAGATCGAGCCTAGGAATGTCAAGGAAGCCTTGACTGATAAGTTCTGGACCAATGCCATGGAGGAGGACTTAGGTCAATTCAAGAGGAATGAAGTATGGGAACTGGTTCCAAGACCTGAAGGAATAAATGTCATAGGTACAAAGTGGGTGTATAAGAATAAATCTGATGAACAAGGGGTGGTTACTAAAAACAAAGCAAGATTAGTAGCACAAGGATATACTCAAGTTGAAGGAGTGGATTTTGATGAAACATTTGACCCTGTAGCTTGCCTTGAGTCCATTAGACTATTGCTTGGAGTGGCCTGTATTCTGAAGTTCGAACTGTTCCAAATGGATGTAAAAAGTGCATTCTTGAATGGCTACTTAAATGGGGAAGTATATGTTGAACAACCTAAAGGATTCACAAATCCAAATCTTTCAAAGCATGTGTACAGATTAAAGAAAGCCCTCTATGGATTGAAACAAGCTCCTAGGGCTTGGTATGAGAGACTCACAGTGTTCCTCACTAATAATGGATACATGAAGGGAGGTATTGACAAGACCCTATTTGTTAAGAATGAAGGAGGAAAACTCATGGTGGCTCAAATATATGTGGATGATATTGTGTTTGGTGGGATGTCAGATCAGATGGTCGAACAGTTTGTTAGACAAATGCAGTCTGAGTTTGAGATGAGCCTTGTTGGAGAGTTGACCTATTTTCGTGGGCTACAAGTCAAGCAGATGGAAGATTCTATCTTTCTATCTCAAAGCAAATATGCCAAAAACATTGTTAAGAAGTTTGGCATGGAGAATGCAAGTCATAAAAGAACACCTGCTCCTACACATTTGAAAGTCTCCAAAGATGAAAATGGTGTTAGTGTAGATCAAAGTCTATACAGAAGCATGATAGGAAGTCTGCTATATCTCACAGCAAGCAGACCCGACATTGAATTTGCTGTAGGTGTTTGTGCTAGATATCAAGCTGAACCAAAAGTCAGTCACATAAACCAAGTGAAGAGGTTACTGAAATATGTCAATGGCACCAGTGACTATGGGATGTTATATACTCATGGATCTGGATCTATGCTGACTGGTTACTGTGATGCTGACTGGGCTGGAAGTGTTGATGATAGGAAAAGCACATCAGGAGGATGTTTCTTCTTGGGGAACAATTTAATATCTTGGTTTAGTAAGAAACAAAATTGTGTGTCCTTATCCACTGTCGAAGCTGAGTACATAGCAGCTGGGAGTAGTTGTTCTCAACTGGTTTGGATGAAGCAAATGTTGACTGAATACAATGTCACACAAGATGTCATGACATTGTACTGTGACAACCTGAGTGCTATAAATATTTCTAAGAATCCTATTCAGCACAGCAGAACAAAGCACATTGATATTCGTCATCACTTTATTAGAGAACTTGTGGAAGAGAAAATCATAGCACTAGAGCATGTTACTACTGAAATGAAATTAGCTGACATATTTACAAAGGCTTTGGATGGTAATCAGTTTGAATGTTTAAGAGGGAAATTGGGGATTTGTCTTCATGAGAATTTATAGCAATTAATTTGGAGTGGAAAAGGTAATAAAAATATTGTCTGCCCACTTAAAAGAAAGTGCCCCATTTATGGTAAATCATTACCTAGTATTGGAACTACCATCTATAGCATTCGCACACGCTACCTCAGTTCAACCACTTCCATCTTCATCAACTGTATCGACCATCTCTGCTAGGGCAACAATTTTTTTTCAAAAGCTCAACAAGATGTCACAACATCCTTCATCTTCTGGTTCTAAACCTACTCACAAAGCAAGAACACCCTCCATGGATTTTCTGGATGAAGACATTTTGGAAGTTATTCCTCTTTCGGTCATCCCAGGCGACGCCCTTGGTCCATCTTCCACTGCAGGAAATAATCAAGGTAACAAATCTGATAACCCTCCCTCTAAGGATGACATGCACTATATTGATCGTGTCATTAGGAATCTGGTCACAAGGATCCTAAATGAAGGACACTTAGTCAAGGGAGTTTCGACTCCTCTGTCTAGAAGGGACCCCTCGCCTGAGGTGGAACCTCAAAATGAGAAAGATGATGATTCATCTAGATCAGAGAAAGATATTGCTGCAGAAGGACTGTGTTCTTTAGGGAAGACCTTGCCTAGTAAGAAACCTGTAGATGTCTCTCAGTCTAAGAAGCATGACACTGCTGAGAAGGTGATTGATTTGGAAGAAGAGAGCTCAGATGAGGAAGATGACACCTTGCTTCATCACTTGAAGCCAAGTGTTGCAAAGAGAATGAAGACCAGGAATGGGAGGTCTGTGGCTGAGATGATGACAGTCAGAACTAGTAAGAAGGTTGTTGTTGTAGGTTCTTCAAAGTCATGGAGTAAAGTGGAAGTCAAGAAGAGAAAGGTCAGAGAAAGTTATGATTCTGAGGATGATGTTGAAGACGATGTCCCAGACATCTCTCCTATCAAAAAGAAAACTGTTAGAAAATCTCCAACTAAGGTTGCTGCTGTGCATTTGGATAACATTTCCTTCCATCTGGAAGATGGTGCAGCCAAGTGGAAATTTGTGATACAGAGGAGAGTTGCTGTGGAAAGGGAACTAGGAAAGGATGCTATGGAAGTGAAGGAGGTTATGGAGTTGATCAAGTCTGCTGGTTTAATGAAAATTGTTAATGCATTACCCCAATGTTTTGAAGGTCTGGTGAAGGAGTTTGTGGTGAACATCCCGGAGGATATTGCTGACAAGAACAACAAAGAATTTTGCAAAGTGTTTGTTAGAGGAAGGTGTGTAAGGTTTTCCCCTACTGTGATCAATAAGTTCCTAGGAAGAGGAACAAAAGGTGATTTTGAATTAGAGGCCACAGACAATGAAGTCTGTAGGACATTCACTGCTGAACAAGTCAAGGAATGGCCAAGCAAAAAGCATCTTTGTGCTGGCAAATTAACTGTAAAATATGCTATCTTGCATAAGATAGGGTCAGCCAACTAGGTACTGATCGGTCACCATTTCATTGAATTCCCACCGTTAATCCGACATATTTTCATCACTTTGGTAAGATTTATGTTTGTTTATAGTTGGTTCATAGTCATTTATCATGTTTTGTTAGTTTGTTATCGCACTTCATTTTATTAGATGTTTATGTCAAAAAGGTCTCTGTTATGCTTCGATTTGGTAGCTTCCAATTCCCAGGTACCTGGAACGCTTCCCAGTGGGACAGTTGTTAATCCACGTGATCAAAGTCACATTAAAGCAGTGGTCACCAGAAAAGGAAGAGCTAGTGAACAACAAGTTGACGAACAGGTCGAAGAAGATGGGCTGTTGGAAGTTGATTTGGAGATTAGAGAAGAGCCAAAACAAACTGAAGAAGTGGTGGTGAAGCCAGCAAGAAAAACAAAAACCAAAGATCATTCTTCCTTTTCCTACAAGAACAAAGAAGAAAGATCTCCATGATTTTTTTTTGAGAAATTCTTAGAATTATTCAAGAAGCTCGAGATCAACATACCTTTTGCTGAAGCTCTTGAACAGATGTCGATCTATGCCAAATTCATGAAAGACATCATATCGAAGAAGAGGTCGATCGAAGGCGAGCCGGTTATGCTAACTGAAACTTGTAGTGCTATTTTGCAGGGTCTAAAAATCCCGGTGAAGAAAAAATATAGAGGTGCAGTCACTATTCCTTGTACCATTGGAGACAGATCCTTCAAAAAGGCACTGATCGATTTGGGAGCAAGTGTTAGTCTAATGCCCCTTTCGATTTACAAAAAACTAGAGTTAGGGGAAGTGCAAGACACTCACATGACACTCCAGTTTGCTGATCATTCTATGAAGAGACCCTATGGTATAGCAACAGATGTTCTGGTGAAGATTGATAAATTTGTTTTCCCGGAGGATTTTGTGATACTCGAGATGCCAGAAGATGAGGAAATCCCTTTCATATTGGGAAGACCTTTTCTTGAAACTAGAAGATGCATGATAGATATTGAGGAAGGAACCATGACCCTCAAAGTCTATGATGAAAAGCTCAAGATTGATGTGAGGGATACTATGAAATTCAAGGATGACGAGGGTGTGAGTAAAAGTATTGAAGTTCTGGATACAGTGTTTGCTCAATCTATGCAGATTACAACACCAAAGCTTCCTTTAGAAAGAGTTTTGAGCTTATCTATCATTGAGGTTACTGAAGGAATTGATGAGAAAGAATCTAAAGTGGTGTCTATGTTAAAGGCACAACCTCCTTGGGTTCATTCCCGACCACAACGGTGGGAAGAGCTTCGACCTAAAATATCTCCGGAAGAAAAGCAAGATATAAAAAAGGGGGTGGAGTTGAAACAATTACCAGAACATCTCAAATATGTCTTTCTTGACAATGAAGAAAAATGTCCAGCAATCATCAATTCAGGTTTAAGAGAGATCCAAGAAGAAGAGCTAATCAAAGTACTCAAGAAATACAAGAGTGTTATTGGGTGGGCGATGGACGATTTGAAAGGAATCAGTCTGACACTGTGTATGCACAAGATTTTGACGGAGGATGATCAAAAACCGGTCGTCCAACCTCAAAGGAGGCTGAACCCAGCTATGAAAGAAGTCGTTCGCAAGAAGGTTGTTAAACTTTTAGATGCGGGGTTGATTTACCCAATATCTGACAGTTCGTGGGTGACCTTTGTTTGAACTCAATACATCACTTGAGGACAAGCAATGAGACAAGTTTGGGGTTGTGATCGGTCACCATTTCCATTGAATTCCCACCGTTAATCCGACATATTTTCATCACTTTGGTAAGATTTATGTTTGTTTATAGTTGTTTCATAGTCATTTATCATGTTTTGTTAGTTTGTTATCGCATTTCATTTTATTACATGTTTATGTCAAAAAGGTCTCTGTTATGCTTCGATTTCGTAGTGTTATTGTTATAGGTCGTTGCACAGTTTTAAAAGAACTAATAGTGGAGTTATGGATGCGCAGAGAGGCAAAAATATGAAGATTCAGCAGGTCAACACGGGCACCCGTGTGCAACAACACGGCCCGGGTTGTTTGTCAGGCAAAGGAAGCTTGGAGAGGAAAAAAACAGAGTGTTAACACGGGCACCCGTGTGTAGGAACACGGCCCGTGTTGATGCCTCTGTAACTTAATCTGAAAATAATCATGTTGGAAAGCACACACGGGCACCCGTGTGAATCCACACGGCCCGTGTTGATGGGCGCAGCTTAGAAACTTCAATTTTTGCCATGTGAATCTATTCTGCTCATTAAGGGTAGTTTGGACTTTTTGCTTGGGGAAATCCATCTGAAACTATTAGAAGGCTTGGGAGAGAAAGGAGAAGAGACTTTTTGACGTACGAAAGAAAACACTGCATTGAGAAGATAGCTACTACGGAGGATTTGAAGACGGCGAGATTCAAAGGCTTCGACCATTGAAGATCAAAATCTCCTAGTTCTTTGTAATGTTTAATTTTCATACTATGATTTCGTTGAATACTATGAGAGGCTAAACCCCCTATGTTATGGGGGTGGTCCTGATTTGATCGTATGTTATGAATTTGAACCAATGATTTCCTTATTACCATGTTACTTATTTCAATTCAATTGTGTGATGTTATTATGCTTTTGTATCGGACAAATACAAATTGATCTATGACTTTCAATAACAGGATTATGATTGTTAGGGTTTTCACACAATTGGGTTTATGATGGCATCATCTAGGACTAGTAACTTTTGTAAATCACCGCAAACCTCGATATTATTTATGATTAAAACCAAGGATTTATTGAATGGACATTTGATAAGAATTGGTAGTTTAATATTTTCTTCCTTAAGGACTTAAGGAAGAACATTCTGAGGTTAGGTAATTGAATGTTTCATGCGTATTAAGGAAATCTTGACTGAATTCATAACTGGTTAAATCAACCACTCACCCTAGCATGTTTTATCTTAATCAGTTATATTTTACTGTCTTTTGTGTTTATTGCTAAAATTCCAAAAATAACCAACCCATTATCTTTTTGTTCTGATAGAATCAAAGTAAAATAAGTATTTCCTACGCAATCCCTGAGATCGATACTTGGAAATAAAACTCCTTATTACTACATCAGTAAAAATAGTACCCTTGCTATTTTCCCGATCAGGTACCAATAAACCACATCTCAACAATCTCTAATTCTCTTGGAAGGATAATATATGCTATTGGAACCAGGCTCAACTTTGAATATGAAAGGTCCATGTTTGAACAACTTGTTAGACATGCTTCCACAAATGCAGTGAAGCTGCCAATTGCCTTTCCCTCAATTATTTGTGGGATAATTCTAAGCCAGCAACCTGGTATTTTAAGCACAAGTGATATCCCCAGTAGAAGAAAGCCTCCATTGTTAATTCATTACAAGTTATTTAAAGGCAGTCATGTCAATGACATTGTCATGACATCTGCATTGAAGAAGCCAGCCTCTCAAGGTGGCCTGATTGTTGAATTGAAAGAGACCTGTAAGGAATTGGAAACTAGGATTAGGGTGGCTAAGGCTAGGAAAGAGGCTTTAGAGGTTCTAATTAGTAGCTTGGAGCAAGGAGAGATGGATAATATTGGTGAAGCCAAGGAAACAGATGCCCACACCTTAAGATAGAGGTATGATTCTCAAGGCAAATCTAGTGGCAGTTCTAGATCTGAAGGTGATGAAGATGCTGCCTCCTCAGACTAAGTTGTGGTGATGATGGTTCCCCCATGTTATGATGTTGTTCTGGATGCTTTATTAATTTGATGTTTGTAGTTTTTTTGGGCAGTCTTGTTTGATGCCATGATGTAATTTTTGGGCTCTTTATGAGTTCTCTGGATTTATGATTATCTCAGCTCATGTAGCTGTGTATAATTATGGTTCTGTAACACCTGACAATTTGTTTTAACATTTTATATGTTATAACATTCTACGTGACAGTCTCTGCTGGACTAATTGACATTTATTTTGTCTAATTGGTCTCTTTGGTCTATTTTGACTAAAAAGGGGGAGAAGTTATTATGTGGAGCTGCAGTTAATAGGTGATGACAGTTGATGATGTTGAACAGAATGATGTTCTGTAATGTTGAAGGAGATGTCTGATGTTGAACAGAATGATGTTCTGTGATGTTGAAGGAGATGCCTGATATTGAACAGAATAATGTTATGTGTTGTACAAGTGATGTTGAAGGAGATGTCAGATAGGGAGATTCTGAATATTACAGGTGTTGTTAAAGGAGGTGTCTGTGTTGAACAGACTTAGGGGGAGAAGAAACACATATGTTCTAGATGTGTGTTTATTACTAGTTGCTATTATAGCTAGTAATTGTGTGGTTATTACTTCTGTTGCTGCTTAACTGCTGATATGTTTTTTTCTTGTGAACAAAAGGACTGATATATGTTTTAGCCAAAATTTGCCAAATGGGGAGTTTGTTGGTTCTAAGTGTTGGCAGCAATTTTGGTAAAACCTAGAGTGTTCACAAGGTGTCACATGTGTTGTCTTAACATAAGATATCTTGTACCTACTGGATGTTTAAAATGTGATTATGCACGATTTTACTGAGATGTCAGACCTGATGTCATGACATCTGTATACAGAACATTCAGTCTGAATGTTATGTATTATGTGATTGTGTTTTTAATGCCAATCTGTGTATGATTGATGAGATGATTGAACACGCTATCAATCAGTAATTACAACGAGATTAACTTATTTTCCAAAGAGATCTAATCAACTGTCATGAGAAGATATGAATGGAAAATAGTTTTAGGGTTTTATGATGTCCAAACCCAGCCAAATGCTTCTATAAATAGGACATGGAAAACCTGATTTGATACACAAGAAATAACGAACAAAATATTGAGAGAGAATAAGGGTTTAAGTCTTGTGTGGTTGTGTGAATTGTAAGCCATTCAATTCATCCATAGATGATTGAATTGGTCTGATTTTTGAGTTGTAATTTGTCACTCTAAGCTTTTAAGCATGAGCGTGTGTCTACTTGATTGAAGCTTTTAATTAAGATCAAGTGTGTGTCTTTGAAGAGTGTCTTCTTTTCATTGTAATTCTTGTTTAATATCACTGCTGTGATTGAGGGGGAGTGAGTAGGGTCTCATATCTAAGAGTTCTTAGGTAGAAGCCACACGGGTAGAGATTAGGTGAAAAAACTGTAACTTGAAGTTGTTTACTGAGAGTCTTTGAACTGATTCTATTTTAGTGGATTTCCTTCCTGGCTTGGTAGCCCCCAGACGTAGGTGAGTTTGCACCGATCTGGGTTAACAATTGTTGGTGTCTCTTGCATTACTGTTCTTTATCTTTTATCCTGTTTGTATTGTTCAGATATTAGTGTCGTGACATTACCTTCGACATCTCATATCTGATACCAGAATTTCATCCTCTTTTTTCATTTATGATGTGGTGATGATTGAACCAGTCCGGCCAGGGTCATCGAAGAAGATGACCGGCCTTTGGCTCCGACGATGCGCTGGAAGTGTTCAGAGCCATTAGATGAGTTTAAAATGTTTTAATCAAGAGCGTACATTGTGATTACCAGGCGTGTGGATATTTGACTCAAACGTACCATAGAACGCGGGCTCTCCACCACTTGATCTGCCACCTCAATTAATGAGGCAGATCAAGTGGTTCACGTTTTTTTCATTATCTGATTTTTATTTTTATTCCTTTGATTTTCATTAATTCATATTAATTTTAATATTGATCCAAAAAATATGAGAGTTTCACCATTTTTTTAAAATAAAATCCTCTTTCATTTTCTGAGTTAAAAATACTTTTTGGATCATTATTATTATTTTTCATGATTTAATTAATTTTGCGAATATTTTTAATTGTTTAAAAATACTTTTAAGTTTCCAAATATTCTGAATTTTTTTCTCCAAAGTCCTTTGACCTTGTTTGTCCTGTGATAAATCTCATGGCCATTTCTTTGGTGTTTTGATGAGGTTTTAGTAAATTGACCAACCATATTTGATTTAATGCATTATTTTTAATATCTTTAATTGTTTAAATGTCAAATTAATTGTGTAGAGCCATTTTAATTGACTTTGTAAGTTTGACTTGTGTTGTTGGGTCTTGGTCAAGGTTGATTTGACTTTGTTAGGTTAAGATCATTGGATTTAGGGGATTGATGGAATGTACATTCCATCTCCCAAAATGAATGAATGATCTTAACTTGGTAAAAGTCCTCCTTTATCCAATTTGAGTTTGATCCATTTCCCCTCCCTTTCCATCTCATTCCCCTTGTTTATGCATTCATGTCATGGACCTATGATATCTCAATATCCTAAGGCTAGTTAATTGCAAAAACAACATAAGTATGGATGAGATTAGGCCCCCCACTTTGCATATTCTTTTTGTGTGTGGTATGTTTCATGAGCATAGTTCATCATACTATGTCTCTAACATGCATTAACACCAAAATTCTATTGCCCGACCTTAAATAGTTGTGACTTCTACATAAGTCCAATTACGATTGCTTAACATAGCACTAAATTTTGACACAAAAGGCTTAGCATTCTAGTTAGTGAGATTGTAAGTCTTCCCTCTTTCATGGTATTGTGTGGAAACTTGGCCTTTTTTCCTTCCTTTGGAAGATATCTTGGTTCAAGGATCCATGCTTGTGATAAGTGGGTTGAGTGTTCTCCAAAGAATGACTTAAATAATAAAGCAAATCAAAAGCAATACTAACTTCTAACTCATTAACAACTAACATTTAATTTCAAGTCCTTTACTTTCAATGCAGTTTAATTTTTAAGCTTTATTCATTTGCCATTATTCATACCATTCTAATTGTTTATGTTAATGTCATTTTCACTTTGTCCACTTGGACCATATTCTGTGATATATTTTGTTTGTGTATATTGTGTTTGTTTGTGTGGTCTTTGACCATTAATATACATAATAAGAACAAAAACCCTAAAAAATATCTTGTGCGGACTGTTGGTTTGATCTGAGACAATTGGGCTTAGAATTTAGGCAACACTCCCTATGCAAAGGACTTGGGCAATGCCAACTTTCATGTAACCAAGTGCTTGTGATTTGAAACTTCATCTGATACATCATTGAAGATCCATTTGAGTTCATCTGCAACATGATCATTATGAAGCTGTTATTTTGAACCTGTAATTTATGCTATCTTGGAATTCAAGGATGCATGGGAATTTTTGAAGAAGATCATGGAGTTGCTAAGCTTGGATGTGGTCATCTTTATTTGATGCCTTGTTCTTCAACTTGCTATTTGTGCATTGTTTGTTGCTTGATTCTAAAATTCCAAGGGAATTTGGGTTTCTATATGTCATTCTTGTCTATTGGATTGCAGCCCATTGGTCAGATCTTTTCAACTCTTAACTTTTAATTTCGTGCTTAGGATTAGTCTCTTTATCTCCTCCCCACTTCTTTAATTTCAAAATCTCTCCCTCCTTTTAAAAAAACTTCTTTATTTGTGCTTGTTTTCTAAACTTAGACCATATAGCAAACTAGAAACTTTTGTCTTATGCCATTGCATTTTCAAACTTCTTCTCTTAATCAAACTTGTAAATAGACTTAACTATACTTGACTTAAATTTTTCAAAAGCCAAAAAGAACTAACTCATTCAAACCATTTTAGGCTTTTGTGCCTTTCAAGCTTAAATTTTTGTTAAAAGCAATGCATCCATTTTGACATTGATACCACGAACTACGAGGTTTTGATCCCTCATTTTTATGTTGGTACATAGGCACAAGTCCGAAGGTCTTGTCAAACACAAAAATATAATTAATGAATTCTTTACTCATCCCCCCATTCTATTTGTTTTCAAACATCATTTGTACAAAAATACATATGCACACAAAAAAGGGCTCCCTAGGAGTACCTAAGACACTTTGGGTACTAACACCTTCCCTCTGTGTAACCAACCCCCTTACCTGTAATCTCTGGCATTTTATTAGTTTTGATTTGAAAACTTCTTATTTTTGGGTTTTGTTCGTACTTTTCCCTTTTCCCTTGGAAACAATAAAAGCATGGTGACAACTCTTTTTTATTTGATGTCTAGATTGTCCATAGCTTGACGATCATGAATTTACCGCTACAATATCAACAATGCTAAACCAATTATTTATCCAACAAATAGCCAAAACTTATCGGAACCTACATTGTACCTTATAGTTTTGTATCACTATTTAAAATAATGCTAGATAAACCAAAATATCTTGATATAAAGGTGGTGATGAGTGTTGGTGTAAGCCCTAGAGGCCAATACTTTTGGTACTTGTATCGAATTATTTATTAATAATAAAAGGCTTTTTCTTTATTATGTTTGTTTAATAAAGTCCCTAGAATAGCTAGTCCGTTTAATGTATCAAGTATGACTTAATCATGAGATCACATTAAACATAAGGACACTACTCTTAAAGTATCTGTAGTCGAGTTTTATTGTGAAGTGGGATAACATTAAAGCATGAAGACTATTATGTTTATAGACTAATGATCACATCTCATGGATCATGGATAAGGAGTTATCAAGTCTTAAACATAGGTATGAATATTAAGAGTAATATTTATACTGGATTGACCCGCTATGAGAATACTATATAGAATGTTATATAAAGTATCATAAGTTATTCTCATGGTGATAATGGTGTATACCACCCTTCGACCTGGAACCACTATGGACCCTAGATGTAGAGCTGAGTGCCTTATTGCTGATCAAATGTTGTCCGTAACTGGATGACCATAAAGACAGTTGATGGGTACTCCACGAAGCATGCTAAGGGACATGAGTGACCTAGATGGAATTTGCCCATCCTACGTAACAGGATAAATGTCTATGGGCCCAATATTGAACTGGACAAGGATGACACGGTCTATGCCTTGTGTTCAATATAGACATAAGGGCAAAAGGGTAATTATACACATAATTAATATCACAGAAGGATTTGTCATATCACATAACATTTTCGTGTCTTGGGTAGCAGTGATGTGTTGCTAGATACCGCTCACTGTTTATTATGTTAAATACGTGATTTAATATAATTGTCAATGCCGCGAAAACCTACAGGGTCACACACAAAGGACGGATTGATGAGAGATAGAGTAACTAAGGAATACCGTAATGTAAGGTGCCCTTAAGTGAATTGTAGAACATCGTAAGGTACGGTGTACTTAAGTAGAATACGAAATATGGTAAGGTACCACGCGCTTAAGTGATTTTGGCATATTATAAGATATGGACCATATACACTTGAGTGAGTTTTTTAGCTTGCAGCCCACACAAGTGGTTCTATAAATAGAACCCTTGTGTAGAAGCATTAGAGCAGTTGCAATTTCGTTTCTCTCTCTCTCTCTCTCTCTCTCTCTCTCTCTCACTCAAAGCTTTCATTCGTAGCAGCTAGCACTGAGATTGAAGGAATCTGTTTGTGTGGACTGAGTAGAGGCGTTGTCATCGTTCAACGTTCGTGATCGCTCCGTAGATCTGCATCAAAGGTTACAATCGCCACAAGAGGTAACGATTCTATCACTAATCATGCCCATTTGTAAGGATCATCAAAGGAGAAATTTTAAATTCCGTTGCATTTTGGATCGCCCTTCTCCTTCAGTGAGAAGGTCATGGATTTCTCATTTGTTAGTGGAAATTCGATATCTATTAGGTTCTCCTATATGACCGAGTGTGATCTTTAATTGTTAACTACATTGAATAGTTATATTACATTACAAAATTTGACCAAAAAACATTTACTTAATCAACACACATTTATTCGAACATAAAACATTATAATTTAGAGAAACTTGACAATATCTATTAAAGACAACCTCAATTTACTCGAACATGAAGGTATTTTCTCTAAGTAGTGCGATGATTTTTGGCATGGTTTTCTCTTTTGGTGGTTGGATGTTGGGTGGATTTTTTTCTCTAACTCTATTGGGTCTTTTTAGTTTGTGGATTTTTCTATTATTATATTTGTATATTTTTATTTCTTTTTAGCAGTATTGGATTGGTACATCTCGTTCATGTAGCTCGTACCTCTCTTTGTACTCTTTAGGATAAAAAATACTACAATATTCAACCAATATTTTATCGACTTTTCATCGTTCAAACATCTTCGCAATTCACATTTTCAATTTAAAGATTTCAATATCTTTCTTCACACACTATCGAGTGTTTGTCACATGTTCTTTAATATGTGAAGTTTTTACTATCCTACCATACAATTGAACAAAAAATATCAATTTTACCCATTCATTTCAAACTAAATATCAAACTGCCACACTTTTAGAAAAATTACATTATTGTTTGACTACATCCATTCATTAAAAGCTTGGTAGTGTGCAAAAAATATGGCAGCCGTCCATTGATTGGACGACATTGTTGAAGAGAAAAGAAGATTTGTCCATTGAATGGGCGACAATATTATAACGTTATATTTCTGAATTAAATTAAAACTGAAGTAAATTTTAATTATAAATAATATAATATTAATAATTTTTAATAATGTTAATTGATTATATTTATTTATATTTAATGAAGTGTTAAAATAATTAAAATAAAAATAATTGTTATAATTAAAATATATTTAATTAATAAATAAAATAATAATATAAATAAATAATAATGGAAAGGGATATTTATATATTTATTTAATTAAAAATAATTACATTAAAACCTCTATCTATCCTTGATTTTGACCTGGTCGATGAAAGCGTTGGTAGATTTCACATGCAGGAGCTTGTCCAATTCGGGTATACCTTCAATGATTTTCATCAACATTTGTTGGCTGAGTAAAAGCGCGTCATTCCTAAGATTCCTAAGTTCAGCGACCATATCATCGGTAAACTCATCCATCATCACCATCGTCGCCGCACTGTCATAACTTAATCGTGTTCCCTCGTTATTTGAATTTGGTTTGGTGGTAGTTGTCATTGAGTTATTCATGTAGGGGCTGTAGGATTGTTGGTCTTGGGATGAATTAAGAGTAAAGGTTTGTGAGGGGTAAAAAGGCATTTGTGGATGGAGGGTTTGGTAGTTGTGTTCTTGTGGGGTAGGTTATGAGAATGAGTATTAGTTATAGCGGGTGGTGGATGGTGTTTGTTGTTGAATGTATGTTGATGGAATAAAATTTGGGTTTTGTTGTTGGGTGTTATAGGGGATTGGGTTAAATGATGGGTTTGGTTGATGGTAGTGTTGACTTGGGGTATAAGGTTGTTGTGTTGGGTTGAAAGGTTGCAGGTGTTATATGTTGGTTGTTGGGTGTAAGTGATGGTTGATGGTATGGTGTGTTGGAAGTTTGAAGGCGTGTATTGGTTACAAGGGTCAAATAGGTATTTATTTTGTGATGGATACAAATTGGTCACAAATCTATACCAATCCATGTATTCCCTACTGGGTTTATATTCGGTTTGCATGATATCTCCTTATAATGGTCTTTCTACTACCAATATTCCCTACTAGACTTATACTACTAATAAATAAACTTTAAATATTAGTAGTATAAGTCTTAGAGATAATACAACATCCGACTCGAAAAGATCGAAGAACATCTGATATCCAAGAGCACAATAATGAGGGATTTTTTTGTAATTCATCCATATACGGACCACCTAAAAAAACAAAAAGTTATTAAAAAATTCCTAGAAAAAACTTATCAAATTTTTTTGTATACGCACTTGGTCGCATATAGAAACTGGAATGGATTGGGATTTGTTGGTGACAGTCTTGACATTCTGGATCAACCCCAAGCTTGAAGTAAATCTCCACAACTAGCAAAATTATGCATATTTTTTAGCGCATCTACACAAATTTCTGTATAGATGTGATAAAGTAGCAGTGCCCCAACTATATCTACCTATTTTATTTATGTATGCTAATAATGGTAAAAATTGAAGATGTATAGTGTTACCATTAGTATAAGGAAATAATAAGCATGCAAAAAGAATAAAAATATACATTCTAGTTTTCTTAAGTTTCACTTCCTTGGAAGATTTCTCGTCTAATGTGAAATCCTTGTAATGGTCCATTAGCCATTTAATTTTAATGGATTTCCCTTTTCTATCGGTGTCCTCCAAAGGAACCCCCAATAGTTCTACAACCGTTTCATATGCCACATTTGTGCGGTCAACAACTGCTAACCCATTCACACGTAAACCTAACAACACGTGTACATCCTCCAAAGTGATTGTACATTCACCGGTTGGAAGATGAAATGTGTGGGTTTTCGGTCTCCATCTTTCACACAAGGAGGGAAGAAAATTTCTATCAATGTCGTATGAAGTTATGTTGATAACATGACTAAATCCCACTTGTATCAAATATGGATGGATCATCTCGTCGACCTCAACGTAAGCATGTGAACGTGGTTTGAAGCTTCGTTCATTCTAAAAAGAAAAGACATTAAACAAATATATTATAAACATTACATATTAGAAAAAATTAAATAATATAATAGAAACAAAATTAAACAATAGTAGTAGAAATAATATAGTAAACAATATATTAAACAGTATAGTACATTCTAACACTTACATATGCAACAATATTTGTTGGTGTCCCTCGATGTTCTTTTCCATACGTTAACAGAGACATTTTTGAATTAGAAATATTGTAATATGATAAGAGTAGTAGATAAATTTTATAGTAGAAATACGTTTAGAATAATTGTGCATGTTTAGATTGTAGTAGAAGAAGGTATTTATAGAAAAATTTATTAAATGGTAGAGATAAATATTGGTAGAAAAATTTAATGTTGGTAGATATGTGATAAATGATAGAGACATGCATGCTGGTACGTGGGGATCTCTGCATGCAGCAGAACATTCATGTCCGACATTTGAATAGGCGAAAGAGTTTCTAATCCGCCATCTATGCATGTCTAGTGTAGCTGACACATTATGTAAAATTTTATGAGAGAAATCAAGGACAGAAACCTCTGAAAAAAAGTTATTAACATGGGTAAGTAACTATCTATTTGCTAACATTATATCTTAATAAATTATATATTATAAAATTAATCCATTTTTAACATATAGGGTATGCTTTAAACCAACCAACATTTAACTATTATCGGAATAAAATTGACATGGCTAATGGTGATGCTTTAAGGTGGATAAACCATATTCCAGTAGTAAAATGAATGAGGGAATTTGACGGGGGTCTCCATTGCGATCACATAACAACGAACCTCGTCGAGTCAATGTATTCAATCTTTAAACGCACCCGTAATTTTCCCATTAAAGCATTGGTAAATGCAACATAATATAGACTAAGATCACTATTTGCTGAAAGGGGTACAAAATAAAGTATAGTTTTAAATTCTGAGCAAACATTTACAGACAATTGTGTTAAGGTGGTGAAAGAAGAAATAGAAAAATCCAACACACATCAGGTAAGAATTTTTTACTAAAATCAGAACACTTTTAGTGTGAAGGAGACAATGGACCACGGTAAGGGGAAACCTATGGGACATTACAAGGTTAGCCTAATAAATGGTTTGTGTGACTGTGGAAAGTTTAAGACATATCATATCCCTTGTTCACATGTTATCGCTGGATGTTATATGGTGCGCCATGACGCTTATGCTCTTTTGTATAATGTTTACAAGGTTGCAAATCTATTTGGGGTTTACATCACAAGCTTTCCAGTGCTACCATACGATGGATGTTGGCCCATATATGAAGGAGATCAAATTTTCCATAATCGAAGAATGCAGAGGAACAAGAAACGTTGCCCAATTAGCACCCATATTAAAACGAAAATAGACTCGACTGATAAGTTGGAGAAAAAATATTCCAAATGTCGTCTTCTTAGTCACAACCGAACTCGGTGTCCCAATGTTAGAACTAATAATAGTTAATTTTTTATTTTGTTATCAAGTATCATTTTCAAATTGCCATTAAGGTTCTTAATCATTTGAACCATTACTCATTAAGTACCAAATATAAATAACAAGAAACCAAATATCAGAAAACGAACAACAACATGTCTAAATAACCGACACATACAACAAATATCAAGACAAATAAAAAATAATTAACCATAATATTTCTAACTGATTACAACAATCAAACTGATATCATTTGGTCCAAACATCATTTCCCTCGCATCCTATTATTTTTAATTACCACCCACCCACGCAGAGCATCCTGTCTCTCAATACTTCTAATTTTTTCGCCTTCAGGTATGTCTCAGTCTAAGCAACAAATCAACTCCCTCTGTAATTTCTCAAAACTATAAATGTTCCAAAAGAGCATCTCCATCAGATGCTTGTCTCTCGAAAAAATCAATTTTCCTTTGTGGCGATGATACATGTTAGAACTATTACAAGAAAATGAGAATAGATGTGAAAAAATAGACCAAAGCGTTTGTCCATTGCTGTGATAAACTGTATTTAAATAATAAAATAATCAAAATATTTACCAATTGTAGTGACAGAATTGTACTTAAATAATAAAATAATCAAATCATCCACTCATTGTAGTGATGTAGCTGCACTTAAATAATAAAATAATATATATTTATTATTTATTATTAATATTAGTTATATTTATTATTAATATTAATTATATTTATTATTAATATTCTTTATTAATATTAAATTAAATAAAAAATTAAAAAAGTCACATTACACACTGCCGCCCATTCAATAGGCAATTGATTTGTTATTTTGAGAGGGACCGTCCATTTATTGGACGACAACTCTATAGTCAATTTTTGTTTTGTTTGAAATGATAATATATTATATTCGATCGAAAAATATGGTATATTGGTATTTTATTTCTAATAGTATGGCAATGCTGTAAAAAATTCTTAATATGTTGTTGATATCTCATTTGAATAATTTGAATCTACTAGATTGTCACTTGCGTAAGAGTTTAGAAAAACATTTCTTAAATGTAGTTCTTCAAATTTAAAAGTTGTAACAAAATACTCCTCCGTCCCACGATTAGTGACTCATTTATAATAAAAGAGTATCCTAAAATGAATGATCAATTTCAATTTTTAATATATTTTTTCAAATTTTACCTTCTAATTAATATTATTGTCATCATTTCTAATACATGATGAGGGTACTTTAGTAAAAATATCATTATCTCAC
This sequence comes from Lathyrus oleraceus, assembly GCF_024323335.1. NCBI lineage: Eukaryota > Viridiplantae > Streptophyta > Magnoliopsida > Fabales > Fabaceae > Lathyrus > Lathyrus oleraceus. The sequence continues at coordinate 20,614,264 of NC_066582.1, forward strand.
TTTTATTTATTCATTTTTCTTAATCTATGCGAAATGGTCCGATCATTCATTTTGGAACAAAACATAAAAGATGATGAGGTATAATTGATCTAATCTATATAAATTGTATATCGTATTTGTTGGTGGCATGCAAAACTAAATTAAAAACCAAAAAAACAACAAAAACCAAAATAATATTGTGACAAAACATAAACAACCGGGAGATACGTTTCACTTACTCCCTCCGTCCCATAATGAGTGATCCAATTGACAATTTCATACAATTTTGAAAAAATGAAAGAGAAAGAATGTTATTTTTACTAAAGTATCCTTATCATGTATTGAGAATGATGAAAATAATATTAATTAGAGTATAAAATAGAAAAAATGCATTAAAAATTGAAATTAGTCATTTATTTTAAGACACTCTTTTATTCCAAATGAATCACTCATTATGGGCGGAGAAAATAACGTATATAAATTATAGATTTAAATAATTTTTTATTCCAATAAATTGACATGATTTTATTTTTCGTTCTACATTTTTCTATAATTCTTTTTAATGTTAAATTCCATTTGATTTAAATCTTTAAAATTAAAATCTTTAAGAAAATTTGTAGGTTTTCTAAAGATTTTTAAATTTTAACCTTAAGATTAAAACTAATTTAATTTTAACATTCCATAATTATTTTAAAAAAATATATATAAATAAAAAAAATGCGTGCGGTATCAAAACAATATTTAAGTCTAAATTATATATTATATTTTATATTTTAAAACTTTCATGCAATCTAAATAATTTTATAATATATTTCGTGGGCAAAGATGGACAAAAAGGAAAAGGTTTAATATATCACGAATTTGCTTATGTTGTTCTAATAAAAGATGGAACACAAGTGGAGAAAAAGATAGATAAGAAGGGAGAGATATTTGATTGGGGGAATAATAAACAGAAGATAAGAGGTCGAAGTTAGCACAATTTTGAAAGGCACATGTGAGGATTTATTTATTTCATTTCATAGTGCTCTTTTCTTTTTTCTTTAAGACAATGCCAAATCTTCAAAGTGCCGGGAATTCGAATTCCTGTAGGGCCTGATGGACTGGTATATGCATGTTTTCCGGATCATGCCAATTTTCTTTTCTTTTTCGGTTCTATACTTTCCTCATATCTCGACTATACCTACATCACGTGCGCATATTTATACCTTTCTCTTTCATATATGATATAAACCCATCCCAACCCTAGCCACTAGCTTATTTTTGGGATAATACTAGCTACTAACCTTAAGCGTCATGTATACCGACCTGGATTGCATGTTGTTAAAATAGCATGTAGTTGCACCAATATTTTAAAAACTAGTCGGATATGTGGATCAATTATCAAACCAAGTAATAGTGCCTTACACATCAAGCAACATAATTGTAACTACATGCAATTGGTTACTTGAGTAGCAAGTCACTAATCCAAGTTGTTATGAGTAGTTAATGATGTTATTGACTTACAATTATAACAGTTTGTTACTAGTTAATTAGAAGTTTATATGCCTATTTATACTATGATATAACTAACTTCTCATTTTAATGTAAATCAATATATTTCACTATCACTAAATCTTCTTCTTCTCCATCATGTTTTCTCTTAGTTTTTTCTGCAACTTACAGAAGTTCATGATGGTATCAGAGCTCTTTTGAGCTCTGCTACGCATCGTTGTTCATCATGGTTCGTAACAATGGCAATCCTATGATTCCTCATGTGAATAATGTGAATCTCTTCTTCCAGATCCCTCTCAAATCGCCGATAATGCGTACTATGTTCATTCCTCCGCTGGACCTTCCTCGGTTGTTGTTAAACTAGTTTTGAATCATTTAAATTACCATGCTTGGACTCGGTCTATGAGGCGAGCTCTTGGTAGCAAGAACAAATTCGAATTTGTTGACGGAACAATAACAATCCCTACTGAATTCGATCCAAACTTCATAGCATGGAGTCGTCACAACATGCTTGTTCATTCTTGGATCATGAATTTGGTTGAAGACTCCATTGCTTAAAGTATAGTTTTCCTTGAGAATGCCATTGATGTATGTCTAGAACTCAAAGAACAATTCTCTCAAGGTGATTACATTAGAATCTCTAAGCTCCAATGTGAAATTTTCAGTTTGAAACAAGACTTAAGATCCGATTCAGAGTTCTTTACATCTATTTAGACTCTATGAGAAGGCTTGAGGCTCACTTTCCCACACCTGTTTTTACTTGTCGACATCGTTGTGTCTTTGCTATTTGTGTTAGCAATGCTAAACATCATAACCTTATCACACGTTCCATTCGGTACAGGTTGTCGCATCTCGAAAAAGCACGCACACAAAGTAGAGTCCCCATCAATGTTATTTATCCCAAGAGAGGGAAAGGAAACACTGAATAAACCTACAAAAGGATGAATTTAATGGTCATGCAACCATGAGATATGTAAGGGAGTCGATTATGCGAGGGGAAGGTATCAGCACCCCTCACATTTGTAGTACTCTATATGATCCACTCTTGTTGTTCTAATCAAAAGGGTGTGTTTATTCTAAAACTTACAAACTAAAAGAGAATGCATGTAGAAAGATTGAATTATTTACAAACAAAAAGAAATTTTTTATTATTGTGCTCACTTAGGCTTTGCAACCCAATGCCTACGTATCTCGAAAGAATCAGAGCACCGTAGTTCTTCTCAAATATTTTGATTTGTTAATGTTTTTTATGGGTAACCATCCTTATTGAAAATTTTCATAAGAAAATTCAAGCGGCAAAAGAAGTTTGATTGATTGAGTATTTTGTTGAAAGAATACATCAAATGATCCACTCAAAGCAGGAGGTATCTGAGTACTTATCTCTTATTGTTGAAAGAGTTCAAGTAGTATTAGAATGTTTTTTGGATTTTGATCAAGAAAAAGGTTTTTTTTTAGAATGAATGCAAAATAGAATGGAAAGTCTAAGGGAATTCTAAAGAGAACCCTAATGTTGGCATGCAATAGTGATCCTAAAGTTAGGATAAAAGGCAAACATCTACCTAAATTAGCATACAAAGATTGACTTATGATTAAGTATCAAGGGGACTACCTAATGTTGTCATGCTTGGTTAACAAACCTAAGGCCTACTTTAGTTCAATCTTAACCCAGAATGAATCAAAGAAATCTTATGGGGAAAATGTTATCCACACAAGGAAAAGAGGTAGAAGAAGATGACAATCCATATCAACTCATGGAAGAATAAATAAACAATACCATATCAAGTCATGGGAGAAAGATGAAACAACAAAAAGATGAACAATTCCATATCAAGTCATGGAAGAAGAGAAGAACAATCCATTATCAAGTCATGGAAGAAAAGGAAAATTAATTCACATCAAGCCATGGAAGAACATATGAAAGAATCAAAAGACAAGGTAATCTATATCAAGTAATGGAAGAAAAATTAAAGTAATAGTAATCCATATAAAGTCATGGAAGAAAGATAAAGTAATCCATATCAAGTCATGGAAGAAAATTTTAAACAATACATATCAAGTCATGAAGGAGAAGATGAAAACCAATCAAGCAAGAAAGAGATAAAAAAGTGAATGCTCAAGTATAAATATGCTTTAAGATATCACAAACTATCACCAAAATGTCACATGTTAACAAATAGGAACCACTCAATCAAACTAGCCATGAAAGAGGAAGATAAAGCTCAAACAAATTATGAATACAACTAAAGCAAACGACAAGTTATCAAACCAAAATGGGCAGCAACATCACATCAAAATAAGCACATGGACATATTGTCTAACTCCCAATGGTCACGCATACATGGTTTACGCATCAAAAGGTTCAAGGAAATCACACAAATAGGCATACTAGCAAGCAATGGTCCTAATGTGTCAAATACCTAAACAAACATGACATGAGAAGAGTGAAGTGAAGGGAAAGAGATGAGAAGTCATACAAGGCAGTAGAAAACACATCAAATACCTATCATCATCACCTAAGCATACTTGAGAAATATTCTCAATCAAATCATACAAGGAAAGACAACCACATAACCATAAACGGAGATAAGTTCTCATGCAATGCTAATAAGCAAAACAAGTAAAGATAAGGGATGTGTGAAAGTAGGAAGAGACAAACATATACATGTTATTCAATTAAAAAAATTCTCAAGATCAAGAATAAGTTCAAATAGGCATTGAACCCATGGTACAAGCACCAAAGTACACAAGCATCATTCAAAGTTGTAAAGAGAAGTGAACATAAGTATGTGAGTAATTAGACATGGAAAAGTACATAAAAATGAATGAGATCAGAAGAATAGACATGGTTTAAATACACATAACAAACTCAAGACATCACAAAGGCATCATACCAAATCACACTCAAAGGTTGAGACAAGTAATGATCAAAATCAAGCCCTAGTCATGCTTCTAAAGGCAAATGCACCTAAAGCAAGTATAGATGAAGTAGAATTATGGAAAAAAAGTATCAAAACATATAAGTCATAAGTAGATGACATATTAAACTCAACATACAAGTCACTCAAGCATCATGAATGAATAACACAAATTATGTTCAAAGATAGGTTGAAAGATAGGCAAACAATCACACAACTTCAAAGAAGCTTAGGCAAGAAGTAATCAAACAATGAAGGAACACACATGACATAAAGGGATGTGTGACTTGTGAAATAATTTAACTCAATATGATGTTAAATAGCAACAAGAGAAGTCATCCAAACTTCACACGCAAATCAAATTCAAGTAACTTGGTAAATAAGTAAAGATATCATCCTAGAAAAGGAATCCTTTATCAATATTCAACAAGATAAACAAAGATCAAAAGAAGGGTGATTATAGGTCATGGGAGAATATAAAATTCCTCTTCAAAGCATCAAATAAAACATCCAAACTTCAAGGGGTATCAACAAGAAAACAACTCAAAGTTCATGTACAACTATCAAGTCAAAATGTGGACATCATCCAAGTAAGGAGTCCTTTGTCCAATCAAAGTAAATGAGAAATGTAAAATGAAGTTGATACATAAAGAAATTAAATGGTAACACATCACACTACAGAAATATGGATCACAAACTCCTAAGAGCTTCACCATCCATTAAACTCAAAACTAGGTCAAGAAAAGAAGAATTTAGCTCCTAACATGTCGTCATGATGAAGTGGCAATGGAATACCATTTAAAGAATCATAGGAGAAAGGTATAAAGATACGAAAACCAAGGGAGTTAGAAGCAAAAACAATAAGAATTAAATCCAATTGGACCCATAGTACTCAAGTTGGAATGCACAAGACAAAAATCCAAACTATGGTCTCAAAAGCAAGCAAGTAGTACTCAAGACAAACAAGCAAAGAAGTATCAATTGGGGGACCTAAAATGGTCCACGTGAGTGAATCTAGGACTCCTAAATGATGATGAAGAGGTCAATAAATAATGGGAAAGATCCTGAATGGTTGCACAAGTGGATACCAAAACAAACAACTAGGTCCAAATGTGCCATAAGAAACAAACACACTTTTAATAATACAAGAAAAATAGTTAGAAGCATGAAACAATTATGAAAAATTATACATAGAAATATGAAGTCAGGAGCCCAATATGTCCTAAAAACATGCTTAAAATTATGTGCAAAATATGTTCAAACAATTCAAACATTTTAGCAATGCACAAACAATTGATCACACAAAGCAATCTTCAAAAATAAGTTCAAATATGATTCAAAATTGATAACCAAAATAAAAAATGAGTTCTCAAAGGACCTATATACATGTGTCTTCGTGTGTACAAAAATTGGGATAAAAATAAAAAAGGAAAGATCAAGAACTAAACTCTAACATTCAAAACTAGGTCAATTAAGCACATTTGATTATAAAAATCAATATAAATATTAAAATAGATCAAAAATGAAATTAAAAAATATGTAAAATTAAATAACATGCAAAAGAGCGTTCATGATTTTTTTTGGAATTTTTGGATAAAAGGAAATATCTAAATAAAAAATAAAGAGAAAAAGAAACGAATACTAATGAAAAGAAACAAGGGGGTGTGTGCTAGTAACTTGCATAAAAAGCAATCAGTTAAAAGGAAAATGGGCCAGAACAAGGGGGTGGGAAAAATAAATGGAGTGCGGCCCAGTTCAAATACCTATCAGAAAATAAAAAAAGAAATAAAGGGAAGGATGTCACGTTTTATTTATGTGGTACTGATCGGTCACCATTTTCACTATATTTTCGTTGCTTATCCGACAAGAAACCAAGGATTTTGAGACACTGTGTACGCATTATGGTACCTTTAAAGTTAATTTTCATTCTCATAAGTTATTTAAGCAATTTTATTAATTGTCAGTTTTATTTTATATTTTTGTGATTTTACGCGTGGGATATCTGTATTTTTGTCCAACAGGTTCAGGTGGAAGAACCGAGGAACTCGGAGCGGGACAGTGTGGAATTCCAACAAGCAAAGGAATGGAAAAATTCCAGTGTAGAAGGCCTGACAAGACCACCCGTGTCAGGCAGAAGGAGAATGAAAGCAAAAAAATAGTAGCCTGACACGGTCGACCGTGTCAGCTGACATGACCCGTGTCAGGCCTTATCCTCAACCGTGTCAAGTGAAGCAATGAGCTGACACGGCCACCCGTGTCAGTTAACACAAGTCGTGTCAGCCCAGGCCCAAAATTTTCCTTTTTCATCGGGCTTTTGATCATCGGGCTTATGGAGATATTATTGGACATGTCCACCTGTTGCTTGGAATTTTCACTATATAAGAGAACCTTATACCAAAGAAAATATCATTTTGGAACGAGGCAAACACAATATTATCGAATAAGCAAGGATTACAGAGATCAAGAAACTCGGAGAGCGGAAGGTTTTCATGAGCGGAAGCGATTGAAGATCCACGTCATCCAATTACTTGTAATGTGTATTTTTTATTTTGAATTTGTTTTGAACAACATGAGTAGCTAAACCCCCCAATGCTAGAGGGGTATCCCTGATTTAGAATTGTAATGACTATGAGTTTACGATTGCATTTATAATATTATTCTTACAGTAACCTTTTGATGTGTTTAATGCTTTCTCTTTCGGACCAATCGAGATTGTTTTGTGGTTATCAATTAGGCTGGACCGCCATTAATAAGGTTTTCATAAGGTTACTCTGTAGTAGATATCACCTAGGACTAGGGATACCATGTATGAATCAGAACATTCTTGATATAATAAAGCTTAACTTCACCCTAATTGCCTATGGACATAGAAATTAGGGTAGATTGATTAAAGGTTTTCTCACCAAGGACTTGGTAGAAATTACCCTTGAGAACTGGTAGTAATTGATATGTATTGATGTAGTAGTGACTCCGAGTTGTTACAGGGATAAATCATACACCTTCTCTGGCATTGTTCCTCGTACCTTGCAAACCCTTATTTTTATTATTATTTTCCTTTGTCTTTATTTTTATAATTTTGAATTTAAAACCCCCAATTATAATTTTTGTTTAATTGAACGATGAACTGAACTCAATATTAACTTGTAGTCCTTGAGATCGACATTCGGGGATTTTCCCCTTTATTATTATAACAGGCAAAATAGTACGCTTGTTATTTTTCCGATCAAGTTTTTGGCATCGTTGTCAGGGAATTCCAAAATATAGAGTTTAATTTTTAGTTCAATTAAATTTTATTTGCTCTGCAATAAAATTATTTTTCTGTCATTTATATAATTTAATTCACTAATCTGTGTATGCGAGGAGAGCCCTTAGTAGAATTTCTTTTTGACACAGAAATCGAGAGAACCCTTCACCGGAGACGCAGAAATGCTAGATTGGATTCCAAAGAAGAAGTTCCCTCTGATCACTCAGATTCAGAAAAAGAAACTATGGCTGAAATTCCTCCAGTTCCACCGCTTCCACCTCCGGAAAGACTCCTAGGTGACTATGGAGGTGCAAATGTGTCGGGTGGTAGATTGATCATTGTCAACCAACCGGTGAATGTGACAAAATTTCAACTTCATCCTAGCACAATCAATCAACTTTAGAGAAAATATTTCACCGGAAAGGTTAATGAAGATGCCAACAAGCACCTGCAGAGATTCTTGACCATGAGTACTACTTTGAAAATTTATGGTCATACTGATGAAGCAAAGAAGTTAAGAATGTTCTCGTTTACATTATCTGAAGAGGCGGAAAAGTGGTTCTACTCTCTTCCAGTTGGCAGTATTACATCATGGAAAGAGATGGAAACAACTTTCTTAAATGAGTATTTTCCCGCATCAGTATTTCTGAGAAAAAGGTATGAAATCTTAAACTTCAAACAGAAATATGGTGAGTCTTTGGGAGATACCTACAAAAGATTCAAAAGGGTCCTAGTAGCGTGCCTAACTCATAATATGGATCAGACTGAACAAATGCAGATGTTTGTGAATGGGCTGAAAATAAAGACAAAACAGTTAATTGATACAGCAGCCGGTGGCTCAACAAATTTCTCAATAGCCACCAGTATTAAAAGGATCATTAAAGCGATATCCAAAAATGAGCATTTGGAATTATATGATAGGTGTACAAGAAAACCTGAAGGAGTCATTGACCTGAAAGTAGAAGCAAATAAAATCCATTTGGAAGCTACAGTCGCTGATGAAGTGGAGAAGAAATTGAAAGCGATGAATATAGGTACTCAACAGGTAGCTCAAATTCAACCTGCTTAGACCATCACTTGTGAAATTTGTAATGGACCTCGCCACACTGTGTATTGCTTTGCAACTCCTCAACAAATTGAAGAGATAAAATTCTTAAAGCAGAATAACCCCTACTCTAAAATAGGCAATTTGAAGAAGAGACGAGAAACAATCAGAAAAACACCACCGCCTCTCTAAAGAATCTTGAAGTTCAGTTGGGGCAGATAGCACAACAACTAGCAAGTTGTCAAAGTCCAGGTTCCTTACCAGGTGAACCAGTTCAAAATCCGAGAGGTCAAGAGAATATTATTATTGTCACGACGAAAAAGAAAAAGGCTGCTAAAAAGAAAAAAGTTATATCACCGGGCGAGCAGACTGAAGAGGAAATTACAAAGGAGACTAAACCGGTGATTAAGTTGCCCTACCCTCAGAGAGTGACAAAGAAGGAACCAAGTGAGTTAGACTTTGAGAAATTCATGACAATGTTTAAAAAGGTTGAGGGTCATATGTCTATGTTTGAAGCACTCAAATATATGCCCATGTACAAGAAATTCATGGAAGAGGTAATGGCCGAAAAGAAAGCAACAGCAGAAGAACAGATATCCTGGAAGGAAAAGTATAGTGCAAACTCACTGGGGCAGAAAATTCCTAACAAACAAAAGGATCCGGGAATGGTAATAGTACCATGCACAATTAAAGAAAGAACCTTCAAAAAGGTACTAATAGATTCTGGAGCTAGTGTGAGTCTGATGCCATTATCAATCTATCACAGGTTGGGTATTAAAAATGTTAGTGATACAAAGACCAATCTGAAGTTTACGGATCACTCAAGAAAGGATGCATATGGTATAGCAGAATACGTACTAGTAACAATAGAGGACTTGATTTTTCCTGTTGATTTTATAATCCTAGACATATCTGAAGATGATGAGGCACCCATCATTCTGGGTCGACCTTTCATGCAGACAAGTCGATGCAATCTCGACAAGGATCAGGGCACGTTTACCTTGAAAGTTCATGACAAGGAGATAACATTGAATGCTATTGAAGACCAGGAGCTAGATGAAGATACAAAATCTAACTATCAAGTAGGCTTAATCAGGACAAAGACGAGAAGGCAAAGTAACATACCAACATCAGAGAAAGATACAGGAAGGCCCTACCGACTCTCACCACTGCCATTAGCCACCTTGAATGGAAAAACTCCATCTCTATTCCAAAAACCAAGAGAAAGAAAAGAAAACGAAAACAAGGTAAGGAGATGAAGGTTAAAAAGGACTTGTGGCACAAAGGAATCCATACTGATGAAAGAGACAACTTCCTAGTTTTGGACAAGAGGTGCAACAAGGTTTGGAGGCTGAAGTACCCCCCATAACAAGGGGAATGAACCGTCGAGCCACGCGGTGTTAAACGAAGCACTTTGTGGGAGGCAAACCACGCGTTACTAGTTCTAATTATTGTTTGTGTTTGTTTGTTATTTTAGGTTTGCAGAGTGCCTTGCATAAAAGGGAGAAGATACTCACATGGAAAAAGTTGAAAAATGAGCATAACAGCAACTTGACACGGCCCGTGTCAGGCCTGCAGATTTGAGATTTGTTTGAAAAATTTGAATTTCGTGTGGGCATGTTGCACTTTCCGCCCCATCCCCCTCAGTAGGGCACTGTGAGTCACCCTCCTTCTATCCTGTTCTAAAACATTGAGGTTAATGTTTAGTTCAAGTGTGGGGGAGGTTTTCTTATGCTTTTTGTTTTTATTTTTGTTTTGTTTTATGTTTTATTTGATCAGTTCCCAAATTTTTACCGTTCACCGTTCACATTTGGTTTATTTTTACTATCGGGTATCACGTGCTACATGCATTTCACGTTCTTGGTATTATTGTTGGTTGAGGTGATGATCAATAGCGGTAGTGGATGAAAGGATCACTCCATCTATGACTGCTTGTTGTGAAGGATCTTCCCAGAAAGTCGATATTATTGAAGAAAAGATCGGATGCAACTTCAAAAGCTTAACTAACGTAGGTTCCCTGTGCATTCCGAGTTGAGTAAGGAAGCCGCACCATACTCGAAGTACTGTGGATGCTGTCAAGCTTTACCTAACATGGTGAATGCATAAAAATCCAAACACATTTGTCATCATGAGCGATATTTAGGTATGTCTTTGTCACTCTAACTTTGCGTAGGTTCTCTGGGAATTTCACTGCATGTATACACACACTGAGGCACGTTGTTTGATTTTAGCCCTGAGCCTTTCTAGCCATCCCGTTAATGTTACCCCTTGTTAACCCCATTTGAGCCTGTACCCTTTGTTCGTCTAACCACATTAATGTAACCCGCGACCTAAAACACTTCCTTACCCTGTTCAGAGTCAATGTGATGTCATTAAGTTGTGTTAAATTTTAAGTTTGGGGTAAACCCCATAAGTATCAAAAACCAAGGTGAGTACGAAAAAAAAAGAAAAATGACAAATATAGTCGATGGTTTGAAGGAAGCACTCACCAAAGAAAGATCACTCAGTTGAAATAAAAGAGAGAATATCAAAGAAGAACTGAGCAATTGAAAAACAAAAGAATAAAACATAGTGAAAAGAATATTAACATTGGCTCTAAACCCAAAACCATTTGTTTTCCCTTTTGTTTGTATTTACCACACCATAACCCAAACCCCGTTACAACCCGAAAGACCTCAAAAAGTGTGTGTTGTGTGCAGTTGATATGAAAGGAGAAACTATTCAAACTTATGAGTTGATATTGCATATTCTGAATTGGGAGTGAAAACACTTTAACCCCGAGAGACTTAGTATGAGTGTGATGTAAGCTAACAGGTGAAGCGGTACCTCGATGAGGAAGTGCTGCAAAAAACTCATTAGGAAAAGCAAGAACTATAAAAGGGAGAGTGAAGGCATTAGCGAAAGATCTCAGAAGTATCATGGTAATAATACAAATTTTGGGATGTGACACTTTGTCGTATAGGACATTACTTGAGGACAAGCAATGAGCTAAGTTTGGGGTTGTGATCGGTCACAATTTTCACTATATTTTTGTTGCTCATCCGACAAGAAACCAAGGATTTTGAGACACTGTGTACACATTATGGTACCTTTAAAGTTAATTTTCATTCCCGTAAGTTATTTAAGCAATTTTGTTAATTGTCAGTTTTATTTTATATTTTCATGATTTTACGCGTGGGATGAATGTGTTTTTGTCCAACAGGTCCAGGTGGAAGAACCGAGGAACTCAGAGCGAGACAATGCAAAATTCCGGCAAGCAAATGAATGGAAAAATCAGGGTACAAGAGGCCTGACACGGGCCGTGTTAGGCAGAAGGAGAATGAAAGCAAAAAAACAGTAGCCTGACACGGCCCGTGTCAGGCCTTATCCTCAACCTTGTCAAGCCCCATGGGCGTGTCAAGTGAAGCAGTGAGCTGACACGGCCACCCGTGTCAGTTGACACGGGCCATGTCAGGCCAAGCCCAAAATTTTCCTTTTTCATCGAGCTTTTGATCATCGGGCTTGCGGAGTTATTTTTGGACATGTCCACCTGTTTCTTGGAATTTTCACTATATAAGAGAACCTTCTACCAAAGAAAAGATCATCTTGGAACGAGGCAAACCCAGTATTGTCAAACAAGCAAGGATTATAGAGATCAAGAAATTCAGAGAGCGAAAGGTTTTCATGAGCGGAAGGGATTGAAGATCCATGTCATCCAATTACTTGTAATGTGTATTTTTTATTTTAAATTTGTTTTGAACAATATGAGTACCTAAACCCCCCAATGCTAGAGGGGTGTCCCAGATTTAGAATTGTAATGACTATGTGTTTACGATTGCATTTATAATGTTATTCTTACGGTAACCTTTTGATGTGTTTAATGCTTTCTCTTTCGGACCCATTGAGATTGTTTTGTGGTTATCAATTAGGATGGACCGCCACTGGTAAGGTTTTCATAAGGTTACTCTGCAGTAGATATCACCTAGGACTAGGAATACACTTTATGAATCAGAGCATTCTTGATATAATAAAGCTTAACTTCACCCTAATTTCCTATGGACATAGAAATTAAGGTAGATTGATTAAAGGTTTTCTCACCAAGGACTAGGGAGAAAATACCATTGAGAACTGGTAGTTTTTGATATTTATTGATGCAGTAGTGACTAAGAGTTGTTACAAGGATAAATCATACACCTTCCATGGCATTGTTCCTCATACCTTGGAAACCCTTATTTTTATTATTATTTTCCTTTGCCTTTATTTTTATAATTTTGAATTAAAAACCCCCAATTATAATTTTTGTTTAATTGAACGATGAACTGAACTCAATATTAACTTGTAGTCCTTGAGATTGACATTCGGGGAATTTCCCCTTTATTACTATAACAGGAAAAATAGTATACTTGCTATTTTTTGATCAGATACACACAAAATCAATCGGTCTCATTGTTTTTAAAACATAAAAAGACAAAAACAATCAAAAGCTAATCAAATCTCGCCACCTCTCCATCTTCAACCTCCAGCCATACACAACAACACCCTAAACTTGATCCCACCATGCACACTTCTCCCTCAGATTTCTTTCTCATCTCTTCACCAAATCAAACAAAATTTGAATCAAACTTGTAGTATTAATTTAGTAGAACAACATGGTACCCTTGGTTTTCGCAAATGAATAAAGGAACATGGAGAAAAGTAAGAAAAAACATACGGGTTCAATCATGTTAAGCATCATTCATTCAAAACTGTAAACAAAAATTTGAGCCTAGCTCCATGATCTACTAATTAGTAGATCTTCCAAATGCATATGCATGAGCCTAAAAATGATTAATATCTAAGCATGGAGAAAGATGAGGTAAAGGGTATTCACCTAGTGGAGAATGTCCACTGCACCTTTGGTTCTTTGAGAAATAAGAGGAATAGGATCTGAGGAAGATGATAAACAAGGATGAACAAAATAAATGATCAAGAGGAAGATTCAAATGGAGAGAAAAAAAAGAGAGATGGAGAACTTCCAGATCTATTTCCTTCTTTCCAACGTCTCCTTGTTTTTTTAGGTTTAGAGAGTGAGAGTGAGTTTTATAGAGGTTGTAGGTGAGGGTAGAAAAGTCAGTTCATGCCACAAAGTTTGTTACTCCAATTTTAAAAAAGAATGAAAGTGAGAGAGCATGTGATTGTGTGATGAGTTTTGAATGGCATTATGGTGGGTTTTTGTGTTATTTTGGAGGCTAAAAAGTAGTGGAAAAGAGTCAGCACAGGAGACCTTGGGAGAGAGTGGAGAGAGAAGGATTGGACAAAGGGAATGTTTGGCATATTTAGCAACCTTGATGCATGGTGTGCATGCATGATATATGCATGTTGTTTGGTCTTAAAAGGAAAAGGAAATGAGAGGTATGCGTGTAATATTGGCCATGCTACAAGCAATTGATGACAAACATGCATAAACCAACAAAACTCATGATAATGAAAATTAAAGATCAGCCATGCTCAAGCTACCAAATCTCCATTGTTTCTTGACCAAATGAAGTAATCTTGGGCTTTTTGGAAAGAGGGCAAGGAGATGAACAAGTTTCATGTTGGAGGAAATTTAAGACAAGGCCTAGAAGTCCATTAAAAATGGCCAGGAAAGTAACAACTTAAAACGGCATGCATGCATGCAAATTATAGGTCTTTTGACAACTTTGAGGACCCAACATTGTAGATCTATAACTTGCTAATTAAACCACCAAATGAGAAACTTTTAGAAGCTAAAATGAAGAGGGGAATTTGATCTACAACTTTCATGTTAAACTTGTTTTGAAATGAAGCCAAGAAGCAACTCAAAAGTGGCCTCGAAAGTAGTTACTTGAAGTTGATTAAACACTTAGCAAAATTTTACTAAGTACAAACCCAATTACAACTTTAAGGTCTTGACTTTAGAAGGAGGTTATCTTGAGTTATATTAAACCAAATGAGGAGTTATTGGAACCATTGGAAAGAAAAAACTTTGTACTACAATTTTCATGTTGAAGTTGTCTTGAAACAAAACTTGAATCTAGGTAAAAAATGGCCATGAAGTTGACTGAAATTAGTTGTAAACTAGCCAAAAATAGTAACTTTCCTTAAAAACCCTAATCTCTATTTTTGGCAACCTTTCATAATCTTTGATTTTTGATGAATCTCCTGACTTTTCTTGCTCAAATTTCAACCATAGACCATATTTGACTTGTAGAGCCCAATTTTGACCAAACAATCAGGGGTTGACTTTTTGATCTGCTTACTTGACCTTTTCCCCAATTGAATCAATTATTGATCATCTGAGTAATTGAACATCTTCTGATTAAAATTGATGGCCAATTCTTCACACATAAACACTTAGGGACACATAGAATAATATGAAATCAAGTCTTACTCAAAAGATCAGAAATAAACTGATTTTATCATAAACCTTAATTTCAGTCCAAAAAGATAGGAGATGAGTGCACAACTTCACACCCTTGATTCATCTAGGAAAAGTGGAGAAAATTTTGAACAAAGATGTCTTGTATAATGATATGATGAACATGATTCATAATTTTTGTCCATGGGTATGCCATAAACTGAAATAATCAACACTCCTAGCTCAAGGACCAAAAGATATGAGAGTGTGATCAACTTCCATTCTCCTGCAATTCTCAATCAATTGATGAAGTAATGGACCATTTGAGATGTCTTAGGGCATAAGAAACCCTTGTAGCTGGAATGATCATGAATTTGAGGACATCTCACCCTCCTTGCACTGATTGTCACCTCTTTCTCTTCTAAAGCCCGAAGAAGGCCAAACGAGAGATACCTTGATCCCATAACCATAGAACCAATTATATGCATGAATGTATATGATGGTAAAACATAAGACAATTAGGGTTGAAAAGAATAGGGTTAGTTTTGGGGTAAAATATCTGCCCCTATTCAATCTTCTTGTACCTGAGAGGTTGAAATAGCAACAACATTCAAACATTCAAGGTGGGAGAGGATTGAATACCAAAATAACCCAAAAATGTGCACTCTGGAGAAGAGGGAAAGAGGTTAGTGTGCAGGTTTTAAAGTTTTATGGTGTATTTGAGCAAAATGTCCAGGAATAAAGACTACCAATCTATACGGGCACGTCTGTGAACAAAAGATGTTGCGCCAGGAAAGAACTAGATCACCAACAAAGGTATCGGGATAGAATTGGACCTAACAATCACCAAGACTACCAATCTATACGGGCACGTCTGTGAACAAAATATGTTGCGCCAGGAAAGAATTGGATCACCAACAAAGGTACCAGGATAGAACTGGACCTAAAAATCACAAAGACTACCAATTTATACGGACACGTCTGTGAACAAAAGATGTTGCTCCAGGAAAGAATTGGATCACCAACAATGGTACCATGATAGAACTGGATTTGAAAAGATTACCAGGATAGAACTTGTTTTGGAAAGATTACCAGGATATAACTGGATTTGGAAAGATTACCAGGATAGAACTTGATTTGGAAAGATTGCCAGGATAGAACTTGATTTGGAAGACTAAATTTGAAATAGGGTACCAAGGAAATCAAAGGCTCCATAGATACTTGCAGGTAAAATCAAATGAATCTTGTGGGGATAAAAATAGGGAGATATACCAAAAAACTAGTGTAAGACCCTAATTTTGACCCTAAGATCCCTCATGCAATTTTATCATAAGCATTAGCATTGGGATCATACCTTGGCATCCTCCTTACCCCTCTTTCATTGGGTTTGTTTTGGGAGAGATCAACAAGCACTATGTGATTGTATCATACTTGTATATTATCATTTTACTAACCAAAATACCAAAAATATGTCTTTGCATTTGATTAACTCTTTTGTAGGAAGGGCATGATCTCCATTGATATATCAAGTCCACATCTAGGGTTTGAGACCATCATGAACAAAGAGCACAACCATGGATTGATACAGGAATGGTTATGAGCATCATATATGAGTACCAATGATCTCTACATGTTATATTGATCAAGTTTTCTTCAAGAGTTTGAGGGTGATTTGACTTGGAAACCCTAGTTTGACTAGGTATCTTGAGTAACTTCTCCAACAAGCTATCTCACCAATTGATCAAATTTCTCAAGGGACACTTAAAATTTCATCATATTATGCATATATGATCTACCATGAGCCAAGAAAGTCAAGATAATTGGAAGTTAGCAAGTTGGTTGATGGTGGTTGGCCAGATGAATTCATCTGATCAAAACTGGGTCTCCCTAGACCCTATCTCCTACAATTTTCACCATATGAAACTGATTCCAAGAGAAACCTTACTCTAAATGACATTACAAACAACTTTCATGTTGAGACCTAGAGCTATTTTTGCTTGAAAAATCATTTTCTATGTTGAAACATTATAGGTCATTTTGTCTAAACCCTAATTTGAAAGTCAACTTCCCAAGGTCATAACTTGCTAAATTTTTATGAGATGAAAGATTTACAAGTTTCACAATCAAATTCAATGTGTCTAATTCAACTTTTATGTTTGGAGTGGGAGCTAATTCAACTTTTTTGAGCATGTGATATGAGGTTACATTATAAGTCACTTTTGACCTATACCATTGATCAATTGATTTTTCCAAACTTCAAAAATGCATACCTCTATCATTTCAAATCCAAATGACATGAAATTGGTGATCATTTTGAAGGTATTTGAGAGAGCTACAACTTTGATGAAGACACGTTTCTCATTTGAAGCTCATATAAAAAGTTAAGCAAGATGGAATATTGAGACATATGGCTTGACACTTAAAAAAAATTTGATATGTCAAAAATTTCAAAACTTCCACCTCAAATTTCATCAAGTTACAAACTCCAAATGGAAACGTGTTGAACATGAAAGTTATTCCTCTTGATCTCACCTTTCCAAAGAGCTCAAATTCATTCATTTTTGGACAAGGAATGCATAGGCTGCGCATGGCATGAACATGGTGTCATCACTTGGCAAGAATCAAATTTCAAATCATCATGAACACTTGCCTTGCAATCCAAGTTGAATTCAGACCTGCTCACAGTCATTTGTGGACTTAAGGTAATGATTTTATGGGCCTATGCGCACCCATTCACCCATGCATCATCAATACCAAATTTTGAAAGTGGATTTCAAATGTGTAAAAAGCAATGGTTTCAGCTATAAATAGAGCCTCACATGCTCAGCATTTCATACACATTCGCGCCAACTTTGATCCCCTAACTCTAACCCTCATATTGCAAAGGATAATCCTGA
The DNA here is from genome assembly GCF_024323335.1 of Lathyrus oleraceus. Taxonomy (NCBI): domain Eukaryota; kingdom Viridiplantae; phylum Streptophyta; class Magnoliopsida; order Fabales; family Fabaceae; genus Lathyrus; species Lathyrus oleraceus. The sequence goes on from NC_066582.1 coordinate 20,632,172, forward strand.
GAAATTCACTTGAATTTGAGTTTGAATTTCCACTGTTTTGAAATTCAAATCTCCAGGGATCCACAACCTTTTGAGCATTTAATCCTTCTTCTGCAAGCATTTGGAGTGAGATCAAGCACGAGCAAGAGCAAGATCAGTTGAATCCAGACCTCCATTGAAGGTATTTTCCAGAAATTTTGATCTCTTCGATTCTCTCTAATTCTTACTCAATTCTATTGATTCTTTGGTTGTCTGAAGTCCTACCAATGTAGGCAAGAAGTTTGAGTTGCTTTGAGGCCAAATCGAAGCAACTCAGTTCATGTACCTCAAATTTCAACTCCATGTATCTCTCAATATACTTGGAGTTAGAGTGAATTGAGACTAGATTCGAACTCAGTGCAATTTTTACTTTGAAATCATGTCCTTATTTTTAATTTTGGTGATGGTTATGACTGAACCAGTCCGGCGAGGTTTGCCGGAGAAGACAACCGGTCCTTGGCCGCCGGTGGTGTGCTGGATGGTTCTGAGCCATAGGATCCTTTTAAAATGTTTTAATCTCGCGCGTTCCTTTTGAATACCATGCTTGTTGCACGCTGACTTGTGCGCACGGTGGAACGCGTGTTTTGATCCACTTGATCTGCCACCTCAATTAATGAGGGAGATCAACTGGTCCACGTTTTTTCTGATATTTTAATTTTCATTTTTATTGCATTATTTTCAATAATTCATATTAATTTTAATATTGATCAAAATATATGGGAGTTTCACCAAATATTTTCAAATATTTTCTTCTTTCATATTCTGAATTAAAATTATTTTTTGGATCATTATTAATATTTTTCATGATTTAATTGATTTTGCATTTATTTTTAATTGTTTAAAAATATTTTTAAGTGTTCAAAAATTATGAATTTTTTTCTCCAAGATCTTTTGACCTTGTTTGACCCATGATAAATCTCATGGCCATTTCTTTGGTGTTTTGATGAGATTTTAGGAATTGGACAAATCATATTTAGTTTAAATGCACTATTTTAGTATTTTTAATTTGATTAAATTCCAAATAATTTTGTTGACCAATTGTGATGACTTGTTTATGTTTGACTCTTGTTGTTGGGCCTTGGTCAAAGTTAATTTGATTTTGTCAACTTAATATCATTGGATTTAGGGGATTGATGGAATGTACATTCCATCTCCCAAAATGAATGAATGATATTAATTTGGTAAAAGTCCTCCTTTGACCAATTTGTGATTTCATATATTCCCTTCCCACTTCATCTAATTCCCCTTCTTCATTCATTCGTTTCATTTGGCCTATGACATCTCAAAATCCTAAGGCTAGTTGATTGAAAAATGAACATAAGTATGGATAAGATTAGGCCACCTCTTTTGCATATTCTTTTTTGTGTGTGGTATGTTTCATGAGCATAGTCCATTATACTATGTCTCTAACATGCATTAACACCAAAATTCTATTGCCCGACCTCAAATAGTTGTGACTTCTACATAAGTCCAATTACGATTGCTTAACATAGCGCTAAATTTGTGACATAAAAGGCATAAGCATTCTAGTTAGTGAGATTGTAAGTCTCTCCTATTTCATGGTATTGTGTGGAAACTTGGCCTTCTTTCCTTCCTTTGGAAGATGTTTTGGCTCAAGGATTCATGCCTGTGATAAGTGGGTTGAGTGTTCTCCAAAGAATGACTTCAAATTAAAAAGCAAAAGCAAAACAATACTAACTTCTAACCTATTAACTACTAACTTTAAATTCAAGCCATTTACTTTAATGCAATTTACTTTTAGCATTTTATTTCATTTTCCATTATTCACATCATTCTAATTGTTTATGTTAATGCAATTTTCACTTTGTCCATTTGGACCATATTGTGTGATCTATTTTGTTTGTGTATACTTTGCTTGTTTGTGTGGTTTTTGACCATTAATGTACATAATAACAACAAAAACCCTAAAAAACTTTTGTGTGGACTGTTGGCTTGATCTTGGACAAATGGACTTAGAATCTAGGCAACCTTCCTATGCTAAAGGACTTGGCCAATGCCAACTTGTTGAGAAACAAAGTGCTTGCAATTTGAAACTTCATCTGATACATCATTCAAGATCTCTCTAAGTTCATCTACAACATGATCATTGTGAAGCTGTTATTTTAAACTTGTGACTTATGGAATTCATCTGTTACATGGGCTATTTTGAAGAAGATCATGGGATGGATAAGCTTAGATGTGGCCATCTTTATTTGATGCCTTGCTCTTCAAGATTATATAATTGTGCATTTGTATGTTGCTTGATTCTAAAAATTCCAAGGGAATTCTGGGTTTCTATTGACATTCTTGTCTGTTGGATTGCTACCCATTTGGTCAGATCTTTTCAACTCTAAACTTTTAATTTTGTACATAGGGTAGTCTCTTCATCTTCTCCCCATTTCTTTAATTTCAAAATCTCTCCCTCCATTTTTCAAAATCTTTTTTGTGTGAACTAATTCTTTGTTCTAAACTTTGACCATTTTGCAAAAAAGATAGAAACTTTGGCCTTATGCCATTGCATTTTCAAACTTATTTTCTTAAATCAAACTTGTAAATAAATCTAACTATACTTGACTTAAATTTTCAAAAAGCCAAAAAGAACTAACTAATTCAAACCATTTTTAGGCCTTTGTGCCTTTCAAACTTAATTTTTGGTAAAAGCAATGCATCCACTTTGAAATTTGTATCACGGACTAAGAGGTTTTGATCCCTCATTTTTATGTTGGTACGTAGGCACAAGACCGAAGGTCTTGTCAAACACAAAAATACAATTAATGAATTCTTTTCTCATCCCCCCATTCTATTTGTTTGTAAACATCACTTTATACCAAGTACATATGCACACAAAAAGGGCTCCCTAGGAGTATCTAGGACACTTTGGGTGCTAACATCTTCCCTCTGTGTAACCAACCCCCTTACCTGTAATCTCTGACATTTTATTAGTTTTGACTTGAAAACTTCTTACTTTTGGGTTTTCTTCGTACTTTTCCCTTTTCCCTTTGAAATAATAAAAGCGCGGTGGCGACTCTTGTTATTTGATCTCTAGCTTATCCATAGCTTGATGATCATGAATTTATCGCTACAGAAATTAAATGGCGACTCTACTGGGGAGTAGTCTCCAGTTGGTTTAGCCTACTTTTTATGGTAATATATTTGTATATATACGTGATGTTTGTATATATGTATGTGTGATATAATCTGCTTGTTGTGCTTGGTGATCTCTGAGTGGTGAGATAAGTTCTAAGCCGAACTTGAGTGAAATTAAGATAGGAGGATGGTATAGTCATGTTCGACTTGTGTGGAGTAGTCCTTAACAAGTTGGCTTGAGACCCATCTGCTCAGTGGAAACTCTTTTGGATTTAGAAATGTCACACAAGTATTTATGGTTAGGCATTACTATCTCTAATTTGGGTCTGAGAAGCTGAGGACCGTAGAACATTTAACCCCTCTTGGCCTATTTAGGACATAGTGCAGAAACTGTTCAAGTGTAGACTTGATAATAGTTGTTACGCGATACTACACTCAGACGAGTTTCTCTTGAGAATATTATGGGTCGATGAGTCAATCATCTTAACATGTAATATCTGATAGGTGGAATTAAGGCTCTGGGAACTTTTTAGAACATGATCTACAGGTTCTTATCCTTAGTTCACTCCTTTGGGATGGTTCTTACCCAGACTCCGTGCTCGTGATTTGTAACAAACCCTTGATTCTTGGTTGATCCAATCAAGTATTATCAATATCAATGGAACTTGGGTGTTGATAAGGTGAAAACCATAATCCACCAAAATGGATTATTGATCTTGACAATGACTTGAGTCATCCCTTGACCTTTGTTTTCCTTGTGTGTGATCCCTTATTTGTGATTGTTGCATTCATGCATTCATGCGCATCATAACATTCAACACATGAAAATTTCAAGGAACTAAGGTGTCATTTGCAAATATTTTCAGACCATGGATTATGGACGAAGGAACACTAAGAAGTACAGTTTCAGATGTGAAATTCTAGTATCAGATATGAGATGTCGAAGGTAATGTCACGACACTAATATCTGAGTAACACAAACAGGATAAAAATAAAGAATGGTAATGCAAAAGACACAAGCAATTGTTAACCCAGTTCGGTGCAACTCACCTACGTATGGGGGCTACCAAGCCAGGAAGGAAATCCACTAAATAGAATCAATTCAAAGACTCTCAGTACACTTCAACAAGTTACAGTCTTTCTCACCTAATCTCTACCCGTGCAATTTCTACCTAAGCACTCTTAGATATGAGAACCCACTCACTCCCCCTCAATCACACCTGTGATTTTAAACAACAATTCCTTGTGAAAAGAAGACACTTTTCAATAACACACACTTGATTTTACTTTACAGTTTCAATCAAGTAGACACACACTTGATCTTGCTTAACAACTTTGATCAAGTAGACACACACTTGATCTTGCTTAACAGCTTTGATCAAGTAGACACACACTCTTGCTTACAAGCTTAGAGTGACAAATTACAACCCACAAATCAGACTAATTCAATCATCTATGGATGACTTGAATGGCTTACAAGTCTCACGGCTAAACAAGACACAAACCCTTGCTCTCTCTCAGTATTTCGCTCTGTATTGGTTATGTGTTCAATCAGGTTTTCCAAGTCCCTTTTTATAGAAGCTTTCAGCTGGGCTTGGACATCTTGAAAACCCTAAAACTATTTTCCAATTAAATCTTCTCATAACAGCTGGTTAGATCTCTTTGGAAAATAAGTAAATCAGGTTGTAATCAGTGATTGAATGCGCCTGCAAATCTGATCTTCAATCATACATAGATTGTCATTAAATGCGCAATCACATAACACATAACATTCACCCTGAATGTTCTGTGTACAGGATGTCATGACTTCGGGTATGACATCCTGGAATAATCATGCATAATTGCATAATTCCTTTTATAATTTCCAGCAGGTACATAATATCAGATGTCATGACATCGTGTATGACATCCTGAAATAATTCTGCATAATTATGTTTTCCAATTAAACTCCAGCAGGTACATAGGATATCTTATGTTAAGACATCACACACAACATCTTGTGAACACTCTTTATTTTACCAAAATTGCTGCCAACACTTAGAGCCAACAAGATGTCCCGACTTGAAAGAGTTAAGGAAGCTAGCATCTTTTGTATTTGATCCCTTGGACTTCAAACAACGTCATGGGAAGCTTCTATCCATCTTGTCTGTTGATGTGGTTGAAGGACTTTTGAGTGTCTTAGTGCAGTTCTATGATCCTCTCTACCGTTGTTTCACTTTCCTAGATTTTCAACTTGTGCCTACCTTGGAGGAGTATTCTCATCTTTCGGGGGTACCTGTTTCTAATAGAGTGCCTTTTAGTGGATTGGAGGAGATTCCCCGATCTAGTATTATTGCTGAAGCTCTTCACTTGAAGAAGTCTGAGATTGAGTCTCATTGGGTGAAGAGAGGAGGGTTATTTAGATTGTCATCTAATTTCCTCATCAAGGAAGCTACTGCTTTTGCTCAAGCTGGTAGTATGGACGCTTTTGAAGCTATCTTTGTGTTGCTCATCTATGGATTAGCTTTGTTCCCTAACATTGACAGTTTTGTTGATGTTAATGCCATTAGACTTTTCTTGATTGGGGATCCAGTGCCTACTTTGTTGGGTGATATGTATTTCTCTTTGCATCTAAGGAATTATAAAGGTGGTGGAACGATTGTTTGTTGTATTCCTCTTCTGTACAAGTGGTTTATTTCGCACTTACCTCAGACACCTGCTTTTGTGGAGAACAAACAATGTCTAAGGTGGTCTCAGAGACTTATGTCTCACTAATGATGATATAGTTTAGTATGACCCATCTTTAAGCAGTTCGAATATTATTGATAGTTGTGGTAAATTCTCTAATGTGCCTCTCATTGGTACACAAGGAGGAATTAACTATAACCCTGCTTTGTCTCGTCGTCAACTTGGGTTCCCCTTGAGAGACAAGCCTAATAACACTTTGTTAGAAGGTCTTTTCTATCAAGAGGGTAAAGATCCCCAACATTTGAAGCAGAAGATTGTGCATGCTTGGCATAATGTGCATAGGAAAGGAAGATCCGAGCTTGGTCCACGCAATTGTGTAGCTTTGGAAGATTACACTCTTTGGGTGAAGAAGAGAGCTTTGGAGTTGAAGAAGCCTTATCCTTGTGAAAGACCTATGTCTATGGTTGTGGTTGAGCCATTAACTATCCCTAACCAAGACGTAGAGGAGTTGGAAGACGCGCTCGCCAAGATAAAGCAAGAGAAGGACACGTGGGAAGAGTGTTTCCGTGCTTTGAGCAAGAAGCATGAAGAGTTGCAGTTGGAGTCTTAGGACAAAGATGCACTTATTGAGCTACTTTAAGATCGAGTGACGAAGAGACAGAGAGAGCCAGAGGTTTCATCTTCTAGCATGCCTCAGCCTTTCGTTGCTTGGAAGAAGATTGTTGACCAGCTTGTCCTCGAGAAGACTCAGATGAAGGCTTCTTTTGAGACCGAGATCCGTCGCATTCAAAGGAAGTACGCGCCTTCAACTAGGTCTTCTGACATTGTTGTTAGGGATCCTTAGGATGGCTAGTCTCCTTTTCTCTTGTATTTTTATTTTGGTTTCTGAAATTGTACTCAGTGTAATCCTTCCAATATTATAAATAAAAAGAAATTTTTGGTCATATCAAATTATTGCAATTGCCATTTAAATATATATATTTTCAAATGATATAGTAAGTTCCTTGAAAACAAAAATAAAAATAATCAAGCATTGCATTTCATGCATCATTTGCATAAGCAGGTTTTTGTCAAGTGTCTGATTGGTGTTTCTTCTGTGCTTTAGCCAAGCTGACTCACCGGTACAATACCCGAGCCAATCATCTGAGAATCATGGAACATTTGGAGCAAGAGAACAGAGAGCTGAAGGACGAGATCGCCCGCCTGACTGCCATGATGGAGTCAGTTCTTGCTGCCCAAAGTCAAGCATCTCTAACACATGTAACTCCTCCCGCGAGGACTGATATTTCAGAAGTGGTTACCTCTACCGTGCCTGCTGCTACCACCTATTTCGTGCTGAATTTGCCTGCCGGATTCCCGTGGGGAATGTTGTCCAACTTTGTGCTAGAAGGCTTTGCACCTACCTTTGCTTCCATGCCGGCATCTAGCTCGGTCATGTCCGTGCCACCTCCCGTTGTGCACACTTTGCCTAGTGTAGAGGATACCATCTATCATTTCGAGCCGTCTGAGGGTCCGGATGTGTATGAGAAGATGGACGAAATGAAAGATCAGTTTCTTGAGTTGCGCAAGGAATTGAAGACGCTGAGAGGTAAAGATCTGTTTGGAAAAAGTGCTGCTAAGTTGTGCTTAGTGCCCAACGTCAAAATCCCGATGAAGTTCAAAGTGCCTGACTTTGAAAAGTATAAGGGGAACTCTTGTCCACTCAGTCATCTTGTGATGTATGCTCGCAAGATGTCTACTCAGACTGATAACGATCAATTGCTTATTCACTACTTCCAAGATAGTTTGACTGGTGCTGCGCTCCGTTGGTACATGGGGTTGGATAGTGCTAGCATTCGTACTTTCAATGACTTGGGAGAGGTTTTTGTGAAGCATTATAAGTATAATTTGGACATGGTTCCAGATAGAGACCAGTTGAGGTCTATGTCTCAGAAGGACAAAGAGACATTCAAAGAGTATGCGCAGCGATGGAGGGAGTTGGCTTCCCAGATCACTCCTCCTTTGGAGGAAAAAGAGATGACAAAGATCTTCTTGAAAACTATGAGTTCATTTTACTATGAACGAATGATTGCTAGTGCCCCCAGTGACTTTACCGAAATGGTAAACATGGGGATGAGGCTTGAGTAAGGAGTCCGTGAGGGACGTTTGTCAAGAGATGAGGCATCAATAAGCAAGAGGTATGACAGTAATTTCGGTAAAAATAAGGATAGTGAGACGAATGCAGTAATCAGTGGGAGGCAGAGGAGGCCTTAGAGCAGAAGAAGTCCAACATCCCGTCAACATCATCACCATCAAGTATCCTCAGTAATTCCGGTATTTTCTAATCAACAAGCAACATCAATTTAACAACCACAAGGTCAACAACAACAACCGCAACAAAGAACAAACACCTACAAGAACAATAATACCAACAACAATCATCATCAACAGAACTTTGAGAGGAAAAAGGTCTCTTTCGACCTGATTCCTATGTCTTATGCAGAGTTGTATCCCTCGTTAGTTCTCAAGAACTTAATTCGACCGAGGAACCCACCCCAGATTCCAGAACCACTTCCTTGGTGGTATAAACCTGAGCTCCGTTGTGCTTTTCATCAAGGAGCACCCTGTAGCACCTTAAATTTGCACCCCCCATTTGTACATTCATTTCATTTTTAGGTCATTAACATTTCACTGACATTACATTAACATTACATAGTACATTGCATCTTATCAGTCAAGACTGGTATTAGGAGAATTCATCTGTGTTTCATTCCAGCTTGTGCAGCTTTTCGAGCAGTTTATTTAGCAAACTTATTCTATTCTTTCGAGCGTGGATCCCATCGAGTACGACAGATGCGTAGGGGTGCTAATACCTTCCCTTCGCATAACCGACTCCCGATCCTATCAATCTCTGGTCGCAAGACCATTTCCTTTCTAGGTTTACTTCGAGCGTTTCCTTTCCCTCCTTTGGGATAAATAACGCACGGTGGCGGCTCTGTGTCTTTTTCCCGCCGGTTTTTCGCGTAATGCGACAGCTGGCGACTCTGTTGGGGATAATAGAGAAGTTGACCTCTTGCTGGTCCATCTTCCCTAAGCGAGTCAATCCTAGCGTTCTTTAGGATAGTTTTGGTTGCTTGTGCTGCTTTATTTATTGCATTTATTATTATGCTGTGATTGTATATATGTGCATATGTGTTTGCATGCATCATATTATCATTGTGCTGGATTCTGTACAGGTTGGTTCCTCTGATTTGGGGGTGGGTGTTCTGAGTGGGGCTAAAACCCAGGCCCGAGTATACACCTAGGATTAGCGTGGTCTCATGTTGCCTCTCATGTTAGGTCAACATGTTTTTGGCGACGTGACATACCACAAGCCGGACGAGGTTCTTTTGAGAGAGCTCTTCCTTTGTGGAGTATCCACTTTGGTTGAGTCACCTCATCTGAGCTGGTGACTTCGGTGACCGTTCTTTCCCGGATCTTTGGTTTAGACGATCTTATGAGAGCTGCAGTGGCACACCCGAAAGGGCAAATCCGTTGAGTATCTTGTCTGATTGACGAGACCATTATCTGCCTTAGGGTGACCTTATTAGACTTCACCTGTGAGGGGAGGGTTTGATTCTTGCAAGTACAGGTTCCGTCAGTGATTCTATGATGGTGACTATGGTTCAGTTGGATTTAAGGGTCTCTATTTCTGGACGCCGGAGGTTTGACCTTGGAATTAATCAGAGGGTTCCGTTTATTTCGGATCCCCGGGTTGAATTTGAGGATACTTGTTCAGAGGATTTGGTTGTCATCCGTTCGGTGGATTTCTTGTGATGATAGTGATATATCCCCCGGTTCCGTTTATTTCGAAACTTCCCAAGTTGGATTTATGGTTAATCGGGCCCTCAGATGATTGTGATCAGTTCAGAGACCGGTCCAGTACAGTTGATCCTCAGTTGCCTTGGAAGATGGCACAGTGGCCTGCCTGCATGCATTTGCATCATTCCCATTTCGCATCCATCTGCATTTAACCCATGTCTATCCGTACTCAAGGTCCATTTTTTTTATTGAGATTCTGGTTGAGAGACATCCTGATGTTAGAATGTCAGAATGTTATTGTCAAATTATTATCCGTCTCAAGGAAGCCAGAATCAAAGGACAGAATATTCCTCATACGGATAGACATTGCATGTGTGAGTCATATTAACCTGTTTGCTGTTTTGTAGGTGTCAGTATCTAACTGGTGCGCATAGCTATCCCGTTAAGATATCTCAGACTGATGGATCCACCCAACACCGACATTCTCGAATTGAAAGAGAAGATGAGAGAGCTGTTCAAAGTCGTGCAGGGGCTCGTCTTGGGGCAGAAAGCAATTGCTGAGAGGTTGGAGAGGATTGAAAGCTGGATGATAAAGGAGAAAGTTCAGGGAAAGGCTCCGTCATCCGTAGTAAAGAAGCCCTCTGACAATGGTCAGCTCAAGAAGGAGGTTGAATCAGGTGGGATGCAGGCCAAAAAAGAACGCGGTCAGGATCGTTACCACCCTTATGCTGCCACTGTAACCACTCCTGCTGGTAATCCATCTGTACCACAGCAACAACCACCACCTCAACAGAAGGCACCGAAAGCTAAGGGCCAAGTGAAGAAGGGGACGACGGATCGTCAGTTTGATAAGCCACCCGTGACTTATACCCTTCTGTTCAAGAGGTTGAGGGATCTTGGGTTAGTTCGGCCGAGGATATTGGTTCCTGGAGAACTGCATCGGAGGCCTGCAAACTACGATGAGAATGCCAGGTGCGAGTTCCATTCTGGGGCACCCAGACATAACATTGAGGGTTATAGAGCTTTTAAGCATGCCGTCCAAGATATGGTGGATTCTAAGGCCATCAGTTTGGCACCGATACTGAATGTTAATGCTAACCCCGTACCGATGCAGGGTCCTGTGGGAGTGAACGTGATGTCAAAGGACAAGAGAGGAATAGAGGTGACTGAGGGGGATCAGTTAAAAACTTCAATGTCTATGGTCCAAAAACATCTGATGAAGAGTGGAGCATTCCCTAGTGTTGATAACTGTTGTGCGGCGGTCGCCACAAATGGGTGTGTAGTGATGGGGGAAACGATCCAGAGAATGATGGAAGTAGAAATGGACGGTGAAAATTTTGAAACACCAAGTCAGGCAGTTGAAACTATCAAGGTAGAGGATGCCATTCTAGCTGAGAAAGAGAAGAAGCTGTCCATTTCTTCTTATAAACAGGCCATGGAAGTGGTGAAGAACGGAGAAGCCCTAGGCTGGGGAAAGATCATAGACATTATGGTGAAAGCAGATATGTTTGGGGTTGGCTATCAGCCAGGCCAAGACTCGTCTGAACAGAACAGAGGACGTCGTCAACCGTTCACGTTCGTCAGTGCCGGAATGCTGGATCCAGGTCACGCCTGTACAGTGGATGAAGAGATTGACCGTGACCGCGAGCTTGAGTCGTGGATAAAATCGTGCCTACCAGGGAACTGGAAGGCCTCAAAGATCATCACCGTCACTCATCCTGAAGAATAGTATTTCTGTTTTTCAATTCTGTTTGCATGAAAGCCATACGTTTTGCCCGAAACGTAATGGTCCATTGTAAGGGCCATCTCATGTGTTTAATTTTGCAACATTTTTCATCATTAATAAATGGATGTTTTTGTGATTAAAAGCAGTGTTCCCTGTTTTTCATTTATTTTTGCAGTTTAAAAAAGAATAAAAATGGCAATGTTTATTTTCACTTTTTCTTTCCTTTTGATTTGTCTTGTTCCGACCTCAAAAGAGACTATCCTCCTGATCTCATTGATAACAATTCGGTTACACCTTTGTATGACTTCGACAATCCGATCTATCATGCCGAAGAAGAAGGCGAAGAAGATTGTGATCTGCTGGAATTAGCCAGGTTGTTGAAACAAGAGGAGAAGGTGATTCAACCGCACGAGGAGCGATTCAAGATTGTTAATCCAGGTACCGAGGAGGTCTGAAAGGAAGTAAAGGTTGGGGCCGCCTTGGAGGCGAGGGACAAGAGTGGAGGTGATGCCATTCAGTCTCAAGAACGCCGGTGCCACGTGTCAGATAGTCATGGTGACTTTGTTTCATGACATGATTCATCATGAAATCGAATGCTATGTTGATGACATGATAGCAAAGTCCCGAGCAGAAGAGGGGCATCTGGTGGATCTGGCCAAGTTGTTTGACCGGTTGAGACAACTCAGACTGAGGTTGAGTCCGAATCAGTGCGCTTGTGGAGTGCTGTCCGGTAAGTTTCCGAGGCTTATTGTGAACGAAAGAGGAATCGAGGCCGATCCTGCTAAAAAAAAAAGAAAAAAAAAAGAAAAGAAAAAAGCAATACAAAGAAATGCCTGAACCGAGAACAGAAAAGGAAGTTCGTGGTTTCTTAGATAGATTGAACTGCATTTCACGGTTCATATCTCATCTGACAGCCACGTGTGCACCCATATTCAAGTTGAAAAAGAAAAGAAAAGAAAAAGAGCAAACGGTCAGGTGGATGATGATTGCCAAGGGGCATTGAAAGATAAAAGAATAAGTTGCAGGAGCCTCCGATTCTGATGCCTCAAGGGGTCTATAAGGTATGTATTGGGGAAACATAACGAGTCTGGTCGAAAAGAGCATGCAATTTACCTTAGCAAAAAGTTTACCGACTGTGAAACAATACATTCACTGCTCGAGAAAACTTGCTGTACTTTGGCATAGGCTGCTCGCCGACTGAGACAGTACATGCTGGTCCGTACCACTTTGTGGATTTCCAAGATGGATCCGATCAGGTATGTATTTGAGAAGCCATCATTGACCGGACGGGTTGTGAGAGGACAAAAGAATGTTGACTGATTTGTAATATACAATACACCTCTCAGAAAGCAATCAAGAGGAGTGTATTGTCTGATTACCTCGCCTAGCAACCCATTGAGGATTATCAATCGAGGAAGTCTGAATTCTCTGATGAGGACATTGAGGTTTTCAAATCGAAAGATTGTGAGGAACTGATCCCGGAGGAGGGGCCTGACCCTGAATCCGAACGGATTCTGATGTCTGATGGGGCTGTCAATATGAATGGTAGTGGGGTTGGTACCGCTTTGGTTACGCCAAAGGGATCCCATGTTCCTTTTGTTGCCCGGTTAGCATTTGAATGTACCAACAATGGTGGCTGAGTACGAAGCTTGTATCCTGGGTATCGAACCTCGGTGCGTGCATCTACTGGGGCAATTCCTTCCTCGCGGGTGTATGCGAAGGAATTGGTGCTACCATTTGAGGTCCAAATCCCATCATGGAAAGTCTTGATGGATGAGAAATTAGAAGAGGCTGAGTGGATAAGGACTTGGTATGACGCGTTGAGCCTGATTGAGGAAAAGAGGCTGGCGGCCATCTGTCATGGGCAATTGTACCAGCAGCGGATGAAGCGTGCTTTTGACCGGAAGGTACGACCTCCTGTGTATCATGTGGGAGATTTAGTGTTGAAAAGGATCCTTCCTCCTCAAAACGATCGAAGGGGCAAATGGACACCCAATTATGAAGGTCCGTTCGTGGTCAAGAAGGTTTTCTCTAGTGGAGCCTTGTTGTTAACGACCATGGATGGTGAGGATTTTCCATCCCCTGTGAATGCGGACGCAGTTAAAAAAAATACTTCGTATAAAGAGACCCGCTGGACGAAAAGAATAAAAGAGTCCAGGCAAAAATGGGCATCCCGACAAACCAAAGAAAAAAAAAGAAAAAGGTTCGGGCAAAAATTAGGGATAAAAAGGAAAAACTGTACACCCGGCAAGTCGAAAACCCCACAAGGGCGGCTTGGGCAAAAAAGGGTATCCCGGTGGACCGAAAACCCGAAAGGGCGGTCCAGGCAAAAGGGGGATTGAAACGAATAACTGCGTCTAGCATGATCGTCTGTGCTTTGGATATGACTTGGATAATCCCCGATAGAGATCGATCGGAAATGTCTTGTTCAAAAGGCGGAAAGTGCGGAAAGTCTTGAGGACATATGGGGTGTAACCGAGTTGGAACCCGATGAGATCACGGTTTCACATTGCCATTAGGATAGATTTTTCATTTTGTGCGCAATCACCTCTTTTCAGGGATTGCTTCCTGTGTTGCTCAGTTATGGGCCACCTTTCGTTCAGTCAATAAGGTGCATGTTCCGTCAAATAATTTTGTTTTTGTTTTCATTACCGCTTTGATTGCAAAAACATCCGTTTAGTTTGATAAGAATATTTGCATTTTGAAACATGGAGATCCCTTCCGATGCATGTTTATAAGATTGAAAGCGTGAAATCTTATTCGGAAGTTTGAGTGACCTAGGTGTTGAAATTTTGGCACGCCTGGGGCACGCTTTTATCTAACGATCTCTTGTGCAGGTGCTGTTAGATATCTTCATTCACTTGTAGTTTGTGATGGGTAACCTTTTGACAAAAGATCCCCGCAGAGTCCAATCAGAGGCAAGGGATAGAAGAACGGTGAAAAGACGGTGAAAGAATTGCGACGACGATCCTAGAGGGTAATCAAGAAGACTCTTCAAAGTCTGAAGATTAGAGAGTTAGCCCGGATCTGAGGAGCTCAATTGTCTCGAAGCAAAGAAAAGACGAGAATACTAGGTGATGAATTAGAAAAGACCGGATGAGTCTGGGAGTCCTCAAAAGTGGAAAGTTGACACTGCGGTTGGATGATGAATGCTAGTGTTCGACGAATCGACGGGTGTTCCGTGTCAAATAGGCCGTATCTCCCCCCAGTGAAGTTGGGAGTGTTATCTCCTCAGCAGATTCGAGATCGGTGCCTCCTCAGCAAGCCTGAAGGTTGCCATATCCCCAACAGAGGTGTCTGTGGGTAGATTGTTCCTCAGCAATCAGGTTTGAAATGCCTTTCCCCAGCAGGGTTTGGGATTGTTATTTCCCCAGCAGGTCTGAAGATCGTTAGTCCCCACTGAGTCTGAAGGTTGCTATTTCCCCAGCAGAGGTGTCTGTGGGTAGCTTGTTTCTTGGCAGCCATGTTTGAAGTGCTGCAATCCCCAGCAGGGTTGAGTTGCTGTTTCCCCAGAGGAGGTTGCGTTGATGGTTTTCCCCAACGAAGTCCTCAAGCGGATCAAAGTCGGTGAAAGTTATCCCAGTAAGAGTTTATCTTCCCCGTGGGTTGGCAATTCCCCCAGTGGAAGTGGGCATTGATTGTTTCTCCCAGCGGAGTCCCCAAGCGGATCAAAGTCGGTGAAAGTTATCCCAGTAAGAGTTTATCTTCCCCATGGGTTGGAAATTCCCCCAGTGGAAGTGGGCATTGATTGTTTCTCCCAGCGGAGTCCCCAAGTGGATCGGGTTCGGTGGAGGTCGTCCCCAGTGAGGATTATCCTTTCCCCAGCAGCAGCGCCATTCCCCAGCGGGTTGAAAATTGGAGTGGCATCCAGTTCCTCAGCAGAGTTCCTTGAGCTCCCCGGTGGAATCCCTGGAGGGGACGTGTTTTTATGCATACATCATTTAGATAAGCATAACATCTTGCATCATTAAGAGCGTAGCATTTCCATAATTATGGAGCATTCCGCTGGAAAAAACTCATGCATCAGCATTGCAAGCATAGACTAGCCCTAAGCCGTGGTGACCATCCGAGAATGGGTTCAAGTGGTAGGGGGAAATGTTATTCAGAAAGGATTAGCATCGCAACGATTGGGTCGATTTCAGAGTTGGTTTCCCCAGCATGGTTGAGAGGTTGGTGTTTTCCCCAACAAGTGACTCCTTAGTTGAGTGGGTATCCCCTGCAGTGCTACTCCCCACAGAGTTGGTAGATCGAATCAGAATCGTGTGCTCAACAGGAGTATTCCTCCCTGTGCGTCTTGCAAAGTTGGATTCCCCAGCAGAAGTGGCTCATTGTTCAACATCTGTACGACACATTTGCTACAGTTGCTCTTAACAGACAACATTCAAGATCGATAATCCCCCAGAGAGGTTTATTTCCTCACCCGTCAGCGAAAGGAAAGCTTGACTCCCCAGAGTAGTCCCCGACAAGTGTTTGGCCTTGTCTTGACATATGTAAGTGTCATCCTTGCAATACCAGTGGGTGTCGTGTTGATCCCCGTGTGGGTCCTGTCTTTTGGTGTCTGTAGACATCATCTTTCGATGTCCGTAACATCAGCTTCTTTCTCCCATTCATCCGTTGATGTCTGGTTGAGTCCTTCCTATTCGTCCGTTGGCGTCTAGTCGTGGTTTCTTTCTCCCAATCATCCGTTGATGTCTGGTTGAGTCCTTCCTATTCGTCCTTTGGCGTCTAGTCGTGGTTTCTCTTCCCATTCATCGTCTTTCGATGTCTCGTCGTGGTTTCTTTCTCCCATTCATCTGTTGATGTCTGGTTGAGCTTTTCCTATTCGTCCTTTGGCGTCTAGTCGTGGTTTCTCTTCCCATTCATCATCTTTTGATGTCTGGTCGTGGTTTCTTTCCATTGATGTCTGGTTGAGTCCTTCTTATTCGTCCTTTGGCGTCTAGTCGTGGTTTCTCTTCCCATTCATCGTATTTCGATGTCTGGTCGTGGTTTCTTTCTTCCATTCATCCGTTGATGTTTGGTTGAGTTTTTCCTATTCGTCCTTTGGCGTCTAGTCGTGGTTTCTCTTCCTATTCATCGTCTTTCGATGTCTAGTCGTGGTTTCTTTCTCCCATTCATCCGTTGATGTCTGGTTGAGTCCTTCCTATTCGTCCTTTGGCGTCTAGTCGTGGTTTCTCTTCCCATTCATCGTCTTTCGATGTCTGGTCGTGGCTTCTCTTTCTCCCATTCATCCGTTGATGTCTGGTTGAGCCTTTCCTATTCGTCCGTTGACGTCTAGTCGTGGTTTCTCTTCCTATTTGTCCTTTGGCGTCTAGTCGTGGTTTCTCTTCCTATTCATCGTCTTTCGATGTCTAGTCGTGGTTTCTTTCTCCCATTCATCTGTTGATGTCTGGTTGAGTCCTTCCTATTCGTCCTTTGGCGTCTAGTCGTGGTTTCTCTTCCCATTCATCGTCTTTCGATGTCTGGTCGTGGCTTCTCTTTCTCCCATTCATCCGTTGATGTTTGGTTGAGCCTTTCCTATTCGTCCGTTGACGTCTAGTCATGGTTTCTCTTCCTATTCATCGTCTTTCGATGTCTAGTCGTGGTTTCTCTTTATTCCTATTCGTCCGTTGACGTCTAGTCGTGGTTTCTTTCTCCCATTCATCCGTTGATTTCTGGTTGAGTCGTTCCTATTCGTCTGTTGGCGTCTAGTCGTGGTTACCTTCTCCCATTCATCCGTTGATGTCTGGTTGAGTCCTTCCTATTCGTCCGTTGGCGTCTAGTCGTGGTTTCTTTCTCCCATTCATCCGTTGATTTTTGGTTGAGTCCTTCCTATTCGTCCGTTGGCGTCTAGTCGTGGTTTCTTTCTCCCATTCATCCGTTAATGTCTGGTTGAGTCCTTCCTATTCGTCCGTTGGCGTCTAGTCGTGGTTTCTTTCTCCCATTCATCTATTGATGTCTGGTTGAGTCCTTCCTATTCGTCCGTTGGTGTCTAGTCGTGGTTTCTCTTCCTATTCATCGTCTTTCGATGTCTAGTCGTGGTTTCTTTATTCCTATTCGTCCGTTGACGTCTAGTCGTGGTTCCTTCATCCCATTTATCCGTTGATGTTTGGTCGAGTCTTTCCTATTCGTCCGTTGATGTCTAGTCGTGGTTTCTCTTCCTATTCATCATCTTCCGATGTCTAGTCGTGGTTCCTTTCTCCCATTCGTCTGTTGACGTCTGGTTGAGTGTCTTTTTCCAGTCATCCGTTGATGTCTGGTCACCCATACGTTGGTGTCAGTAAACGTCGAGTTTTTCCCATTCGTCCGTTGACGTCTGGTTGAGTGTCTTTTTTCAGTCATCCGTTGATGTCTGGTCACCCCTACGTTGGTGTCGGTAAACGTCGAGTTTTTCCCATTCGTCCGTTGACGTCTGGTTGAGTATCTTTTCCCAGTCATCGGTCAATGTCTGGTCATGTATCCCATTTTTTGGTACATATCAAATCCCCAGTAGAGTCGTTGGTAAACGTCTTGTCTGGTCCAGTGATAAATATCAGATCCCAGTGGAAGCTGCCATTAGTGAATATTCTTTTTTGCTTCATCCCCCGCATAGTGCAAATTTCTACGGTTCTTTGGTATTCAATCCCTGATTACCTTGAAAGTATGACAGTCGTTGCTCTCATCCATTTAGGTTCTCAGTTGATTGAATAGGGGCAGCTGTAGCACCTCAAATTTGCACCCCCCATTTGTACATTCATTTCATTTTTAGGTCATTAACATTTTACTGACATTACATTAACATTGCATAGTACATTTCATCTTATCAGTCAAGACTGGTATCGGGAGAATTCATCTGTGTTTCATTCCAGCTTGTGCAGCTTTTCGAGCAGTTTATTTAGCAACCTTATTCTATTCTTTCGAGCGTGGATCCCGTCGAGTACGACGGATGCGTAGGGGTGCTAATACCTTCCCTTCGCATAACCGACTCCCGATCCTATCAGTCTCTGGTCGCAAGACCATTTCCTTTCTAGGTTTACTTCGAGCATTTCCTTTCCCTCCTTTGGGATAAATAACGCATGGTGGCGGCTCTGTGTCTTTTTCCCGCCGGTTTTTTGCGTAATGCGACACACCTGGACACGATATTGAAAATTGTTATCCATTGAAGTATGAGGTTCAGAAGCTTATGAAGAGTAGTATGGTGTCTGATGACACTGAAATTCACCGTATTTTCGACTCCGATTTCGCATGCATTTTAGTAGTTTTATTGTCATTTTGTTGTGTTATTACTATGTTTCTCTTTGTTTTCAGGTTTTTACTTTAATCGGAGCCCCGATCTAAAAAAGGAGTGAAAAAAAGGTAAAAACCCTAAAATTCACTAAGGCGCCTCAGATTGGCCTTGTGGCGGACGCCATGAACTTGTGGCGGGCGCCATAAGAGGAAAAGTTTTCCCTCCCATTTTCAAGTTGAAGGGCATCCTTGTCATTTCCATCATTTTACTCTCCTATAAATAGAGACTCGAAATCACTTGTTCAAGCATCCAAACTTAGAGCAGAGGCAAACTTAGAGCAAACTTTGTTTCACTTAGGCATATATTCAGTATTTTAAAGTGGTAATCGCTTCGTATTGGGGTGTTATCACAATTGTGTAATCAAGTTTTGTGATCGAGTCTATAATCGAGTTTGGAGCACTTTGGAAGGAAGTTAATCCTGCCGCCATTTTCATTTCCGCTTTGCACTTTATTCAACCCTCCGATTGGAGCAGGTTTTTATTACTTTGCCTTTATCTAATTTATTTTCTCGCACTCGCACTTTACTTTATTTATTTCCCGCACTCGCTTTACTTTATTTATTTCCCGCACTCGCTTTACTTTATTTATTTCCCGCACTCGCTTTACTTTATTTATTTCCCACACTTGCTTTACTTTATTTATTTCCCGCACTCACACTACTTTTATTTATTTTCCGCACTCGTACTACTTTTATTTAAATTAATGCACTTTTACTTTACCATGTCTAACTAAATCTATAAGGTTAGAATGTAAGGATCGTAATTGAACCGATAATCCGTACAATTGTCCGTAGAAACACTTAAGGGCTATTTTAACTTTCAACTTAAGTTTTCCCGCACTTAATTTCCGTTGGGTAAGATCGAAAGCCGTCCAACGTGTATTTAAACTTAATTGTTTTTAACTATTTCAAAAACAGCGAAAGCGCTTTGTTTAGTTCATTAGGAGTTTTTAACTTAAGAAGAAAAGAGATTTTAAAACTATTTTCGGACGCGTTTATAAGTTTAGAGTCTGGTTCGTGAGAACCTCTTTTGGTTAAGAAATCCAGGTTAAAATACTTTTCAACTTAGTCAAGATACTATATTTCTTAAAAATAGGTTTACTACTCTAACGCAATGCGCGCCTTTTTATAAGTGACAATAAGAGGGTTTGATTAGGGAGTACAACTCGGTTCTGAATACGCGAAAGCGACAGTTCCTGTTAAATTAGTTCTTTTCAAAGTAGGAAACACTGCCCATAAGTAGTTCTATTAGCAAGTACCTGGATTATTAATTGATTATGTGAATTACATTCGACCCTGTCTTTATTAATTGAACTTTATTCAATACTTTACTTTTCATTGCACATTCTAAAAACACCTATTTTGACTGCCTTTGATAAACATCATAACAATAGATAACGATAGATTGACACATGGTCTCTATGGATTCGACAATCTTTTATATTACTCTGACGCATTCGTATACTTGCGAAAAGCACACATCAGTGTCCTTTGAGGACCGTGCACCAAATGTGAAAGCAAACCCTTTGCCTGCTCATGGGAACTCTTCAGTGAATATGGTGGACGGTTGTCCTAGAGAATTCAAGGATTTTGATGTGCGTTTTATCAGGAGGTCCTTAGTGCAGATGCATAAGGATGTTTGTATGGTAAGTGAATGTGAGCATGACCATGATGGTTGTGCTCTTTGTAGTGTTAACCCGAAGGGTTGTGAAGTTGTGAAAAGGGACATCCAACGTCTGATGGATGAAGGCATGATCCAGATTGTTCAATCCCGTCATGTAGATGACGATGTTAATGTCATAGTGCCCATTTTCAAGCAACAAGAGCGGTTGGTAATCCAGTATGACTCCAGTAACAGCAACAGTCGAAGATCAGTATCGCCGTTGGTAATACGGTTAGCGGGCCCAATCCCGTATTCATCAGATAAAGTTGTGTCGTATCAGTATAATGCTACTATGATGAAGGATGGTCAAGAGGTCCCGTTACCTATGACTAGTTTAGTAGTGAGTATTGCTGATGTTAAAAAGGTGACCCACAGTGGTCGAGTGTTTGGGCCGGTGTTCCCAAAGGATAAAGAAGAAGCAGTTATGAGTAAGAAGGCGGAGATGCCTAATGTAGATCCGGTTGGTGTTTTAAAAGATAAGTCTGCTGAATCCAGCAACTTGAAAACCAATGATGATGATGAGGTACTCTGACTAATCAAAAGGAGCGAGTTTAATATGGTGGAGTAGCTGCTCCAAACCCCCTCAAAGATTTCAGTGTTGTCTCTGCTGATGAATTTCGAAGCGCACAGAGAAGCACTACAGAGAGTTCTTGAACAAGCGTTTGTAGAACATGATGTTATTGTCGATCAATTCGATCATATTGTGGCCAACATCACTTCTTGCAACAATCTCAGCTTTTGCAACGAAGAACTCCCCGAGGAAGGAAGAAACCATAATCTGGCTTTGCACATCTCGATGAATTGCAAGGAAGATACTTTGTCAAACGTGCTTGTTGACACCGGGTCGTCACTGAATATGCTTCCGAAGTCAAGTTTGTCAAAGCTATCTTACCAAGGAGCATCCATGAGGTATAGTGGGGTAATTGTCAAGGCTTTTGATGGTTCGCGCAAGACAGTAATTGATGAAGTGGACCTTCCAGTCAAGATAGGTCCGAGTGATTTTCAGATTAGTTTTCAAGTAATGGATATCCACCCGGCCTACAGTTAGTTATTGGGAAGGAAATGGATTCATGAGGCGGGAGCTGTTACTTCCACTTTGCACCAGAAGCTCAAATTTGTCAAGAATGGCAAGCTTGTGATTGTTGGAGGAGAGAAGGCGTTGTTGGTTAGCCACCTGTCATCTTTAACTTATGTTGAAGCTAAGGATGAGGTTGGAACTCTGTTCCAAGCCTTATCTATTGCTGATGAGAAGAGAGTTGGGGCAACTATGTCCTCGTTGAAAGATGCTCAAAAGATTGTTGAAGAAGGTATTGTCGATCAGTGGGGACACATGGTAGAGGTCTCCGTCAACAAGGGCAGAACTGGTTTGGGGTTCCAGCGAGGTTCGTCAGTTGTTAGATCTGAAGATATGCAACTCAATTTCCGTAGCGGAGGGTTCATTCATGGTAATGAACAACACTTAACTGTTGTGCTAGATGATGACGAAGAGGAAGACTGCACCAATTTTGTGACGCGTGGAAAGGCTTGCGACAAATGGACTACTGTTGATATTCCTGTTCTTTTGCATTGATCTAAGTAATTGCTTTTATGTTTTTAAAATCCTTCTCCTATACCTAAGGGAGAGGTGAACATTGTTTGGGCATTTTAATTTGATCATTAATAAAATTAATTCTATTCATCCACATCTTTGATGTTAGTTTTTACTTTTTGCTTTATTCTGAAAATGGTAATCATAAAAAACATAAATAAACAATATAATTGTCCATCTGCATAATATTTGGTCACAAATTCACTTCTCTAAAATCAAAATATCAAATCATTATGCAGGTTGGTTCCTAACCCCATTGAATACAATGATCCTTCTCCTTCTCCAAATTTTGAATTCCCTGTGTTTGAGGCCGAGGAGGAAAGTGATGTGGAAGTGAGTGATGAATTATCTCGTCTTCTTGAGCAAGATGAAAAGACCATTCAGTCGTTTGAAGAGCAGATTGAGCTAGTCAACTTGGGTTCTGGGGATGATGTGAAGGAAGTCAAGATTGGGTCTCGCCTGTGTCCAGATGTTAAGAAAGGGTTGATTGATCTTCTTCGAGAGTATTCAGATGTGTTTGCTTGGTCTTATCAAGACATGCCTGGGTTGGATTCTGAGATTGTGGAGCATAGATTTCCATTGAAGCCAGAATGCCCACCAGTCAGGCAGAAATTGAGAAGAACGCATCCTGATATGGCTGTGAAAATCAAAGAGGAAGTGCAGAAGCAGATTGATGCAGGTTTCCTTGTAACCGCTGAATATCCGTAATGGGTGGCCAATATTGTACCTGTGTAGAAGAAAGATGGAAAAGTCTGCATGTGTGTCGATTATAAAGATTTGAATAAAGCCAGTTCGAAAGATGATTTCCCTCTGCCACACATTAATATGTTGGTAGACAATACTGCTAAATTCAAAGTCTTTTCGTTTATGGATGAATTTTCCGGATATAATCAAATCAAAATGGCACCCGAACATATGGAGAAGACCATATTTATTACACCTTGGGGAACATTCTGTTATAGAGTGATGCCTTTTGGTCTAAAGAATGCTGGTGCAACTTACCAGAGAGAAATGACTACTCTTTTTCATGATATGATGCATAAAGAGATAGAAGTTTATGTCGATGACATGATTGCTAAATCAATTGATGAAGAGGAACATGTTGAGCATTTGTTGAAGCTATTCCAGCGTTTAAGGAAGTATAAACTCCGCTTGAATCCCAATAAGTGTACTTTTGATGTTCGTTCTGGTAAGTTGTTGGGCTTTATTGTCAGCGAGAAGGGTATTGAAGTTGATCATGCTAAGGTCAAAGCAATACAAGAGATGCTTGCACCCAAAACTGAGAAGCAAGTCAGAGGTTTTCTCGGCCTCTTGAATTATATCTCCAGATTTATTTCCCACATGACTGCCACATGTGCGCCTATATTCAAGCTACTTCGGAAATATCACTCTTGTGATTGGACCGAAGACTGCCAAAAAGCTTTTGAAAATATCAAGGAATATTTGCTTGAGCCTCTGATTTTGTCTCCACCTGTTGAAGGAAGACCGTTGATCATGTATTTGACTGTGCTCGAAGATAGTATAGGTTGTGTTCTTGGTCAGCAAGATGAGACTGGAAAGAAAGAATTTGCGATTTACTACCTTTGTAAGAAGTTCACCGACTGTGAGACTCGGTATTCCATGCTTGAGAAGACTTGTTGCGCATTGGCTTGGGCTGCTAAGCGTCTGCGTCAGTATATGTTGAATCATACCACTTGGTTGATATCCAAAATGGATCCAATCAAGTATATATTTGAGAACCCTGCTTTAACTGGGAGAATTGCCCGTTGGCATATGTTGTTATCAAAGTATGATATAGAATACCGATCTCAGAAAGCGATCATGGGTAGTATCTTGGCTGACCACTTGGCTTACCAACCGATTGAAGATTATCAGTCAGTGCAGTATGATTTTCCTGATGAAGATATTTTGTACTTGAAAATGAAAGATTGTGATGAACCATTGCTTAAAGAAGGGCTAGAACCTGGTTCCCGTTGGGACATGGTATTTGATGGAGCTGTTAATCAATATGGAAATGGCATTTGGGCAGTGATCATTACTCCTCAAGGCACGCATCTACCATTTACAGCTAGATTGACTTTCAAGTGTACAAACAACATGGCAGAATATGAAGCTTGCATTATGGGGCTTGAAGAGGCCATGAATCTCAGAATCAAGTATTTGGATGTCTTCGGCGATTCGGCCTTGGTTGTGAACCAAATCAAAGGAGAATGGGAGACAAATCAACCCGGTTTGATACCATATAGAGATTATGCGAGGAGGATTTCAACTTTCTTTACAAAGGTTGAGTTTCATCATATCCCTCGAGATGAAAATCGAATGGCAGAGGCTCTTGCAACGTTGGCATCTATGATTGTAGTGAAGTATTGGAATGAAGTTCCCAATTTATCTGTGATGCTTATTAATAGGCCAACTCATGTGTTTGTTGTTGAAGAGATCAAAGACAAGAAGTTGTGGTATTATGATATCAAATGTTTCCTTCAAAGTCAGATTTACCCGCCTGGGGCATCTTTGAAAGATAAGAAGACTTTGAGAAGATTAGTCAGTAATTTCTACTTGAATGGTGATATACTATACAAGATAAACTTCGACATGGTTTTGCTCAGATGCCTGGGTGTAAAACCCCAATTTTGACACTAAGATCCCTCATGGCATCATATCATTGCTCATTGTGTTGCCTCAAGGATCATAGCATGTGTGGCTCCTTAACCCTTGGGTTGGGACTTGTGTGAGTTAATTTGAGACCACCAAGCATGCTTGTATTGTATATTATTGCTTTTCTTATTTTGTTTAACTAACCAAAAGCATAAAAATATGTCAATAACCTCTTTTATTATGAAGCTCAAGCAATCATGAGATCCACTGCTCCTATGAGGCTCCTATGCTCAATGAAGTGGCTAGATGAAGATGAAATCAAGCATGACAATGGTCCACAAAGCTCTCAATCATCATATATGTCTCCTAAGTATCTCAATTTGCCAATTTGATCAAGATAAACCAAAGGGCTTTAGGCTTGTTTCCCAAGGAAACCCTAATTAAATTGTGCATTGATTGTGCCTTGCTCATGAAGAAAACTCAACCTATGATCAAATTCAATCAAAGGAAGTTCTTTCATTCATTATTTTATGCACATATGAGCTTATGTGAGTATCCTCAATCATGCATTCATCAAGATTTGAGGTTTGGCCTTGAGAAGTTGACCAGTCAAGTGATCTGACTAAACTGAGGATCCCTGAGACCGAACTTGTGATGTGTTTGTCAAATGAAGATGATCCAAGAGCAAAAGTATTCTTAAGAACCATATGAACAACTTTCATGTTCATCAAAAATCCATTTGAAACTTGGAAGGTCATCATTCATGTCAAAACATTATAGGTCATTTTGACTGAAACCTTAATTTTGGGTTAATTTCCCAAGGACCTAACTTCCTTATTTTTTATGATTTTGAGGTGAGACCAACTGATTATCAAAGAGTATCTGTCTGAGCCTCCGATTCCGTCTCCGCCTGTTGAAGGAAAACCATTGATTATGTACTTGACAGTGCTTGATGACTCCATGGGTTGTGTCCTTGGTCAGCAAGATGAGTCAGAGAAGAAAGAATATGCAATATACTACTTGAATAAGAAGTTCACTGATTCTGAGTCTCGGTACTCAATGCTTGAGAATGTTAGACGGTGTGGCTAGTGATCGAGAGGGGGGGTGAATAGATCACCTCTTTTAAATTTAACGGATTTGAAATTTTATCAGAGTTTTCAAAGTTGGCGGAAAAATCAGTCCCGAATCGACTTCCGTCTATTCTGAACCGCTACTAGACAGCCGGACACACAAGTTTAATTGCTGGATTTTAATGATAATGACAGAAACAATTCACACCAGAATTTTAACTAATTGAATGCACTTATCATTAAAGTCTATTTCCAATGAATAAAATCTAGCTAACCGTTTTGTCAAACAGTTGGTGTGTATGTGATCGATGATAAACAGCAATGGAGTTTGATTAAAAGTTTTCTTGCCACTGCTGTCTTGCAACAGGAACAATCACCACACACTAACTGAAATTGCGAAAACAGTTTTAAAACGTAAAGAGGAGTAAGGTAAGAGTACGATACGCAGAGATTTGGTAAGGAAGTTCCCCACGTCGTCCTCGCGTGTGGGTACGTCTCCCTCTCAATTTCAAATGAAATTGAGAACTTTGATTATCAATATTTGCCGAATCCGTTGATACAAGGTTATGATACAAAGACAGAATTCTAAACTCTAAGAACCTCTTCTTGTATGAACCTTCACTTGATCTGAGCACGATCAAGATTTTCCTGCACGAAATTGCAAACAATTCACCGGTTCCACGACCTGCTTGCGAAATCCCCCGATTTCCAAACGCAACGCTGCGGCTGAATATGTTCTGCAAACGTGACTCCCAAACCCTCAAGAACACTCCAGTTCTTGAAGGACAAACCAGTAGGTTTTTCCTAGAAACCCCCTTCAATCTTCAACTCAGCTAGATCCTCGATCGTTCCACTGCAAACCACAGCTAGATCCTTGATCGTACCACTGAACGTTATCTCGATGCTTCTTTAATCCAAAGAACAAGAATGGTTATGTGTAAATGTTCTTGAAGAAAAGTGATTGAGAAGATGAAGAAGATGAAGTCTCTTTCAGGTTTCTAATTGCTCTCAAACAATTGCTCCAACACTGCTTTTGATCTTGTGTTCAATTGTTTTCCCTCAATGAATTCGTCTATTTGCACTGCTGTCATAACCTGTCTTATATATGCTGCAAAACAGTTACTGTTATAACATAAAACAACTTTATGTATTGATGCATAAGAGTGTGTATCGATGCATACTGTAAGATAGGTGAATTTTTGGTGAAATTTATTAATCATGTATCGATGCATAATTTGTATGTATCGATGCATGTGATTATTTCACTAGTATGTATCGATGCCTAATGCGCATGTATTGACACACAGGCTGTTTCAATTGGTCATGTATCGATGCAGGGATCGTGTGGATCGATGCATAGAGTCTTTAGCCTTCCATGTATTGATGCATGACTCGTATGCATCGATGCATACTGAACAGAAAGGTTTTGTGATTTATCACATGCTGTATGTATCGATGCAGAGACTTATGTATTGATGCATACTGACATAAAATGCATTTTAATTGTTATTTTAAGGGAAGTATCAATGTAGGTTTATATGTACAGTTATACAACAATAGAGTGGGATGGAAAACATAATAAAAACACAAATGTATCATGTAATGCAATGCACAACCAACATTTGGATGATGATCACACAATTTGCTATCATTAAAAATTAATTCAAGGTAAAGAATTCTCTCACAAACTCCCCCTTTTTGATGATGGCAAATTCTTGGCAAGATGTGTGATACTCCCCCTGAGTTTGTGCATATCTGCATTTTCTCCCCCTTTGTCAACATCAAAAAGAGGAAGAAACAGATTTATTAAGGTAGCATAGTGTAGCAGGACATGGCAAAAAATGGATAACAGGCTATCAATCACAAAGAATGAAGCTTCAAAGTAAAGAATCATTCACAAAGAATGACGAATAAGGGCAATAACAATAGAGATAAACAGAAATAGAAAAGCATTTTAAAGATACGAACGAGTTTAAGAGTTACATAAGCTAAACCCTATATTGTGCAACAAAATAAAACTTGAGCAATATGAAATGAAATGCAGTGAGATGAAAAGATGGTTGGTTAATTTGGATTGTGGCCACCACAGGACTCCTCATCATGTCTGTCAGGATCTCGGTAGCTTGGCGGAGGCGGAGGAGGAGGCATTGTGTTTGGATTTTGGCCCATGAAGGAGTATTGCCTAAATCGGTTATGCACTTCAATCCTTCTAAAGCTGTCCATAATACCAGGATTTTCACGGCAGTCGTCCATAAAGCCGGACATTTCGTTGTAGAAAACCTGATGCCATTTAACCAAGTCTTGGTGCCAAGCGTGTTGATTCTGGTACATCCGTGTATGCTCATCATGCCAGTCCCGATGCTCGTTGTGCCATTCAGATTGTTGAACATGCCAGTACCGTGCTTCTTCATGGCGTTCTTTGTTGACAATTTCCATCTGTTGAAGCATATGAGTGATGTCCGCATTTGGTGTTGAGGCTGAAGTACCACCGGAGAATGGAGGGGCTGTAGGTTCAGGTACATAGTTGGTAGGAGACCACCTTCGTGGCACCCAATCACCCCAACCAGCATTGGCCTCAGCTTGTGGGGCATCTGTTTCAGCCGCATCCTGCATTTCTTCATCAGGCTGATCTTCAGCAACATGGATGCGTTCCGAGGGCACGTCAAAGTTGTAAATTCTGGTTTTGGATTTTCTTTCGAAGAAATAGAAACATTTGCGGTCCTTGTCCCACCGATATCCCATATGCGATAGAGTGGCAGAGTCAAACTCTTGAGCAGCAGATGGAGATAGGAGAGGAACAATAGGTATTGCAACTTTCCAAAACTTAAGAATTTTCATTATTTGAGAGGCATAACCTAGAGCCACATTCTTGGAGTTGTCTCGCACGAAAAATAGACGTTTTACAAAGTAATTAGCCCAATTTAAGAACACCTTATTTTGCAAAATGTAGAGAAGATGTATGCTGGGCCTGTCCAACCGCGAATGTCCACTGTTTGTTGGACGCAGAATATGTGTAATAATCCAGTGAAGAATACGCGGAGTTTGCTTGATCATACCAGACGTGACGTGTTCATCATCACTCAACGGTCTGTCTATCTTTAGGATAGATGGAGTAAAGTCCTTCATGTCAAATTCAGGATCAAAATGCAGGTCATGCCAGGACTTGACAGCCATCGACGGAAGCGGCATTTGAAATACCGTTTCCCAATCAGAGGCTTCAAAGGTATATGTTCTGACTCCGATAGAACACCGGAACATATAGCCTCTACCAGTTTGTAAGCCAGCATAAAAGACCCGAATGAAATCCTCATGATAATCATCCTTTGGGGACAGAAACGACCCAAGTCTTTGTGCATGTAAGAGTTCAACCACTTCATTTAGGTGTAGGTGAATAGCATCTGTTTTATCAAAGACGTGAGGTTTCATGACTAACCTTGTCTTGAAGGATTCCTCAAATTCAGCAGCAACAGCAGGATGAAGTAGCTCTAAGGCATTTGAAGGAACGTCTGGTGGTTGCTGAGATGTACCGGCTGTTTCCTTTCCCTTTCCTTTTCCTTTGGCTCTGGCTGGAATAGTGCGTGGAGGCATGGTGATGTGAGATTTAGGGTTTTAGAGAGAGAGTGGAGATGAGGAGGATTAGGGTTAGCCACTGGTTTTGGGGTTTTTGAGGGCAGATGATATGAAGTCTTGAGATAGGAAGTGATATGATTGGCTGATGTGTCGATGCATGAGAGAGAAAGAAATGCATTTAATTCAGATAGCATCAGTATGTATCGATGCAGATGGTCATGCGTCGATGCCAAATATTCACAATGGGCATGTGTATCGATACATGCGATGGATGCATCGATGCATCCTGAAGCAGTTTTAAAAAAATTTGAATTTCAGAATGTATGGATCGATGCTTGCTTCGTTTGTGTTGATGCATACTGATGCTGAACTAGCTTTTAATGAATTTTAATGCAGTATGAATATGCATTATGCACTATGTCATGATGATTATGCTCAAGAGAGATTCAGAAGTCAGATTGTTAATGTGCACACAATATGGATAAGGAGTATATGCAATCAAATTTTATATCAACTAGAGTAAGAACATTTGTTCTAACATACACAATCACTTAGCAATAAGAAAATTGTAGAAAGGATTGATATTACCTCTGTTGGAGAACTCTTGTGATGGATAACTGACATCTAAAACAGCTCTTATCAACCATGGTGAGGTATAATATAATTAAGAGGTAACATGCTTATGACATCAATTGAGAAAGATCTAAGATTCCCAATTCACGACGAATGTTGAAGAAAGGTTCCGTTGCCAACGGTTTAGTGAAAATATCAGCAAGCTGATTTTTGGAATCAACGTGCTCAAAGACAACGTCTTCTTTTTCAACATGATCACGAAGGAAATGATGTCTAATCTCTATGTGTTTAGTGCGTGAGTGTAAAACAGGGTTTTTAGTAAGGTTTATGGCACTAGTGTTGTCACATTTGATAGGAATACGTTTGAGTTGAATGTTGAAGTCTTGTAGTTGTTGTTTCAGCCATAAAATCTGAGCGCAACAACTACCGGCTGCAACGTATTCTGCCTCTGCAGTTGACAAAGCCACAGAAACTTGCTTTTTGCTATGCCAACTGACCAAGGAGTTTGAAAACAGGTGATATGTACCACTTGTGCTTTTCCTATCTGATTTGCAGCCAGCAAAATCAGAATCGGAGTACCCTACTAAGCTACAATCACTTCCTTTGGAATACCAAAGCCCATATTTAGGTGTTCCGTGAAGATATCTAAATATGCGCTTCACCGCTTTTAGGTGCGATTCCTTAGGATTTGATTGATAGCGTGCACACATACAAACACTAAACATGATGTCAGGTCTAGAAGCAGAAAGATACAAGAGAGATCCAATCATACCTCTGAACCTTTTGACATCTACACACTTACCGTGCTCATCCTTATCTAGATTTCCGTTGGTAGGCATTGGAGTGTCGATTGATTTTGAGTCATTCATTCCAAAGCGCTTGAGTAGTTCTCTGCAGTATTTTGTTTGACATACTGCAGTACCCTCATCAAGTTGCTTTATTTGCAGTCCTAAGAAGTAGTTCAGCTCCCCCATTAGACTCATCTCAAATTCACCCTGCATAACCTTAGAAAATTCTTCGACCAAGTGTATGTTAGTTGAACCAAATATAATATCGTCGACATAAACTTGAACTAAAAGAATGTGCTTCCCTTTGTGTTTAATAAAGAGAGTATTGTCCACTTTACCTCTTGAATATCCATGATCAATCAGGAATTTGCTAAGCCTTTCATACCAAACCCGAGGGGCTTGTTTAAGACCATACAAAGCTCGTTTTAATTTGTAAACATGATCTGGATTTTCAGCATTTTCAAAACCAGGAGGTTGTGAAACATATACTTCTTCATTTATGACACCATTGAGAAAGGCACTCTTTACGTCCATTTGGTAAAGCTTAAAATCCTCAGAACACGCATAGGCAAGCAAAAGACGTATAGCTTCAAGGCGAGCAACTGGAGCATAAGTTTCCTCATAGTCTATTCCATCCTCTTGGTTATACCCTTGTGCTACTAAACGTGCCTTGTTCCTAGTAATCACTCCGTTTTCATCAAGCTTGTTCCTAAAAACCCACTTAGTGCCTATGATATGATGATCTCGCGGACGAGGGACAAGTTCCCAAACGTCATTTCTTTTAAATTGATTAAGCTCTTCTTGCATGGCCATTAGCCAAAATTCATCAATCAAGGCCTCTTTGGCATTCTTAGGTTCTACTTGTGAAACAAACGCGAAGTGAGAACAAAAATTACTTATCTTAGAACGAGTCATTACTCCCTTTGAAATGTCTCCCAAGATGTTGTCAATGGGATGGTCTTTTGAGGATCTCCAAGCTGTTGGAAGATCATTCACTTCAGCTGTCTTTTCTTCCTCAACTTCTTCATGACTAGTATCTTCCTCCTTCTCATGGGCAGCTGTTTTGGACTGATCAGTTTCCTCAGCAGCTTCCTTGAGTATGTCTTCTGTAGATACACCTGCGTCATCAAAAGAAATACCTTTTCCGACATTTTTCGGATAAGACTCATCAAAAGAAACATGAACAAATTCTTCAACAGTAAGTAAACGCTTATTATACACTCTATATGCTTTACTTGACAGTGAGTAACCAAGAAAGATACCTTCATCCGCTTTTGCATCAAACTTCCCAATGTTTTCCTTACCGTTATTCAAAACAAAACATTTACAACCGAATACGTGAAGATGTGACAAGTTTGGTTTTCTTCCTTTCAAAAGTTCATAAGGAGTTTTGTTTAAAATAGGGCGAATTAAGATTCTGTTTAGAACATAACAGGCTGTGCTGACAGCATCAGCCCAAAAGTATTTTGGTAATCCACCCTCATTAAGCATTGTTCTTGCCAACTCCTCTAAAACACGATTTTTACGCTCCACAACGCCATTTTGTTGTGGAGTGCGAGGGGCTGAAAAGTTATGCTCAATACCATACTTGTCACAAAACTTCTCAAAGTGATAATTTTGAAACTCACCACCATGATCGCTACGAATTGTAACTATTTTGGAATTCATTTTGTTTTGGGACAGATTTGCAAAAATTTTAAAAGCAGAATAAGTTTCATCTTTGCTATGAAGGAATATAGTCCAAGTGAATCTAGAGTAGTCATCAACTATTACAAAGCCATAGTAATTTCCACCTAGGCTCTTTGTCCTAGAAGGTCCAAAGAGGTCCATATGGAGAAGCTCAAGGGGTCGTGAAGTTGAAATTACATTTTTAGATTTAAAAGACACCCTTGTTTGCTTTCCCATTTGGCACGCGTCGCATAGGTGGTCTTTTGAAAATTTTATTTTTGGTAGACCGACTACTAGATCCTTAGATACAACCTTATTTAGCAAATCGAAGTTAACATGCGCTAAACGTCTATGCCAAAGCCAAGAATCATCATTCAAGGTGACTAGACATTTAGTATTTGTTAAAGGTACATCAAACAAGTCAAGCATATAGATATTGTTTACTCTTACACCCTTAAACACAATGTTTTGTTCAACATGTTCAATTATGTAGCAAGTTTTTGTAAACGACACTTTATAGCCCATGTCGCATAGTTGACTTATGCTTAACAAATTGTGTTTAAGTCCCTCAACTAAATGGACATTTGAAATAGTAGTGGTGGAGGGATTACCTACACTACCTTTGCCGAGTATAGCTCCTTTGTTGTTGTCTCCATAAGTAACATATCCCTTTTTCTTTGCCTTGAAGTCTATAAAAAGCGATATGTCACCGGTCATGTGCCTTGAGCAGCCGCTGTCAAGAAACCACCTTCTATCTGCGGAGGCAAGGCACTCATCCTACAACATCAAAAGAGAGAAGTTGGTACCCAATTTTCATTGGGTCCAAGTGGGTAAGTGCTAACATGGTTGCCTTTTGGCTTCCATTGATAAATGCCTTTAGGGACAAGAAATCTCCTAAATTTGCATTTCTCAATGGTATGGCCAGCATGGCAACAATAATGACATAAACCATGATGATGTGTTTGTTGTTTCTTGTTTATTGAATCCTTTAGAATAAAAGAGTATTTTGCATATGGAGGATTCAATGACTTCTTAAACAACTTGGGGTCAACGGCATAAGTAACTTTAGGTTGTAGCGCTTTCTCTAATTTGACCTTAAGAGTGTTTACCTCTTTTTGCCAAATATAACAAGCGTCACAATACCTAACTCTACTACATCCGTCAATTTCAATATTTTTTGAATTTTCTGCAATACTAGCTTTCAACGCTTCTAACTCAATTTCAGCTTTGTTTACTTTACCTTCCAAAAATGAAAAAATATGTTTGTCGGAAGATAGTCTTTTAAAAGCATATACAGCTTCGTTATGCAGTTTTTCAAAAGCTATTTTTAGTTCCAAAAAAGACATAGAAGAGAAATTATTGTAGTAGGCTTGTTTTACCTTTTTGTCATTGTTTTTCTTCTTGTGGTAGGACAGATTTTTTGTGTGAGCCATAAGGCACAGATTTGCTGCTTCATCATCATCACTTGAGCTTTGTGTGCTTGATGAATCGCTATCACTTTCCCATGCAATGTACGCTCTTCTTTGTTTGTTGTACCCTTTTGGTGAATCCTTTCTTTGATCCTTATACTTTATAGGGCAATCCGTTTTATAATGTCCAGATTTACCACAATTAAAACAGGATCCACTTCCTCTACTCTTCTTGTTCTCTTCTTGTTTCGAATTTGTAGATTGTTTTCGAAACTTCATGAGATTTTTGTCAGAATGCTTGACTCCATTCTTTCGAATGAATCTATTGTATCTCTTTACAAACAGTCCCATTTCCTCATCATCTGAGTCTTTGTCACTACTTGAATCATTGTCGCTTTGCTCTTTTCGTGAGGACTTAGAGCTAGAGGCCACAAGAGCTATTGGCTTCTTCTCTCCCTCTTTGTCTCTTTTCTTCTCCTTTTCCTTCTTACTTTTGTTCTCATATTTTTCAAGACTTTCCAATGCTTGCTGATGTTCTTCCAGCTTTCCAAACAAAGTTGTAATCGTAAGTCTTGTTAGATCGTTGGCTTCCTTGATTGCTATTACTTTAGGTTGCCACTCCCTGCTAAGACACCTGAGAATTTTATTAGTAGCAATTTCATTGGAAATAGGTTTTCCAAGAGCATTCAATCGGTTAGTTAGATGAGTGAATCTCTTTTGCATGTCGGAGATGGATTCTCCTTGTTTCATGCGAAAGAGCTCAAACTCTTGATTGAGTGTGTTAATGCGGGACTGTTTTACTTCAGTAGTACCCTCATGGGCAACTTCTAAAGCGTCCCACATTTCTTTAGCTGTCGTGCAATGGGATACTCGATAATACTCATCAACACCAAGTGCTGAAATTAACATGTTTCGGGCTCTCCAATCACACGACCACTTTTTCTCATCTTTCTCATTCCAATCATCTTCTGGTTTAGGTACTATGGCGCCAGCTGCATTAGTCATAGTAATTTGAAACGGACCGTTTTCAATGGCAGCCCATACTAGCCTATCCACAGAATTTATATGAACTCGCATGCAGTCTTTCCAGTAGCCGTAATTTTCACCGTTGAAAATAGGCGCTCTATTATACGCCCCCTTTGGTTCAAAATCCATACTGTTACAGGCAGCCACAGAGCACCAGCGAACCGGCGCTCTGATACCACTTGTTAGACGGTGTGGCTAGTGATCGAGAGGGGGGGGGGGGGGTGAATAGATCACCTCTTTTAAATTTAACGGATTTGAAATTTTATCAAAGTTTTCAAAGTTGGCGGAAAAATCAGTCCCGAATCGACTTCCGTCTATTCTGAACCGCTACTAGAAAGCCGGACACACAAGTTTAATTGCTGGATTTTAATGATAATGGCAGAAACAATTCACACCAGAATTTTAACTAATTGAATGCACTTATCATTAAAGTCTATTTCCAATGAATAAAATCTAGCTAACCGTTTTGTCAAACAGTTGGTGTGTATGTGATCGATGAGAAACAGCAATGGAGTTTGATTAAAAGTTTTCTTGCCACTGCTGTCTTGCAACAGGAACAATCACCACACACTAACTGAAATTGCGAAAACAGTTTTAAAACGTAAAGAGGAGTAAGGTAAGAGTACGATACGCAGAGATTTGGTAAGGAAGTTCCCCACGTCGTCCTCGCGTGTGGGTACGTCTCCCTCTCAATTTCAAATGAAATTGAGAACTTTGATTATCAATATTTGTCGAATCCGTTGATACAAGGTTATGATACAAAGACAGAATTCTAAACTCTAAGAACCTCTTCTTGTATGAACCTTCACTTGATCTGAGCACGATTAAGATTTTCCTACACGAAATTGCAAACAATTCACCGGTTCCACGACCTGCTTGCGAAATCCCCCGATTTCCAAACGCAACGATGCGGCTGAATATGTTCTGCAAACGTGACTCCCAAACCCTCAAGAACACTCCAGTTCTTGAAGGACAAACCAGTAGGTTTTTCCTAGAAACCCCCTTCAATCTTCAACTCAGCTAGATCCTCGATCGTTTCACTGCAAACCACAGCTAGATCCTTGATCGTACCACTGAACGTTATCTCGATGCTTCTTTAATCCAAAGAACAAGAATGATTATGTGTAAATGTTCTTGAAGAAAAGTGATTGAGAAGATGAAGAAGATGAAGTCTCGTTCAGGTTTCTAATTGCTCTCAAACAATTGCTCCAACACTGCTTTTGATCTTGTGTTCAATTGTTTTCCCTCAATGAATTCGTCTATTTGCACTGCTGTCATAACCTGTCTTATATATGCTGCAAAACAGTTACTGTTATAACATAAAACAGCTTTATGTATTGATGCATAAGAGTGTGCATCGATGCATACTGTAAGATAGGTGAATTTTTGGTGAAATTTATTAATCATGTATCGATGCATAATTCGTATGTATCGATGCATGTGATTATTTCACTAGTATGTATCGATGCCTAATGCGCATGTATTGACACACAGGCTATTTCAATTGGTCATGTATCGATGCAGGGATCGTGTGGATCGATGCATAGAGTCTTTAGCCTTCCATGTATTGATGCATACTGAACAGAAAGGTTTTGTGATTTATCACATGCTGTATGTATCGATGCAGAGACTTATGTATTGATGTATACTGACATAAAATGCATTTTAATTGTTATTTTAAGGGAAGTATCAATGTAGGTTTATATGTACAGTTATACAACAATAGAGTGGGATGGAAAACATAATAAAAACACAAATGTATCATGTAATGCAATGCACAACCAACATTTGGATGATGATCACACAATTTGCTATCATTAAAAATTAATTCAAGGTAAAGAATTCTCTCACAGAGAAGACATGCTGTGCTTTGGCTTGGGCCGCTAAGCGTTTTCACCAGTATATGTTGAATCATACGACTTGGTTTATATCCAAAATGGATCCAATCAAGTATATATTTGAGAAACCTGCTTTAACCGGGACGAGTTCCCGTTGGCAGATGTTGTTGTCTGAGTATGACATTGAGTATCGAGCTCAGAAAGCTATTAAAGGTAGTATCTTAGCTGACCACTTGGCACATCAACCAATTGAGGATTATAAGTCTGTTCAGTACGACTTCCCTGATGAGGAGATTCTGTATTTGAAAATGAAAGATTGCGATGAGCCTACGCTCGATGAAGGGCCAGATCCTGGTTTCCGATGGGGTATGGTATTCGATGGCGCTGTTAATCAGTATGGAAATGGTATTGGGGCAGTGATTATTACTCCTTAGGGCACCCATTTTCCTTTTACAGCTAGGCTAACTTTCAAATGCACGAATAATATGGCGGAATATGAGGCCTGGATTATGGGTTTGGAAGAGTGTATTGATCTTAGGATCAAACATCTTGATTTTTATGGTGATTCGGCCCTTGTTGTTAATCAGATTAAGGGTGAATGGGAGACGAATCAGCCTGGCCTCATCCCATACAGAGATTATGCAAGGAGGATTTCAACTTTCTTTACTGAGGTTGACTTCCATCATATTCCTCGAGATGAGAATCGGATGGCAGATGCTCTTGCTACACTTGCTTCTATGATTGTGGTGAAATATTGGAATGAAGTTCCCAATATCACTGTAATGCGCCTGGATAGACCAGCTCACGTGTTTGCAATTGAAGAAGTGAAAGATGATAAGCCACGGTATTTTGATATCAAGTGCTTTCTCCAAAGTCAGATTTACCCGCCTGGGGCATCTGTTAAAGATAAGAAGACTTTGAGAAGATTATCTAGCAGTTTCTACCTCAATGGTGATGTGCTTTATAAGAGGAATTTATACATGGTTCTGCTTAGATGCGTGGATAGACACGAAGCAGACCTGTTGATGACTGAAGTCAATGAGGGTTCATTTGGTACTCATTCCAATGGACATGCCATGGCAAAGAAGATGTTGAGAGCATGCTACTATTGGCTGACAATGGAGTCTGACTGCTGCAAATATGTGAAGAAATGCCACAAGTGTCAGATTTATGCGGATAAGATTCATATTCCCCCGACACTTCTGAATGTTATTTCCTCACCATGGCCTTTCTCCATGTGGGGAATTGACATGATTGGCATGATAGAGCCAAAGGCGTCGAATGGTCACCGTTTTATTCTCGTAGCAATTGATTACTTCACCAAGTGGGTTGAAGCGGCATCGTATGCGAACATGACTAGGCAGGTGGTTGTGAAGTTTATCAAGAACCAACTTATATGCCGTTATGGTGTGCCAGATAAGATCATTACTGATAATGGATCTAACTTGAACAACAAGATGATGAAGGAGCTGTGTAGCGAGTTCAAGATTGCACATCATAATTCTTCTCCCTACAGACCCAAGATGAATGGGGCTGTTGAAGCTGCTAACAAGAACATCAAGAAGATTATTCAGAAGATGGTTGTTACGTACAAATATTGGCATGAGATGTTGCCATTTGCCTTGCATGGCTATCGTACATCTGTCCGCACTTCAACAAGGGCAACCCCTTTCTCCCTTGTATATGGCATGAAGGTTGAGATCCCATCAATGAGAGTCTTGATGGAAGCCAAGTTGATCGAGGCTGAATGGGTTCTGAGTCGTTATGACCAACTGAATTTGATTGAAGAGAAGAGATTAACTGCCATGTGCCATGGTCAGTTATATCAGCAAAGGATGAAGAAAGCCTTTGATAAGAAGGTCAAACCTCGTGTGTTCCGAGAAGGCGACCTCGTGCTCAAGAAAGTTTTGTCTTTCGCGCCCGATTCCAGGGGCAAGTGGACTCCAAACTATGAAGGTCCATATGTTGTTAAGAAAGCCTTTTCAGGCGGTGCTTTGATACTTACAACTATGGATGGGGAGGATTTCACTCGTTCTATGAATTCAGATGCAATCAAGAAATACTTCGCCTAAAAATAAAAACAGAATAGCTCACTAAGTCAAAAACTCAAAAGGGCGGCTTAGGCAAAAATGAGCGTCTCAGTGGATTGAAAACCCGAAAGGGCGGTCCAGGCAAA
Organism: Lathyrus oleraceus; assembly: GCF_024323335.1. Classification (NCBI taxonomy): domain Eukaryota; kingdom Viridiplantae; phylum Streptophyta; class Magnoliopsida; order Fabales; family Fabaceae; genus Lathyrus; species Lathyrus oleraceus. The sequence goes on from NC_066582.1 coordinate 20,670,655, forward strand.
AGTTAGAGACATGAAAAAATGAATATATATATATATATATATATCCCGCTAGATTGAGTACCTCACCCTGGGGAAATCTAGGCAAAAATTAGGGATTTGGCAAGTAACTGCATCCTGACAAAACTTTGTTCTTCAACTATCATCTGTCAAAGATTCTCGCTCAGTCATCGTCAACTGAAGCTTCAAATACATTGGATTCAGAGTTGGTGGAGAAATGGTCATTATGTTCAATGTAGCCTTTTTCCAATATATATCACCAATTTCAAATTTGTAAAGATCCATGGAGTCTCGCCATTTGCGGACTACCATCCTATCAAATAAATTTGAGCCTTTATCCAATTCTTTGCACTCTTACTTGTTTCTGTTAACAAATGTTTGCATGTTTTAATTGATAAATATCATTGTTTTAAACAAATAAAGTTTTTATGAATTGTTTTTTAAACAAAGTGAACATTCACAATGACTGAAAGGATAAATGGAATGTCTTCATTGCTCTCCCAAGGATAGTACGTTCTCCAAAAGGGTAAGACATTTGTTCATATTCTGGCATGTCTGTATCCTCTCCATCATCTTTCAAGTTGTCTCCCCAGCGAGCGCAGAGAAGGGTGATACATCATCAAATCCCCAGAGAGTCTGGAGTTTTGGCCTTGATCTTTTTAGAGATGTGTATACCTCTATCTCAAATATCCCAACTCCTCAGAGAGTTTGAGTCTAGCATTTGTGTTTTATCAACTATATGGTTGTCATCCCTTGTATGGACTGACCTAAAATCCCTTATAGATTGATAAAAATTGATATGTTATCTATTCAGGAGGAAGTTTGTCTTTCCCTAGTGAGCAGAAATTCTCAGCACGAGTAGAAGTCCTCAGCAGAAGTAAGCATGTGTTCTCTGCAAAGCTATCTTTTAGATATCTCCTCAGCAGTAGTTGCCTAGAGCAAGTGGTGAAGGGTTGTTCCCTTTTTCATCCCCAGCATGGCACGTGTTGATGTAGGATTCGTTTCCGATCCCCTTGGCCAGGACAGTTCTTCCGGCGATACTTGTAGTTATCTCCATCATGTTGGCTTACAACTCATCCCTAGTAGGGTTGCTCACAACAGACTATCCCCAGTATGATCGCCTACAGTCTTTTCCTTAGTGGAGCTGCCTGATCAGAGCCTGGTATTTCTTTTCCCCTCCGTATTAGAAAGATTCCAAGTTGAGCTGGTGGTAAAGATGTGTTGTCCTTCCCCAGCGGAGCAAATGGTTCTCTCTCCTCCTAGCAGAGATGTCTCTCCAGCAGATAAGAAGAATTTGTTTTGATTGATAGAACTTCTATTTGGTGGTTGTTCCCCATAGAGTTTCATATCATTCTATGATAAGTTCCCCAGTAGAGTTTTCTTCTACGATGGATCTTATCCATGTTGAGCTCCCTAGTAGATTTTCCTCTACGATGGATCTTTTGTCTGTTCAACAGCAAATCTCTAGCAGTAACTCTGTATGAGGCTTTGCCTGATCCTAGTTTGGCATTGGTATCCCCTCCGAGTGGAAGACATTTTCTAGTGTTGAGGGATTTTGAGGAAGATGTATTGGTCCCCTCCCCAGCGGAGCAATTTGTGCCTTCAGCAGATTTGTCTCTTCATCAGTTAGAAGAGAATACTTGGTTGATGTGTATCTGTTCGGTGGTTGTTCCCCACCGAGTCTCACATCTTCCCCTGATAAGATTCCCAGTAGAGTTCTTCTATGATAGATCTTATTGATATCTCTGCATGTTCCCCGGCTGAGACTTTGCCTATCCGTGGCAGTTGATAGCTGTGACCTTTGCTTATCCCCGACGGTGGTCTTTGTCCCCAGCGGTGATTTGTGTCTCCTGGTATTTGATGCTCCCCGCCAGATTTGATTTCTCCTGTAGGCCTGGCTTTCTCTTTTGAGATGTTATACCGGATGTCTGTCCATTGATTCTCGGACCTGTTTGTGTTAGATATGTCCATTTGTCAACATTAATCATACATAAACCACGCATATACATGCATAATTATAGCATTCGGATATTCATGTTGCATTTTTTGCCATATATCTTTGCTTGTTGTGTCCTGCTATTGGTGAAATGTTCTTCCCCAAGAAAATGTTTGTGTCTGATCTCTCGATATAGAGTCAGTCCTATAGGCAGAAAATGTCTATCTATCCTTCATCATTCCCCACTGAGTTATATCCTCGTGGATGATCATTGTTTCAGTTTCCTACCTAATTATGTATTTGGATGGAATTACTCCCCTGAGTTATATCCTCATTGGGTTGAGTCTTATTTCATTGTGTCTGTCTAGATTGTTCCTAGATTTCCCCTTCAGTTCCCTGTGGTTTAGTTGTTCAATTGCTCAGTAACCAGTAATTGTTCATTCTTTTCCCCAGTGGAACTTTGTGGCCTTCTACCCAGTAACCGGTAGTTGTAAGTCCTATTTCTGTGGCCTTCTACCCAGTAACCGGTAGTTGTAAGTCCCATTTCTATGGTTTTCTACCCAGTAACCGGTAGATGTAATCCCCTCTTTGATGGTTATCTTTATCCAATATTCGATATTGATATTCCTTCGTTTCTCTGATTTCTTTTTCCTTTATGGTCATATTTCCCACAGAGTATTAACTTTTGCATATATACATTTGCATCATGAGGTCTCTTAGGGACCAAAATTCGTCTCTTTGGTATTATTTAGCCCATTCTACCTTGTCGAGACGAAGATTATAACCTTCATATCTCCGGCTAGAATGACCTTAAATAGGGGCATCTGTAAGACCCTAAGTTTGACCCTAAGATCCCTCATGGCATCATATCATTGCTCATTGCATTGCCTCAAGGATCATAGCATGTGTAGCTCCTTAACCCTTGGGTTGGGACTTGTGTGAGTTGGTTTGGGACCACCAAGCATGCTTGTATTGTATATTATTGATTTTCTTATTTTGTTTAACTAACCAAAAGCACAAAAATATGTCACTAACCTCTTTTGTTTTGAAGCTCAAGCAATCATGAGATCCCCTGCTCCTAGGAGGCTCCTATGCTCAATGAAGTGGGTAGATGAAGATGAAAGCAAGCATGAAAATGGTCCAAAAAGCTCTCAATCATCATATATGTCTCCCAAGTATCTCAATTTTCAAATTTGATCAAGATAAACCAAAGGGCTTGAGGCTTGTTTCCCAAGGAAACTCTAATTCAACTATGCATTGACTGTGCCTTGCTCATGAAGCAACCTCAACCTATGATCAAATTCAATCAAAGTAAGTTCTTCCATTCATTATTTTATGCATATATGAGCTTATGTGAGTATCCTCAATCATGCATTCATCAAGATTTGAGGTTCGGCCTTGAGAAGTTGACCAGTCAAGTCATCTAACTAAACTGAGGATCCCTGAGACCTAACTTGTGATGTGTTTGTCAAATGAAGATGACTCCAAGAGAAAAAATATTCTTAAAACCATATGAACAACTTTTATGTTCATAAAAAATCCATTTGAAACTTGGAAGGTCATCATTCATGTCAAAACATTATAGGTCATTTTGACTGAAACCCTAATTTTGGGTCAACTTCCTAAGGACCTAACTTCCTTATTTTTTTATGATTTTTGGGTGATACCAATTGCATTGGAAATCTTACGATGTCTACTTCAAATGTTATGTTGGACAAAATTTTATAATCATAAAAGAAATACATGTAATAATACAAAACATTATAGGTCACTTTGGACCAAAACCATTGAATTTTAAAAATGTCCAACTTCAAGTGCCCATAACTTTCTCATCAAAAATCCAAATTATGCAAAATTTAAGTCCAAATTGATCATATTAAAAAGATATAAACCTTTGATGTTGTAGGTTTTTCCATTTGAGGCTTGCATCATTAAAACAGAAGGGCTTAATGTTGGTCACTTTTGGCAAATTTTTCAAAGACATGTTTTGTACCTCAAACTTCAAGGTCAGTTTTCATAAATTTCCAAACTCGAAATGGATTTCTGCCCAACATAGCTTTTTTTCCTTATGTCAAGACCTTTCCAACCATTACTCAGATGTTTATGTTTGGATTTTCTATGTGTGACTTTCGAAGAGGTAAACATTTATGACCAATTGTGCAATTCACTTTATAATTTCATGCACAAGCCAATGAAGCTCAGAATGCATGTCCATTTCAACTCATTGTGATATCAGCTTGCAATTACACTTGATTTTGGGCCTCACATGCGCCTGTACATGCCCATGCATGGAGGACCCAAAGCTTCATGCACACGAGTATTTTCCCTCATTGCTTGCAACTCAACTATAAATACAATGCCTTGCATATTCAAATCTCAACCTCAAGGCAACCTGAAACTCTGCAGAAGTGAAAACCCAACCATACTCAAAGGAATTCTGATTTTTATTTCTCAATTTCAAACTTGAATTTCAACATAATCAGTTGATCTTGAAGTTTCAATTCCTAAGCCTTGCATCCTCACCATCTCTTGATCAAATTGGAAGCAAGAGTTTGAGTGGATCGTGCTGCATAAAGCTGCTCTTCAAAGGTATATTGCTCAACTATTTTGATCTGAATCTCATCATACAATGTGAATTTCTTGTGTTCAAACTGTTTTCTGAAGTCCTCGAGCAAGAGGTAGGCCAGTGGTGGTCTTGATTTTATGTTTTAAAGCATTTCAGTTTGCACACCTTGAATTTCAAGCTCAGATTTCTCACTTGATAGAAATCTTGAGGACAATCCAAGGTTACAGGGGTGATGTACATCACCCCAGCTTCATTTTGGTACATGGCTCATGTATTTTGGTTGAGGTTCAAAAACCTGCAACTGGTGGCCGGAGTTGGTTGGTCCACCGGAGAAGATGGTGGTTTCCACCACCATCCCCACGTGGATGCATCATGGCCTTCAGATCTCTCTCCAACGTTCTAATCTCAGCCATGCGTTATGTTTACCTTTTTTAATTCACTTTGTTCCGCGCTTGACTCATGACCATGGTACACACGAGCTTCTGGACCGCTTGATGTGTCCACGTCATTTAATGAAGTAGATCCAACGCTCCTTGTTTTTCCTATTTTCTATTTTTCTGTTTTATTTTCTTTTAATTCCTTTTTATTTCAAAAATTAATAACTATTTTATTTGGAGTGACAAAAATATGAGAGCAATGGCAAAAAATTTCTTGAAAAATCTAGTTTCATAATCTGATTTTTAATTATTTTTGTGATTCCATTTAATATTTTTTGTGAATTATTTTGTTTTTAATAGTTTTTAATTCATTTTAATTACTTTTTGATATCCAAAATTTCCAAAAATATTTTCTTAACACATATGGATCATGATAAGTCTATGAAAAATAGTCTCATCAATTTCTTAATTGATTTGAGATTTTAATCCATTTGTGTTATTTTTCTTGATTTTTAATTGTTTTAAAATAGTTTCTGTTTTCAAAAAATGTTGAGAAAATTTGTCAAACCTTGTTTGACCATGTTAGACCTATGATAATTCAATTGGACTTGTTGAAGTTGATTTGAGTTGAATTTGAGGTTTGACCATACTTTGTCCATTTTAATTGTTGCATTTATTTTAATTTCAAAAATACCAAAAAAATGTTTGACTTTGTTGACTTCTATTATTCATTTCTTTTCTGTTTTACATTGGTTGATGACGATTTGATTCACATTTGATCATTGTGTTTTGATTATGTCATTTGAATTCTCCTTTTGTCCATTTCATTTCATCTTCATCTTCTTCATTTTATTTTGGCCAATGAGTTAATGATTTGTGGTTAGCCTTGACATATGAGAGGCTTAACCTTCTTTGATCCAAATCAAACTCAGCTTGATCAAAGATCAAGTGAGTTGCTTTGTGTCCAAGATAGGTTGCTTCTTGGTCAAGCAAAAAACCTAAAATCCATACAAGGCCTTTCTTCTTTTCTTTTGGCATGGCAGGTTGTAGGAGCTTGGCTTACTAGTCATGATCTCTAACTTGTGTTTATTTTCCTATAATTTTATTGACCGGTCTCAGATAGGTGTGACTACTACATTAGTCCACTTACGATTGCTTAACATAGCGTTAAATTGTCTTATGACACACTAAAATTAACTATTAACTACTAACTTTAATTCAAGCATTTAATTCTTGCAATTTACTTTAATGTAATTTAATTTCTTGCTCATTTATTCATATTGCATTTTCTCTTTGCTCACTTGAGCTCATATTTTATGTTTATGCTATTTTTCTTTTGCTCACTTGAGCTCATTATTGTGAATAAATATATTGTTGCTTTGTGTTTGTTTTGTCTTTGTTTGTGTGAACCCAATGCAAAAAGGAGAAAGGACTTAGAATTATGACCTTACCTATGCTTAAAGGAGTTCAAGAGCAACTAGGCCTCATGCCTTTAGAATGCTAAATTTGTTGAAGAGCAACTAGGCCTCATGCCTTTAGAATGCTAAATCTTAAAGTTGACTTCAAAGGACCCTTTATCTAAACTCATTCTTTGTTCATTTCTCTTATTGTGTTGTGAACTTTTTGATTGTTTGTTCTTGTGTTATAGGGATTCCATCTTGAGATAGTAAGAAAGACCATTGTCATGAGTAGCCAAGTTAAGAGAGACAAGCCAAATGGAGATCCTAGGAGCTTGAATATAATATTTGTTTTGATTACTTGTTGCTTGCTAAGTCCAAAGGAAAGGAGCATCTTGAATAATCTTTATGATTTCAAGAAAAGGAACTCCAAGGGTTTTATCTCTTCTCTTATCTTTGCATGTTTAGGACTAGCCCCTTCTCTTCTTCTCTCCACTCTAACCCAAGCCAAAATCATTTTGTGCAAACTTTGACATAGTTTTCCAAACTAGAAACCTAGGCCTTATGCCTTTGATTTTTTTCAAATCTTTTCATTAATAGTCATTGTGAATGAACCTTAAGTCAACTTTGACCTCATTTTGTGAATACTTCTAACTTGTAAATACAACTCACTTCAAGTTGTTTTTGTGGTTCCAATGACCATTTTTTGTTAAAACCCTTTTTTCATAAACATTAGTCATAGGTTTGAGTTATCATAGTGGTTGATGTAAACCTCACCTTATCCTTAGTGATTGGACTATAAGTCTTACATACTTATTATAGGGTTAACCCCTCACTAGTATGTTGAAGCTCTCCTCACATGGTGGATTGTTGGTTTAGGTTGAGTTTTCTCCCTTTGATAACAAAAGTCCTTAAGGCTTTTGATCAAATCAATTCACCAATCTTTTTGAGATTTCTACCCCGAACTACGAGGTTTTGATCCTACCTTTGTGATGGTACGTAGGCAATGGGTTTATCCATTCAAACAACAAAATTGTAAATAATATGTATATTCTTTTCTCATCTCCCCAATCTTGTTTGCACAAATATTTTCACAAATACCAACCTACAATACACATTTACAAAAAGGGCTCCCTTAGAGTACTAAGGATGTTTTGGGTGCTTAAAACCTTCCCATTTCATAACCAACCCCCTTACCCAGATCTCTGACATTTTTATTAGTTTTTTTATTTGATAAAACTTCTTACTTGGTTTTGGTTCACTTTCTAACCTTTCCTTTGGATAAATAGAAGTGCGGTGACGACTCGAATTGTATGCTTACTTTTGATTTAGTCAATAAATCATAAGGTAACGAATACCTCGCTACACTAGGTAGACATGAAGCAGACTTGTTGATAACCGAAGTGCATGAAGGTTCCTTTAGTACTCATTCCAATGGACATGCAATGGCGAAGAAGATGTTGCGAGCAGGTTACAATTGGTTGACAATGGAATCTGACTGTTGCAAATTTGTGAAGAAATGCCACAAGTGTCAAAAATACGCTGATAAGATTCATGTTCCTCCAGCACTATTGAATGTTATCGCTTCCCCATGGCCCTTCTCCATGTGGGGAATTGATATGATTGGGATGATTGAACCCAAAGCTTCGAATGGACATCGTTTCATTTTGGTGGCAATTGACTACATCATAAAATGGGTTGAAGCGGCATCGTATGCAAATGTAACCAAGCAAGTTGTTGTAAGTTTTATCAAGAATCAGATCATATGCCGTTATGGTGTGCCAAGAAAGATCATTACTGATAATGGATCGAACTTGAATAATAATATGGTGGAAGCTCTTTGCAAATACTTCAAGATTGCACATCATAATTCTTCTCCTTAAAGACCCAAGATGAATGGGGTTGTTAAAGCTGCAAATAAGAACATCAAGAAGATTATTCAGAAGATGGTTGTCACGTACAAGGATTGGCATGAGATGCTCTCATTTGCTTTGCATGGGTATCGTACATCTGTCCGCACTTCTACAGGGGCAACCCCTTTCTCTCTTGTATATGGTATGGAAGCAGTGCTCCCCGTAGAGGTTGAGATTCCTTCATTGTGTGTGCTCATGGAAGCCAAGTTGACCGAGGCTGAATGGTGTCAGACCAGGTTTGATCAGTTGAATTTGATTGAAGAGAAGAGATTGACTGCCATGTGTCATGGTTAGTTATATCAACAAAGGATGAAGAAAGCTTTTGATAAGAAGGTCAGACCTCGTGTGTTCAGAGAAGGTGACCTTGTGCTCAAGAAGATTTTATAATTTAAGCCAGATTCTAGGGGAAAATGGACTCCTAATTATGAAGGCCCATATGTTGCTAAGAGAGCCTTTTCAGGCGGTGCACTGATTCTTACAACTATGGATGGTGAAGAGTTTACTCGTCCTGTGAATGCAGATGCAGTCAAGAAATACTTCGCCTAAAAAAAATAAAAGAATAGCTCGCTAAGTTGAAAATCTGAAAGGGCGGCTTAGGCAAAAATGAGCGTCTCGGTGGATTTAAAACCCGAAAGGGCGATCCAAGCAAAAATTAGAGACATAAAAACAGAAAATTTTCCCGATAAGTTAAGTACCCCACCTTGGGGCAACTTATGCAAAAATTAGGGATTATGGCAAGTAACTGCATTCTGCTGCCCTTCAAGGTTTTGAAGATTTGATTGGGCACAAGGGTTGATGTAACACCCTTCTAAATACCCCAAAATTTTTAATTAAAATAATAACATATCAAATCAGAGTAATTATGCCCCGAAGGGTGTCACACAATCATTTCACAACAACCATCAAATTATCCTGTCATGCTCATTTATTTAATCAAAATAAGACTCTTTTGCATAATTCGCAGCGGACACAAAATATCGACATTCAAATCATGTATTACATTACATGTAAAGTCGATCAACAACTAAATTAAAACATAGTCAAACATTCCCTCCCGATGTTACATCTACCAGAGCATGACCACTAAGGTCGACACTAGACTCCAAGGACTAGCTTCTACTCAACTCTGCTCGTTACCTGAAAACATAGTTGTAAGGGTGAGTTTCTCAATCAATATAATAAGCATTATACAACATTATGTAATGTTAAGTAAATACGCATTTGTTCACCCTAACCAGACTACACACTCAGCAACGGCAGTACCAACTCAACATCATACCCAACAATAACATATATCATATGTATAATCTCAAACCATACTCAATCATCAACAACACAACACATAATAACCATATAATACTGGAACACATCCATTCATATTATATGCCATACATTCATTATGCAATGAGACTCAACATATGCGGTACCGACTATTCTTGAACATATAGTTCAAGCTCACCGATCAAATCCAGATACGGCTACTAAGCTCACTAGTCCCACTCATTTGAGATCTAATGACTCACTCACCAATTCCTCACCATGGGAATTAGCTACAGCCCCGAAGGCTAGACTATGCACACTAATCATCTAGCATGCAAACATCAACAACAAATCCACAATGATTCACTCACTAATTCCTCACCATGGGAATTAGCTACAGCCCCAAAGGCTATGCCATATATAATATATACATTCACAACGATATGCATATCATCAGACATCCTCAATATTTTATCACATAAGCATATCAGATCATGCCAAACAACAACCACAGTATTAGTACACTCTACTAATACCTATACTACTCAAAGCCACGGGAAATGATCCCTAATATGTCATACATCAGCTGAATTACAACACTCAGCCTAAACAACCAAAACTACACAACAACAGCACAGAAAATACACAATTCTGCCCATACGCGTATTGCCTATGCCCATACGCGTATTGCCCACGCCTGACCAAGTCCATACGCGTACTGCCCACTCTCATACGCGTATTGCGCATTTCCTCGCCCAACCCATACGCGTATCACCTGTCTCATACGCGTATGCTACGCGTAACAATCTCCCATTACGCGTACCAACAAAGACCAATTTACGTTCAAAATTTCATCTTCCTCATCCATACGCGTATTGCCTAGTGCCATACGCGTACCAGCCATCTCATACGCGTATTGCCTAGTGCCATACGCGTATGACCAGAGACCAGAACTCTCAGATCTGCAATGGCTTTCTCTGCTACGAGATCTACTCAAACCAACCTTCCACAGTCCAATTTCTACACAGAAATCATTCATATTTTCAACACAATTCGTATCTTATTCGATTACACAAAATTTGACACTTTTACATCTAATTCCTACGAATTTTTTCTCAATTATACCCCAATTTCGTTCATCCAAAGAGTTCACAATTCATCATGCATCAATCTAATCAGAGGTAAAACAATAGTTTCTTACTACCCAGTACATATCATCCCATAATACCCGTTAATTGATGATAAACCCCCCTTACCTGAGTTAATCCAGCAATCTCTGAGCTCCAAGCTTTTCCTCTTCTCTTGCTCTGCCTTTTTGCCCTTTTTCCATTTTCAACCGCTTCTCTGTGTTTTCCTTTTCACGTGCAAAACCCTTTTTACCAAAAATGGGACTTTTTATTATTCCAACTTATTTTATTCCAAATAAATAATTATCCCAATAATTATTATTCCAAAATAATAATAATAATAATTCAATTATCTAATTAAATTAATAAACATATTATTAACTTAATTTAAATAATTATTATATTATTATCGGGGTGTTACAACTCTCCCCCACTAAAAGAGTTTTCGTCCTCGAAAACATACCTCAAGCGAACAACTCCGGATAAGACTCCTTCATCTTACTCTCCAGTTCCCAAGTCACATTGCCACCTGCTGGTCCTCCCCAAGCTACCTTCACCAAGGCAATCTCTTTACCCCGCAACTGCTTCAACTCTCGATCCTCGATCCTCATAGGTGATGTCTCAACAGTCAGGTTATCTCTCACCTGTACATCATCTACTTGGACTACATGCGACGGATCATGAATGTACCTCCTCAATTGAGACACATGAAAAACCTCATGCAAATTCGCAAGCGACGGCGGTAAAGCGATACGATAGGCTACCTCTCCTATCCTCTCCAAAATCTGATAAGGACCAATAAAACGAGGTGTCAACTTCTTCGACTTCAAAGCTCGACCAACACCAGTTATCGGAGTAACACGAAGAAACACATGATCTCCCTCTTGGAACTCAAGTGACTTCCTCCTCTTATCATGATAACTCTTCTGACGACTCTGAGCAATTCTCATCTTCTCCTGAATCATCTTAATCTTTTCTGTAGTCTGTTGAACAATCTCCGGTCCAACCACAGCACTCTCACCGGACTCATACCAACATAACGGTGTCCGACATCTCCTACCATACAAAGCCTCAAACGGTGCCATACCAATACTCGAATGAAAACTATTGTTGTAGGTAAACTCAATCAAAGGCAAATAACAATCCCAAGCACCTCCCTTTTCCAAAACACAAGCTCTCAAAAGATCCTCTAATGACTGAATCGTCCTCTCAGTCTGACCATCAGTCTGCGGATGATATGCAGAACTCAATCTCAGCTTAGTTCCCAAAGCCTTCTGCAAACCTTCCCAAAACTTCGATGTAAATCTAGGATCTCTATCCGAAACAATACTTGACGGAATACCATGCAAACTTACAATCTTCTCAATATACAATTCGGCTAATCTCTCTAACGGATAATCCATTCTGATCGGAATAAAATGAGCCGATTTTGTCAATCTATCCACAATCACCCAAATAGCTTCAAAATTCCTACTTGTCCTCGGTAAACCAGAAACAAAATCCATACTGATACTATCCCACTTCCACTCTGGAATAGCCAACGGTTGCATTAACCCAGACGGCTTCTGATGCTCAATCTTTGACTTCTGACAAGTCAAACAGGAATAAACAAAACTCGCAATTTCTCTCTTCATTCCCGGCCACCAAAATAACTTCTTCAAATCGTGATACATCTTCGTAGCTCCAGGATGAATACTCAAACCACTACGATGTCCTTCTTCAAGAATACTCTTCTTAAGTTCTGTAACATCCGGAATACACACCCGATTACCAAATCTCAAAACACCATTCTCGTCAACTCTGAATTCACCACCTTGACCTTGATTCACTAGAGTCAACTTATCAACCAAATGCACATCGGATTTCTGACCCTCTCTGATCTCATCCAGAATCCCACTTGTTAACTTCAACATTCCCAATTTAACACTATTGTGAGTACTCTCACACACCAAACTCAAGTCTCTAAACTGCTCAATCAAATCCAATTCCTTAACCATTAACATAGACATATGCAATGATTTCCTACTCAATGCATCAGCCACTACATTTGCTTTACCCGGATGGTAATTCAAACCAAAGTCATAATCCTTCAGAAATTCTAACCATCTCCTCTGTCTCATATTCAGCTCTTTCTGATCAAACAAATACTTTAAACTCTTATGGTCACTGAAAACCTCAAATCTTGATCCATACAAATAATGCCTCCACAACTTCATAACAAATACCACGGCTGCCAACTCTAAATCGTGCGTCGGATAGTTCTTCTCATGAACCCTTAGCTGTCTCGAAGCATAAGCTATAACCTGCTTATTCTGCATCAACACACCACCTAAACCCAACAATGAAGCATCACAATAAACCTCGAATAGTTCCGACGAACACGGTAATATCAGAATAGGAGCAGTAGTCAACCTTTTCTTTAACTCTTGGAAACCTTCTTCACATTTTGAATCCCAAACAAACACTTGCCCCTTTCTAGTCAACATCGTCAACGGTAACGCCAACTTGGAAAATCCCTCAATGAATTTTCTATAATAACCTGCAAGTCCAAGAAAACTCCTTATCTCAGAAACTGACTTCGGAGCTTCCCACTTAGACACCGCTTCTATCTTAGAAGGATCAACAGCAACACCACCTCTGGAAATCACATGACCAAGAAAACTAACTTCTTCTAACCAAAATTCACACTTAGACAGTTTAGCAAATAACTTCTTTTCTCGTAGAACTCCCAAAACCACTCTCAATTGCTTAGCATGCTCTTCTTCAGATTTCGAATACACCAAAATGTCATCAATAAACACCACAACAAACTGATCTAGATACGGATGGAAAATCCTATTCATATACTCCATAAATACTCCAGGCGCATTAGTCACACCAAAAGGCATCATAGAATACTCATAATGTCCATACCTTGTCCTGAAAGCAGTCTTCTGAATATCCTCAGTTTTTACACGTATCTGATGATACCCAGACCTCAAATCTATCTTGCTGAACACACTCGCACCAACCAATTGATCCATCAAATCATCAATCCTCGGCAAAGGATACCGATTCTTGATCGTCACTTTATTCAGTTGCCTGTAGTCCACACACAACCTCATAGTACCTTCTTTCTTCTTAACTAACAACACTGGTGCACCCCACGGTGACACACTCGGACGAATAAATTTCTTATCCAACAAATCTTCCAACTGACTCTTCAATTCAGTTAACTCAACAGCAGACATACGGTACGGAGCCATCGATATCGGTCTAGTACCAGGTACCAAATCAATCGAGAACTCAACTTCACGCTCTGGCGGCAATTCATTCACCTCTTCCGGAAACACATCAGGAAAATCACACACCACAGCTAGATCACCAATTACCAGTTTATCTTTAGCTTCCATAGTCGCTAACAGCATAAACAACTCTGCCCCATCAGCTACTTCCTCATTCACCTGCCTTGCTGATAGAAACAAACTCTTTCCTTCTTCAATCTCAGAAAAATCACAGTCTTATCAAAACAATTGATATAGACTCGGTTAAACACCAACCAGTTCATTCCCAAGATAACATCAATCTGCACTAGTGGAAGACACACAAGGTCTATCCCAAAATCTCTACCAAAAATACTCAAAGGACAATTCAAACAAACTGAAGTAGTAGTCACTGAACCCTTCGCAGGAGTATCAATCACCATACTTCCAAGCATCTCAGATATCTCTAACTTAAGTTTCACAACACAATCCAAAGATATAAAAGAATGAGTAGCACCTGTGTCAATAATAGCTACAAGAGGAAAGCCATTAATATAACACGTACCTCGGATCAAACGATCATCTGCAGAAGTCTCAGAACCCGATAAAGCAAAGACCTTGCCTCCTGACTGATTCTCTTTCTTCGGCTTAGGACACTGTGGACTGATATGACCCAACTCTCCACAGTTGAAACAAGTCACAGTCTTCAACCGACACTCTGCAGCCAAATGACCACCTTTTCCACACTTGAAACACTTCATCTCAGCACTGGTACATTCATGAACACGATGTCCAGCTCGACCACATCTGTAACACTTAACAGGAGCACTAGAGTCTCCCCCACTAGGCCTCTTCATCCCACTCTGTCTCTGAAAACCTTTGCCAGCTGCATACGGTTTTCCACGGTCATTCTGACTCTTGCCTTTCCTATCAACCCTTTGCTGATAGCTCTCTGCTCTAGCCTTGGAATCCTGTTCGAAAATCCTGCAACAATCAACCAAATCAGAAAACACTCTGATCCGCTGATATCCAATAGCCTGTTTGATCTCGGGACGCAGCCCGTTCTCAAACTTCACACACTTAGAAAATTCTCCAGCAGCCTCACTATAGGGAGTATAATACTTTGACAGCTCTGTGAACTTAGCAGCATACTCTGTAACAGACTTGTTACCCTGCTTCAATTCCAAAAATTCTATCTCTTTCTTCCCTCTAACATCCTCTGGAAAATACTTCCTCAGGAATCTCTCTCTGAACACAGCCCAAGTGATCTCAGCATTTCCAGCAGATTCCAACTCAGTGCGGGTAGCAACCCACCAATCATCAGCTTCCTCTGACAGCATATGCGTACCGAACCTGGCCTTCTGGTTCTCGGCACACTCAGTTACTCGGAAGATTCTCTCGATCTCCTTCAACCACTTCTGAGCGCCATCTGGATCGTATGCTCCCTTGAACATTGGAGGATTGTTCTTCTGGAACTCACTCAGTTGACGAGCAGCTCCCATTCCCACAACATTCGGATTTCCTCCAAGTACTCCAGCTAGCATACCCAGAGCCTCAGCAATCGCAGCATCATCTCTACCTCTTCCAGCCATCTCTATTCTGAGAACCCAAACAACTAAAACAATGAGTACTGATAGGTTACACAACACCTATACCGTACAGGGGAAACAGAATAATTACGACTCGACTCGACCGACTATGCTCTGATACCACTTATGTAACACCCTTCTAAATACCCCAAAATTTTTAATTAAAATAATAACATATCAAATCAGAGTAATTATGCCCCGAAGGGTGTCACACAATCATTTCACAACAACCATCAAATTATCCTGTCATGCTCATTTATTTAATCAAAATAAGACTCTTGTGCATAATTCGCAGCGGACACAAAATATCGACATTCAAATCATGTATTACATTACATGTAAAGTCGATCAACAACTAAATTAAAACATAGTCAAACATTCCCTCCCGATGTTACATCTACCAGAGCATGACCACTAAGGACGACACTAGACTCCAAGGACTAGCTTCTACTAACCTCTACTCGTTACCTGAAAACATAGTTGTAAGGGTGAGTTTCTCAATCAATATAATAAGCATTATACAACATTATGTAATGTTAAGTAAATACGCATTTGTTCACCCTAACCAGACTACACACTCAGCAACGGCAGTACCAACTCAACATCATACCCAACAATAACATATATCATATGTATAATCTCAAACCATACTCAATCATCAACAACACAACACATAATAACCATATAATACTGGAACACATCCATTCATATTATATGCCATACATTCATTATGCAATGAGACTCAACATATGCGGTACTGACTATTCTTGAACATATAGTTCAAGCTCACCGATCAAATCCAGATACGGCTACTAAGCTCACTAGTCCCACTCATTTGAGATCTAATGACTCACTCACCAATTCCTCACCATGGGAATTAGCTACAGCCCCGAAGGCTAGACTATGCACACTAATCATCTAGCATGCAAACATCAACAACAAATCCACAATGATTCACTCACTAATTCCTCACCATGGGAATTAGCTACAGCCCCAAAGGCTATGCCATATATAATATATACATTCACAACGATATGCATATCATCAGACATCCTCAATATTTTATCACATAAGCATATCAGATCATGCCAAACAACAACCACAGTATTAGTACACTCTACTAATACCTATACTACTCAAAGCCACGGGAAATGATCCCTAATATGTCATACATCAGCTGAATTACAACACTCAGCCTAAACAACCAAAACTACACAACAACAGCACAAAAAATACACAATTCTGCCCATACGCGTATTGCCTATGCCCATACGCGTATTGCCCACGCCTGACCAAGTCCATACGCGTACTGCCCACTCTCATACGCATATTGCGCATTTCCTCGCCCAACCCATACGCGTATCACCTGTCTCATACGCGTATGCTACGCGTAACAATCTCCCATTACGCGTACCAACAGAGACCAATTTACGTTCAAAATTTCATCTTCCTCATCCATACGCGTATTGCCTAGTGCCATACGCGTACCAGCCATCTCATACGCGTATTGCCTAGTGCCATACGCGTATGACCAGAGACCAGAACTCTCAGATCTGCAATGGCTTTCTCTGCTACGAGATCTACTCAAACCAACCTTCCACAGTCCAATTTCTACACAGAAATCATTCATATTTTCAACACAATTCGTATCTTATTCGATTACACAAAATTTGACACTTTTACATCTAATTCCTACGAATTTTTCTCAATTATACCCCAATTTCGTTCATCCAAAGAGTTCACAATTCATCATGCATCAATCTAATCAGAGGTAAAACAATAGTTTCTTACTACCCAGTACATATCATCCCATAATACCCGTTAATTGATGATAAACCCCCCTTACCTGAGTTAATCCAGCAATCTCTGAGCTCCAAGCTTTTCCTCTTCTCTTGCTCTGCCTTTTTGCCCTTTTTCCACTTTCAACCGCTTCTCTGTGTTTTCCTTTTCACGTGCAAAACCCTTTTTACCAAAAATGGGACTTTTTATTATTCCAACTTATTTTATTCCAAATAAATAATTATCCCAATAATTATTATTCCAAAATAATAATAATAATAATTCAATTATCTAATTAAATTAATAAACATATTATTAACTTAATTTAAATAATTATTATATTATTATCGGGGTGTTACAGTTGACATCAGTTCATTATCTCAGCAGCAGTCAATAGCACAGCGGATATCAAGAGTTGGTAGAAGGATTAAGGATCATTTGTATTCAATGTAACCCTTTTCCATTGTAAATTACCATTTTCAACTTTGTAAAAATCTATGGAGTCTTGTCATTTACAGACTACCATCCCATTAAATAAAGTTGAGCTTTTATCCAATTGTTTCTACTCTTATTTACTTCATCCAATAGTTTTAAATTTTATTATGATCATTTTGAAAATTAAATTTTTCATCAAAATCAGTTTTCGTAAATATATAAAAGCAAGAACTTTTCAAAGCAATTAAAAGGAATATCAATAGCATTTTAATGGATAGCAAGTCCTTAAGTGCGAAACATCAGAGGTTCCCCAAGCAGTTAACCCTTCAGGTATCCCTAGACGTTTGTGTTGATTCAGTTCCTCGGTGGAGTGTTTGATCCCCAGTGGAACTTATTTCTTTGTCCCTAGCTGAGTTGGTTGATTCAGATACCCAGCGGCGTGTCCTTGTCCCTAATAGAGTTTCGGCCTTCCCCAGTGGAGTTCGTATTTCCTCAGCAGGATTGGTCTTTGGAGATGGTTGATTTTCCCCAGTAGATCGCATTGGTTTTCCCCACCGATCGCTAGTTGACTTGCTCCCAGTCAAAATTCTCTCCTGGTTTCTGAGCAGCTTTTGTTATGATTGTTCTCTGTAGGGTTGTCTCCCACTTTTATTGTGTTGACCTAAAATTCCCTACAGATTTGAGTGTTCTTTCCTCAGCAGATCTCCTCCTTCCTCAGCTAGGGTTGAGCCATTGAGGTGTTGATCTCTCTGTTCTCCAGCAGTTGTCTCCATACTTTGTGGATTGACCGAGGATTGTACCGATGATTCAAATTCTTTGCGACACCTTTGTATCCTTTGTGATCATGTTGTCAGCATAATCATCATATATACATATACATACACATTCATATAATTTCATGATTTGCATTATCATATTTGATTGATTCATTTGAGTCTATTCTTTATTATGGCGGTACTTGATCCCCATACAAATTCTGGTGTTTGTCCTCCTTCAATTGTAGAGTGTCAGCCCTTTAAGCAGAAAGACTTTAACCTTTCTCCTTTTCCCCACTGAGTTGTTTCCTCGTGGATAATTATTACTTCAGTTTCCTCCCCAGTAGTTTATCTGGATGGAATCACTCCGCTTGGGTTATATCCTCAATGGGTTGAGTCTTGATTGACCGTTTCTTTCTAGCTCTTACCTAGATAGATGCTTTGAGTCCCCTAAGAGTCTATTGCCCAGTAATTGGTAATATTCTTCTTAGTTTGCAGTTTGTTACTTCTTGCCCAATACCCGGCAAAAGTATCCCAGATTTTCCAGTAGTAGAGTCCTTAGTGGATCTATTCCCCAGGAAGTATATCCTTGATATGTTCATCCTAACCGGTGACAGATATCTTTCTCTCCCCTTTTTGAGTATATCCTTGATATGTTCATCCTAACCGGTGACGAATATTCTTTTCTTCGTATTCTACCCAGTAAAAAGGTAGTTGTAATCCCTATTTTTGTTTCCCAGAGAGTTAATCCTTGATATGTTCATCCTAACCGATGACGGGTTTCCTTCTCTTTGCGGTCTTCTACTCAGTAACCGGTGTAACGGGGTATTCGTTACCATTGGAGATATTGACTAAATCCAATGTAAACCATACAAATCGAGTCGCCACCGCACTTCTATTTATCCAAAGGAATGGTTAGAAAGCGAACAAAAACCTAAAAGTTTTATCAAATCAAAAACTAGTAAAAATGTTAGAGATCGGGGTAAGGGGGTTGGTCATGCAATGGGAAGGTGTTAAGCACCCAAAACATCCTAGGTACTCCTAGGGAGCCCTTTTCACACTTGTGGTAAGGTTGGTATTTTGTGAAAATTTGTTTGTGCACACATGATTGAAGAGATGAGAAGAGAATATACAAATTATTTACATTTTGTGTTTGAATGGATAAACCCATTGCCTACGTACCATCTTAAAGAAGATTAGGATCAAAACCTAGTAGTTTGGGGTAAAATTCTCGAAAACAAGTTGGTGAATTGATTGGTCCAAAAGCCTTAAAGGTCTTTTGTTATCTAAGGGAGAAAACTCAACCTAAAACCACAAATCCACCATGTGAGGATAGCTTCAACATGCTAGTGAGGGGTTAACCCTATAATAAGCATGGAAGACTCATTGTCCATAACTAAGGATATAGGTAAGTATTATATCTACCTCAAGGATAACTCAAACCTAATAGCTAAAGGTTATGAAAAGTTTTGATTAAGAAAGCGGCAATTGAAACCATAAAAGTATTTGAATGAGTTATATTTACCAATGAAAAGTATTTACAAAATGTGGTCAAAGTTTACTTAAAGGTTCAATTCAAAATAAGTGTTATGAAAAGAGAGTTTAAAAATCAAAAGCATAATGCTTAGGTTCCTAATGTTTAAAAGAAGTGTTAATGTTTGCATAAAAAGTTTTGGCTTGGGTTAGAGTGGAGGGAAGAAGAAGAATGGCTAAAGTCCTAATCATACAAGAGATGAAGGAAAAGAAATAAGACCACAAATTGAGTTCCTCTCTTGAGATCATATTTATGATCCAAGTAGCTCCCATCCTTTGTGTAGCGGTGTATTCGTCGCTATATGATTTATTGATTAAACCATAAGCAAAGCATACAAAGAATCGAGTCGCCACCGCACTTTTATTTATCCAAAGGACTGGCTAAAAAGCGAACAAAAGCCTAAGAAGTTTTACACATAGAAAACTAATGAAAAGATCAGAGATCGGAGTAAGGGGTAAATTACGCAATGGGAAGGTGTTAGGCACTCAAAGCGTCCTAGGTACTCCTAGGGAGCCCTTTTCACACTTGTTGAATGAAAATGTTTATTTGTTTATGACATATTGTGCAAACATGAATGGGATGATGAGAAAAGAATGTACAATTTTATTTTTGTGTTTGAATGGATGAACCCGTTGCCTACGTACCTTTCCATGAAAAGGTAAAGGATCAAAACGTCGTAGTTCGGCTAAAAGATTTCCAAAATATCAGTGGATTCAATTTTAAAACAAGAGCACTAAGGCTTTTCATTCTCAACTGGAGAAAACTCAACCAAGACCAACAATCCACCATGCGAGGATAGCTTCAACATACTAGTGAGGGGTTAACCCTATAATAAGTATGGAAGACTTACAATCAACTCACTAAGGATATGGTGAGGCTTATATCAACCACTATGAGAATTGAAACCTATGGCTAATGTATGAAAACATATCAACAATGGACAAAGCCACAAAACAATTGAATGGGTGAAGTTAATTGATTATGATTATTCACAAAATATGTTCAAAGTATGATTAGTATTCAATTCAGAAAGAAATATTATGAAAAGTGAAGTTTGAAAAGTCAAGGACTTAAGGTCCAGGTTTCTAATTTGAAAAGGCATGAAGATGTTTGCACAACATGTGTTTACAAGTTTTTAAAAGTCAACAAGTGAAAAGGGGTTTTGGAAACAAAAAGGGTGTAGATGAAGGAATGTAAAACTTCCTAGAAGTTCACCTCTTGAAATCATATAGAAGATGATTCAAGTGTGTCCTTTGGAATAGGCAACAAAGCAAGTAAACAAATAAAAGGCAAGGTGATACCGGATGCCACTCAATGGACTTACACCAATCTCACAAACAAAAGCAGATACCGGATACCAATAAATGGATTTACACCAATCTTCTAAAACAAAACAATGATACCGGATGCCAATAAATGGTCTTACTCCAATCTCACAAACAAAAGCGGATACCGGATACCAATCTATGGATTTACACCAATCTCCTAACACAAAACAAAACATGGATATCAGATGCCAATCTATCTGGACTTACTCTAATCTCCAAAGGAGGATCATAGGAGTACAAACGCCAACAACATGGACTTATAATTGCATCCTCACATACAACAGACAAACAAAAAGCACTAAGCAAAGAGGACACGAGTAGCCAATGAAATGGTCTTACACTAAATCCCTTCCAAATCATAGGAACAGAGGCCAACAACTGGACTTATAACTGATTCCTCAATGGGCAAACCCAAACAAATCACAAAGATATGAAATGATGATCATGCAATAATGAGCAATTAATGATGATAAATGCACAAAGGTATGCAAACAAACATGTACAGATGAATCAATCAATCAAGTCAAATAGCACACACTATATACAAGCAATTAGGCTCAAGCAAGGGTTAGACTTTAAAGTCAACTGGAATGGGGTAAGTGGTGCTCTTAACCTTAACATTGAGAGTTAAGGTGAAGCAGATGAAAGGATATGAGGGGTGTGCCTCATTGCTCTTATCCCTGGTCAGGGAGAGCATTGAATATCAGAAGGTGTGGGAGTTCAGAAAGTTGGAACTCTCTCCACAAGTTAATGACTCTATAGATCTTGGGTTAGGATCCACAATGCTTCAACATGTAATGTGAGCAAAGGGAAGACACACAGAATAGTAGGAGATGGACTACACATCTCTTCTATCTACCAATTGCCTTATCAAAAGGACTTTTCCTGCTTGGGGACAAAGATAAACAATCACAAACATTGCCTCTTAAGGAGGACTTCAGACAGGTGCCTGGCCAAATAACAAGCCAGGTCTTCCAGACTACATGAAGAAGAGATGTTATACCTCAATGCTTAAGCTATCAAGCAAAGCAAAAGCAAGTTCACAAAGGAACTATAGCAACTAAGGTACCTGAAAACAATCCAATTCAATCAGTATTCAAGTCAAAAAAGAAAGTCAACAGACAATAGACAGTCAACTGTACACAAACAATGCATTAAGCAAAACATAAGCCCAACTCAAAGGAGCTCAAAGCATCCTACAAAACAAGTCAAAGTTAGTTCATAACAATCACACAAACCAACTCAAGCCATATGAATTAACCTCCTTAAAGCCACATGCTTCTTAACCTGAAAACAAACTCAAACATGAGAAGTAAACCCTTAGGCCAAGGACTAGGGTCAAAGAAGGAGAAATATTCCAAAACAGAACATGAAAATTGATAAGAATCAAGATTAATCAAATTAGAACATCATCCAATTGGTCCCACATCAAAACTATGCACCAAATCCATTTCACAAAGTAACTAGGGCAAATCATGCACATTGGAAACTCATAGAGGCAAACAGAATGAACCAATTCAAATCAAATCAAAAATGGCTCAATAAATTCCAAGACAAATCATGCTTAAACAGAACACATTCAATGATCAACACACCAAAAATCATGGCATTTGGATAAGTGGAAGCATGTCAATTAAAATCACTAAGTCATGGTATGCATAAACAAGCTCAAACAAGACCACAAATGGTGCAACAACTTAAGGCAATCCTAAAACAGAGATGACATAAGATAAATGAACCAAACCAAAGCCAAGATACACTTCAACATGTTAAGAATCAATGTACAAAATTTCAGGCTCATATGATAAGGCATAAGAATTTCACCAATCATGAAAGTTCAACACTCAACAAGAGTTCACAAATGACCAAATAGCAAAGAAAAATATCAAACAAATTGGAAATGAATCCTAAAATTCTACAAAAATTCACAAGCACACTAGACATCCAGAAGTATCAACATGCAAAAATTCAGATCATTTGAAGTTCATATGGAATGGTAAAAAAAATCAGCAAATTGGACAAGAAATGGTGTGACACACATTGTCACACCTCCAATGATCAGCTCATATCTCACAATCCAAATATGCAAAAATAGCAAACTATATACCAAAATGACCAGGAATGAGTCTAGTTTATACATGTCAATTTTCATGTTCATTGGATTAACCATCATGATTTCACAAACAAAATGGCAAAGCATAGGCAAATAGCATATATGAACACATTCCCTAGACAAAATAAAAATCCACACGAGCACAAATTCTGGAAAAATCATCAAAAAATAGTAGACATTACAAGGAACATGGCACAAAAAATCTCATGTGAATTGGACAAATATTTTTGGAGATATGAATTTTTGAAGATGCAAGATGAAAATGAAATGAAAATTGAGTAAGAAAATGAAATTAAATGAATTAAGTGGAATAATGGCAAAGCTGTAAATAAGCTGAACATTCAAAATCTGGCGCCTAGCAAAAACGTTGCGTTTCATTAAAAGGAAACGCAGCCCAATCAGGAAATGACAAGTGGCCCAATACATGGCGCAGAAACACAAAAACTCATGCAAACCAAGGCCAGGAAGATCAAAACGCATCTGGAAACGAAAAAAGCTAGGGTTTATCACAAATTCATCGTGTTCATCATCATCATGATCCAAACATCATAGAAATTCATGAGAAGCATATCATTGAAACCGTCTCACTTCACACATCAACAATCAAGCAACAATTTAACCTAATTCTAAACATATCAAACGGATCGAGCCATGGAAGTTTCGCATGTCAAAATTCAAATCAGCATAACTAACTTAATACAGCACGAAATCAATGGATTCAAAGCTCAGTGTTCTTATCATGATGAGATCTACAAGATGCATATCCTAGTTTTGCGAATTGGAGCAATCGAATCCTAACCTTAATGATGATGCAGAGCTGGATTCGTGAGTTTCAAGGCCTCAAAGGTGAAAACAGATGTTCTATGCTGCTGAGGAAGATGAATGAATGCAAGACTTTAGCTCAACAATACTTAAACTCGAAGGAATCTCCAACTGCCATGGGAATGCTCAAGCTTCAACAATCACGATTTGGCCTGGATTATGCAAGATCTTGCTTCAATTCACTTCAACAATGCCTGCAGATGATGATTAGAACAAGAAGTTGTAACACCCCAAAATTTGCCCTCCTCATTCATGCATTCATTTCTTAGGTCATTTAGCATTTCATATCGCATCTCAGCATGTCAATCAGAAACAGGTTAAAATGGGGCCCATTCACCGTGCAAATTGCCGAGCTGGAAGAAGCAAGAATCTGCTGCTGAGCTGTCATGCTCTCTAGGCGAGCAGATCCTTCGCTAGGCGAAGGACGCGCATTTCAGAAAAATCAGAAAGTCTTGGGCCTGAGCTGTCCTCATCCAAAGCCCACAAGCTGCGAAATTTGGCCTATAAATACCAGAGTAGTCAATGAAAAAAACCTGAACACTGGCTGAACAGAAAAGACCAGAGACTGGAGAGAGAAACCTAGGAACTACTCTGCAGCAACCTTCAGGCAGCTCTGAGATGTTCACTCCGACTCACACGAACCCTAGTACTACTTTACAGATCCGGCCGTACCATTCAATCCTAATCAGTCTCTCTCATCAGGTATGCCTTTGTTCCTATTACCTTGCGCCTTGAATTTGAATATTATGAATGTATGAGGTAACATCTGGTTTTGCCCATGGGTTTATATTTATGTATGAATATGCGTAACAATACCATGAATGTTTTAATCATTTTCGTTTATGAGTTGGATACCACAGGGTTTCGGATCATAGAGATCGAACTGTTATCAAGAAGGAATCCAAAACCCGCAGGCCTTCGCTAGCCGCTTCGCTAGGTGAGCCTGTAGCGAAGCTTCGTTAAGCCTTCGCTAGGCGAAGCAGTCGCGAACGTGACAATATCTACTTTTTGTTCTGTTTTGTTCTAACCTGTTTTTGTGTTTCCATGGCATTGTTTTCCCTGGATCTCATCTTGCTGCTCTAACCCTTTGTCTAGTTTTGTGAGGGCTCATATGGCTTTTGCAGAGACACTCACGAGGTTTCCCACTTTATTTGTGGGATACCCCCTGAAGTTTTATTCTGATTATTCGTGTTGACTGATTTCCTTTGACGGTCCAGCTGGAAGATTTCAGGGTTTCTTGCTCTTTTAACTGCTATAGCTTCGGATCTTTATCCGTGTGGTAATTTTTTCCCTTTTCTCGTACTTTATCGCTTTCTTAGCTGGAAGACCTCGATAGGAGGCAATGTTTGAGCCCCTTGGTGGCATTTTACTTTGAGTTACCTGTTTTGTGTTTTGTATTCGTATCCCCATATGTAGCGCGGTTCCTTCGTCAAGGACTGCCTGTTTGTCCTTGAGCATCCCAAACCCTAAAACCCATAGCAACACGTTTACTCCTTCTACTACAGGCGAGTAAGTCTCCAAACGTCGAGCATCCGGTAGATTGCGTAGTAACGTCGTTCGTCCAAAACCCAATCCATAACCCCGTAGCTAGCCGAACTACGGCTTGCTCTGATTCTCAGGCCAGATGAGATACGTAGGCATAAGACGCGATGTCTTAGCGAGCACACATTCCCCAACCCATAGGTCAGCCGAGCTACGAAGACTCTGATTCTCATATTCAGATGAGATACGTATGCAGTGGATGCGACATCCGCGCGAGTCATTTCTCTTAACCTTTTTAGTAAATAGTACATTAGATAAACCCACACCCTTTAGACAAGAACTACAAAAGTGGATCCCGTAGAGTACTACGGATGCGTAGGGGTGCTAATACCTTCCCTTCGCATAACCGACTCCCGAACCCAAGATTTGGTTGCGAGACCCCGTCTTGTCCTTTCCTTTTTCAGGTTTACTTCGAGCGTTTCCTTTCCCTCCTTTGGGATGAATAACGCACGGTGGCGACTCTTCTGTCATTTTCTTTCGCCGGTTGTTTTTTCACGCACTGTATTTTTCAGGTTGCGACAGCTGGCGACTCTGCTGGGGACTAAGGAGTTGACCTCTTGCTGGTCCACCTTCCCTAAGCGAGTCCCTCCTAGCTTTTGTAGTTTGTTTGTTTATGGGGTGTTCATGCTTTTGTACAGTTATTTATTTACATGCTTTACCTTATTGCATGGTGTATATATCATTGTTGTATCTGTTGGCTGGCTATGGCTGCTTGGTGATCTTTGTGAGATGAATTCTATACCCGAACTCGAGTGTACTTAAGATAGGAGAATGGCATAGTCCTGTCAACTTGTGTGGAGTATTTCTTAGCGAGTTGACTTGCATGCCCATTCACTTGGTGGAGGTCGTGTTGAGATCAATAATGTCACATAAGTAAGTTGTGGTTAGACATTACTTGTTCCAATATAGACCTAAGAAGCCAAGGACCTTAGTTTACCAAACCCATCTTGGCCTATTTGTAGGACGTAGTGCGAAAGTCGTTCAAGTGTAAGATTTGATACGATTGTTACACGATACTACACTCATAAGAGTCTCTCTTGAGAATATTGTTGGAATACGAGTAGTCGTTCCTCTAATAATATCCGAAGGATGGGATTATGACTATGGGAACCTTTTGTAGAACATGTTTGGCAGGTTTAAACCTTAGTACACTCCTTTTGGATGGTTCTTAACCTAAACTCCATGCTCGTGACTTGCGACAAACCCTTGTTTCATGGTTGATCCGATCAGGCATCCTTAATATCAATGAAACTCGGGTGTTGATAAGGTGTAAACCATACTCCACCAAAATGGGTGGTTGATATTAAGGATAACATGACCCATCCCATGACCTTTGTTTGGTGTGCTCTTAATTTCTCTCCAGACAATGCAACCTGACAGATGTTCAAGCAGATACAGCAATTCTGATTGACATGCCTTTGCATTGCATAACATCATCTGCATATTTGCATCCAACATCTCATGCTTATTCATTTGCAGGGTGTTCCCTTTCAAAACGGGGGTGCCTTAAAACTGAACAAGCAGTGCATCGCATACCATGCATATTAACCCTTGTCTGTTTTGCAGGTGTCACCGCAGTGTCTAATGTTTGTTCCCTGTATCAGGCAGTTATTGGTCCCAAGCGAGTCCACAGGTACCCGACAAAGGAAAATCGTCCACAGCTAGCGATGGACCAAGTACAGAAAGAGCTGGCTGATATGCGTGAAAGGATGGATCAGTTCATGACATTGATGACTGGTATGGCAGAAGGCCAGGAAAAGCTGAGGGAATTGGTTGAGCAACTGAGACCCGATCCGGAGGTGGAGATACCAAATGCTGATGGAAACCCGGGTAATGTTGGCAACACAGGGAATGATGGAAATGGTATTGGCGGAAGGTACAATGTGAATCAAGGAATTAGGATTAACGGGCGCCCCGTTACTGAAGATTATCAGTGTGATCAATTTTCTTTGCACGACGAGGCCCTCGAGACCACTCGCCGTATGGATGAGCTTGCTGAGAAGCTCAAATCTTTGGAGTCTCAAAATTCCTTAGGCTTTGATGTCACAAATCTTGGTCTGGTTCAGGGAGTAAGGATTCCTCACAAGTTTAAACCCCCTAATTTTGAGAAATACAACGGGGCTTCTTGCCCACGCACTCATCTCCAATCTTATCTGGGAAGGTTGGGAGCTCAAACGGAAGATGAAAAGCTGTGGATGTACTATTTTGAAGACAGTCTAACTGGAGCTTCTCGTGAATGGTATTCTCATTTGTCTCGTACTACCATCAAGAGCTGGAAAGACTTGGCAGAGGCTTTTGTCAAGCAATATCAATACAACTTGGACATGGCTCCAAATCGGACCTTGTTGCAAGGTATGTCTCAGACTGCCAAGGAAACCTTTAGAGAGTATGCTCAGCGTTGGAGATAGATTGTTGCGTCCGTCCAACCCCCTATGTCTGAAAGGGAGATGGCGGACATGTTCATGAACACTCTTCAAGGCAATTATATTGAGAGATTGGCTGCTTGCCCGTCAATCAGCTTTGCAGAGATAGTAATTGCTGGAGAAAGAATCGAGAGTCTGTTGAAGATGGGCCGAATTCAAGACAATAGTACTTCCAACTCATCAGGTCCCAAGAGACCGTTTGCTGGTAACGGTCAACGAAGAAAAGAAGGCGAGGCAAGCGCTGTGTATGTCGTCAGAAGCAGGGGCAGAGGACGCCCTAATTATTATCAAGATCAAGTGGCCGCAGTCACTATTCCAACACCTGTTCCTCAGCCGCAATATCATCCACAACAACAACCCAGGTACAACAATCAATAACAAGGAGGTAATCCGGGTCAGCAGAGACACTACCAACAACGTCCAAGGCAGACGGACCGGGTCATCGAGCCAATCCCAATGCCTTATTCAGTATTACTTCCCAAGCTGATTGACATGAATCTGGTTACGTTGAGAACTCTGGCCCCACCAATCGATCCCAATAATTTGCCTAGAGGTTATGATGTCAACGCCAGATGTGCTTTTCACTCCAACGCACCTGGCCATACTATAGATAATTGCAAGGCTCTCCAGTTAAAGGTACAAGATTTGAGAGATGCCCAGGCTATCAATTTTGCTCTGGTGCCTAATATTATCCAGAACCCGATGCTGGCTCACGGCGGGCAGAGGATTAATGCGGTTGATAGTGGGGAAACTTTGAATTTGGTTTCTGATGTGACTAAGGTGAAGACTTCGCTATCGGTGGTTAAAGACCGACTTCTGAAAGGACAAATTTTCCCGGGCTGTGGGGAAGAATGCAGAAATTGTCAAGCTGCCGAAAATGGATGTGACAGTTTTAGAAGGGGTATTCAGCAACTGATAGATGAAGGTTGTCTTCAGTTCGATCAGGCCCGTCCGGTGAAGAATGATGTATCGACGGTGACGTTTTATTTCACTCCTGAAGAAATATATATTCCCGAGAGACTCGCTCCGACAACAATATATTTCCCAGAAAGTACAGAACCAGCAGCGGTGAACATCGAAAGTTCAGCACCAGTCGCAATTTACTCTGACAGCCCTCAACCGACTTTGGTTGGTCCAATCACCATCACGGTACCAGGACCTGTTCCGTATGAGAAAGACAGTGCTATCCCGTGGCACTATGGGGCTGATATCTACTGCCAGGGGCAGAAAGTTAACGAAGAAGACATTGACATTGGTAGCTCCGCTGTAGACAATGTTGGAGGGGTTGGTGGCTTCACTCGCAGTGGACGCCTATTTGCACCATCAACATTACGCGCGAATACTGAAGCCGAGGCAGCTGCCAAGGCTAAAAGGAAACAGGTATCCACCGAAGAGGTCACTACTGAGGAAGACCCTCCTAAGACCGCATTCGAGAAGGAAGTGGATGAGTTCATGAGGATTATCAAGAAAAGTGACTACAAGGTAGTCGACCAGCTAAATCAGACACCCTCAAAGATCTCCATTCTCTCACTATTGCTGTGCTCTGAGGCGCACAGAGCAGCCTTGTTGAAAGTACTGAATATGGCCTATGTTCCACCGGAGATAACTGTTAACCAGCTGGAGTCGGTAGTTTCCAATGTAAACGCTAGCAGGGGGCTAGGTTTCACCGATAATGACCTGACATCTGAGGGCAGGAATCACAACAAAGCCTTGCATATCACAATGGAGTGCAAAGGGGTGGTGCTTTCCCATGTTTTGGTTGATACAGGCTCTTCTCTGAATGTTCTTCCAAAGAAAGCCTTAATGAAGTTGGATTGCGATGGCATCATCCTGAGGCCAAGTAACTTAGTTGTGAGGGCTTTTGATGGCTCTAAGAGAGCTGTCTTTGGCGAAGTTGAGTTGCCAGTTAAGATTGGACCGCAGGTGTTCAAGAGCACCTTTTATGTGATGGATATCCAGGCTGCCTACAGCTGTCTGCTAGGTCGGCCTTGGATTCATGCTGCCGGTGCTGTTACTTCTACCCTCCACCAGAAGCTCAAATATGAACTAGAAGGTCAGATCGTCACTGTATGTGGTGAAGAGGATGTTTTTGTTAGCCACCTGTCTACATTTAAGTATGTAGAGATGGACGGCGAGATGCACGAGATGCTGTGTCAGGGCTTCGAAGCCACAAACATCAATGAGGACGCGCCCGAAGCTGTCTTTTCACCTGAGTTCGAGAAGGTCGGGACTTCTATCTCTTCATACAAGCAAGCTGTCGAAGTGGTTAAAGCTGGTAATGCCTAAGGCTGGGGCAAATTTGTGGAGCCAGTCATCAAAGAAGACAAGTTTGGATTGGGGTATGCTCCGGGATCTCAGAAGAATGAAACCGGTACTCTCTCCAGCGGGGGTTTGGTTTCTCCCCACATCGTCAATTCTGCAGATGAAGACAAGGCTGACAGCGACTGTGACTTAGATAGCTGGATTCGCCCGTGTGTCCCGGGAGAAAAGCTCGACAATTGGTCGTTTGAAAAAACCGTCCGGGTTACTCTATTGAAAGAGTGATTTTTATTGTTTTCCTTTATTACATGCATAATAAAGTCTTACACTTTGCCCAAGGTGTAACGGCTCATTTGTAGGGCCATCCATTTAGTTACGTTTCGCAATTATTTTTATCATCAATAAAGGACGGCTTTTGCAAACAATTTTGTGGTCTCTTTCTTTCAATTATTTTTACTTTTACAAAAACGGCAATGTTTCTTTTTCATGTTTCTTTTTCGTTTTTCTTTCCAAAAAAAAAACACCTCGTAAAACTGATCACCCGGATCTCACTGCTAACGACACTGCTATGGCCCAGTATGACTTCGACAATCCTATCTATCAAGCCGAAGAAGGGGTTGAGGAAGATTGTGAATTGCCTGAAGGGTTAGCCAGATTGTTGAAACAGGAGGACCGAGCTATTACACCTTACCGGGAGGTGATTGAGACCGTCAACATCGGTACCGCAGATGACAAGAAAGAGATCAAGATCGGGGCCAGTCTACAGGCCGAGAGGAAAGACCGTTGATCTTGTACTTGACTGTGTTAGAAAGGTCAATGGGTTGTGTGCTAGGTCAGCATGACGAGTCAGGTCGAAAAGAGCATGCAATATACTACCTTAGCAAAAGTTTACCGACTGTGAACAAAGATACTCATTGCTCGAGAAAACTTGCCGCGCTTTGGCATGGGCTGCTCGCCGACTAAGACAGTATATGTTGACTCACACGACTCTATTGATATCAAAAATGGATCCAGTCAAGTATATTTTTGAAAAGCCATCACTTACCGGAAAGGTTACTAGGTGACAAATGATACTGACAGAGTATGACATCCAATACGCTTCACAAAAAGCCATCAAGGGAAGTGTCTTGTCAGACTATCTTGCAGAGCAACCGATTGATGATTACCAACCTATGAGGTTTGACTTTCCTGATGAGGACATCATGTTTCTCAAATCGAAAGATTGAGAGGAACCACTCCCGGAGGAGGGGCCTGACCCCGAATCCAAATGGGTTATGATGTTTGATGGGGCGGTCCACGTCAATGGTCGCGGAGTTGGTATAATGTTGATCACACCGGAAGGGGGTATCAAGTCGGTGAATTGGTACTCAAAAGATTTCTTCATCCCAACACAGATCGCAGGGGCAAATGGACACCGAACAACGAGGGTCCGTACGTGGTTAAAAGAGTTTTCTCTGGCGGAGCTCTGATGCTAACAGCCATGGATGGCGAAGACTTCCCGTCCCCTGTCAACTCAGACGCAGTTAAAAAAAAATACTTCGCATAAAATAGACCCGTTGGGCGATAAAAAGAATAGTCCATGCAAAAAAAAAACGGGGGGGGCATCCCGACGAACCAAAAAAAAAAAGAATAAAGAGGTTCGGGCAAAAATTAGGGATATAAAAAAAAAGAATACACCCGGTGAGTCGAAAACCCAAAAGGGCGGCTCAGGCAAAAATGGGTATCCCGGTGGATTGAAAACCCGAAAAGGGCGATCCAGGCAAAAGTTAGGGAATAAGCGAATGACTGTGATATGAGTTCATCAGTGCTATATCAATCCGGCAATCTTCGAAGGTTAAAGATCGACTAATCGTCAACTTTAGAAAGCAAGATGAGCAGAGCGTCTTGAGGACATACGAGTCATAGCAGAGTCGAAACTCAGTGGGACCCCGTATCCCCGTTGTCATTAGGATAGTTCTCTTTTTATAGCGATCACCTCTTTTCAGGGATCAGCTTCCTGATACCCTCGCCTATTCCTGGCACAAATTTTCTCCCCAGTAAGAGTCGAATAATTCAGTTAAAGAGCCTCCTTATTTTTCATTTATCAGTTTGTTTGCAAAAATGTCCGAATTTTTGATAAAACATATTGCATATGAACATAATGGTGGCTTTTGCAGATGATTTGCACAGGAAAACATTTAAAATTGCTTTGAATGTGCCTAATCTTGGACGGTGAATTCAAACCGAGTAATTCCCCTGAGGCATACGTGTATTTTTGGTTGCAGGTCACAGGAACCGGATGCCAAGTCATGAATCCTCATCCCCAAGCGGTTGACAAAGTCTCTCCTCAGCAGAGCATGTTCCCCAGCAGAGTTGACAGTATCCAGACTGTCTATCCCCAGCGGAGTTGACAGTGTCAGACTGTATCTTCCTAGCAACAGCGGAGTGGTTGCATACCCAACGGACAAGAGGGTGGTGTTCCCAGTGTTCATCTCATCCCCAGCAGATTATTTTTAATAGATTTGTTAATCCCCAGCTTGAGGGCGATTAGCAAGTTCCTATCCCCAGCAAAGGTCGTTTCCTACGACATTTCCCCAGGAAGTGTTTTCCCCACAGACTCTCCTCACAGAGCCTCGCCGAACAAAGTTTCCATAGTTGATACTCCCCCCGCAAGGTCAACTTTTCAGGCATCCAATTTGTTTTTGGTGGCTCATTGGTCCCGGCAGACGGATCATTCCCCACAGAGCATTCAAGGATTGATACAGCGATCTGTTCCCTACCGGAGTTTGCTTCCCCACGCAGATTTCTTTTTACGCCATGCATAACATTTGCATTTGCATGCATATCATATCAAGCATACACATAAGCTGATAAACAGGTTCTTCCAAGCAGATTGAAGAATTACTTTACAACCTAGGTCATGAGATCCAGCCAGAGGATCAAGCGTGAGTGATCCAGCCTGAGGGTCATTTCGAAGATTCAGCCTGAGAATCGTGTTCCAGTGATCCAGCCTGAGGGTCATTTTGAAGATTCAGCCTGAGAATCTTGTTCCAGTGATCCAGCCTGAGGGTCATTTTGAAGATTCAGCCTGAGAATCGGTTTCACAAGAGTCAGCCTAAGGCTCAATTTGAAGATTCCCCAGTGAAGTCGACTACAAGCATTATTTCCCCAGCAATCCAGCCAGAGGAGTAGATTGACAGCTCAACAGAAAATCAACCTACAAGAGGATCCAGCCCGCGGATCGCATTTAAAAAAAAAAAAAAAAAACAAAGTCTAATTGAGGAGTCGTTACAACATGTTCTAGCCCGAAGAATATGTACGAAGCCCAAAAGTGGAATATTCTCGAAGCTGCATATCTAATATGAAGGTTGGGTGTAGATTTCAAAAGAGGGTCAACCAGCGCATGCCTCAGATGCGGGATTCTAATGATGGGAATTTATCATCAAAACAATCCAGATCTAGCCAGAAGATCGAAATAGATTCAGCCAGAGAATCGAAACAAAGAAGATCTAGCCAGAAGATCGAAGTCAGGTCTAGCCCGAAGACCGGAAATAGATTCAGTCAGAGAATTGCAACAATTCAGATCTAGCCAGAAGATCGAAGTAGATTCAGCCAGAGAATCAAAGGGAATAGATTCAGCCAGAGAATCGAAACGAAGAAGATCTAGCCAGAAGATCGAAGAAGATCTAGCCAGAAGATCAAAGTCGTATCCAGCCCGAGGATCAAAATTAATATCCAACCAGAGGACTAAATTGAGTAAAGATTCAGCCAGAGGATCGAAACTCCAGATTAAGTCAGAAGACTGATTCAGATTCAGCCAGAGGATCGGAAAAAATAAACAGCACAGTGTATTTCCGCATTTTTGTGGTGTTCTCGGAGCACAAATTTTCGGTCTGTCTTTGGTATTCAATCACAGCTCACCCCGTTTGTCTGATAAGCTGTTCACTTTCATCCTACTCGGGTTAGCTGATGATTGAATAGGGGCAGCTGTAACACCCCAAAATTTGCCCTCCTCATTCATGCATTCATTTCTTAGGTCATTTAGCATTTTATATCGCATCTCAGCATGTCAATCAGAAACAGGTTCAAATGGGGCCCATTCACCGTGCAAACTGCCGAGCTGGAAGAAGCAAGAATCTGCTGCTGAGCTGTCATGCTCGCTAGGCGAGCAGATCCTTCGCTAGGCGAAGGACGCGCATTTCAGAAAAATCAGAAAGTCTTGGGCCTGAGCTGTCCTCATCCAAAGCCCACAAGCTGCGAAATTTGGCCTATAAATACCAGAGTAGTCAATGAAAAAAACCTGAACACTGGCTGAACAGAAAAGACCAGAGAAGTTCACTCCGCCTCACACGAACCCTAGTACTACTTTACAGATCCGGCCATACCATTCAATCCTAATCAGTCTCTCTCATCAGGTATGCCTTTGTTCCTATTACCTTGCGCCTTGAATTTGAATATTATGAATGTATGAGGTAACATCTGGTTTTGCCCATGGGTTTATATTTATGTATGAATATGCGTAACAATACCATGAATGTTTTAATCATTTTCGTTTATGAGTTGGATACCACAGGGTTTCGGATCATAGAGATCGAACTGTTATCAAGGAGGAATCCAAAACCCGCAGGCCTTCGCTAGCCGCTTCGCTAGGCGAGCCTGTAGCGAAGCTTCGCTAAGCCTTCGCTAGGCAAAGCAGTCGCGAACGTGACAGTATCTACTTTTTGTTCTGTTTTGTTCTAACCTGTTTTTGTGTTTCCATGGCATTGTTTTCCCTGGATCTCATCTTGCTGCTCTAACCCTTTGTCTAGTTTTGTGAGGGCTCATATGGCTTTTGCAGAGACACTCACGAGGTTTCCCACTTTATTTGTGGGATACCCCCTGAAGTTTTATTCTGATTATTCGTGTTGACTGATTTCCTTTGACGGTCCAGCTGGAAGATTTCAGGGTTTCTTGCTCTTTTAACTGCTATAGCTTCAGATCTTTATCCGTGTGGTAATTTTTTCCCTTTTCTCGTACTTTATCGCTTTCTTAGCTGGAAGACCTCGATAGGAGGCAATGTTTGAGCCCCTTGGTGGCATTTTACTTTGAGATACCTGTTTTGTGTTTTGTATTCGTATCCCCATATGTAGCGCGGTTCCTTCGTCAAGGACTGCCTGTTTGTCCTCGAGCATCCCAAACCCTAAAACCCATAGCAACATGTTTACTCCTTCTACTACAGGCGAGTAAGTCTCCAAAGGTCGAGCATCCGGTAGATTGCGTAGTAACGTCGTTCGTCCAAAACCCAATCCATAACCCCGTAGCTAGCCGAACTACGGCTTGCTCTGATTCTCAGGCCAGATGAGATACGTAGGCATAAGACGCGATGTCTTAGCGAGCACACATTCCCCAACCCATAGGTCAGCCGAGCTACGAAGACTCTGATTCTCATATTCAGATGAGATACGTATGCAGTGGATGCGACATCCGCACGAGTCATTTCTCTTAACCTTTTTAGTAAATAGTACATTAGATAAACCCACTCCCTTTAGAAAAGAACTACAAAAGTGGATCCCGTAGAGTACTACGGATGCGTAGGGGTGCTAATACCTTCCCTTCGCATAACCGACTCCCGAACCCAAGATTTGGTTGTGAGACCCCGTCTTGTCCTTTCCTTTTTCAGGTTTACTTCGAGCGTTTCCTTTCCCTCCTTTGGGATGAATAACGCACGGTGGCGACTCTTCTGTCATTTTCTTTCGCCGGTTGTTTTTTCGCGCACTGTATTTTTCAGGTTGCGACAGAAGCAAGCAAAAGAAATCAAGACATTCGATGGAAAAAGTTGAAAAAATTTGAGAGAATTTGAGATGAAAAAGTTTTGGATCTGAAATTGTGATGTTGTTGTTACTGAATTCTGTTAGGATTAGCACTTTATACCAACTGTTAATGAAGCTTCTTAATCATGATTAGCAACAATGCAATGGATTAAGTGAAATGAGCATGTTTTGCAATTTGGCCAAAATGCCCTCATGTAATGCCATGCAATGGAACAGTGTGAATTTGGCTTGAAACAAGTTGCAAATTCTGTTTTGAGGCAATGGCAATTGGTTTGGAGTGAAAATAATGCCCAGTTTTCAAAATCACCTTTTCCCACCAAAATTCAAAATGAAGTCAAGTGAAAAATGCCATTTTTTTATGATGAGAATTTTTGAAATATGATGCATGATTATGATAGTGGAGATCAAGAGAGAATTGCTCCAAAAAGAACCACATGGATTGGCCTTTTGATGCAAAAGTTATGCCTTGTTGAAGTTCAAAGTTCCTTGCCAATGATTTGATCATAACTTGCTAACCACACATGAGAAATGGGTGTTCTTGGACTTTTTGGAAAGGTGAGAGCAAGATCTTCAACTTTCATGTTGGGCAAAATTTGATTTGAAGCTTTCTTGGACATGTAATCTTGAGGAGAAGACCTTTCCATTTTTGGCAGTTTGAAATTACAGGTAACTTACTATTTTTGGAAACTTTTTGTCTGACCTCAAATTCTCCAATGTTGATCTTTGAAATGTTATATGAGGCTTGTATGGACATGAATGAGACCTTTCCAACCATCTCCCACCTTCAAATCCCTAATTAAATGCACAGTTGACCACAGTTGACTTTGCTAGGGCTTTGATTGACTGAACAAGGCTTTGATGAATTCAAGCCTCTACCACTTGAGATCTTGATTCAAAATGATATCACAACTCATATGAACTCTTGATGAATGATCATGGTGCCCAAATTCTTCAGAATGGCCACCATCTATGGCTCAGGGAATGCCTTTGACTGGTTTGACCTAGTTTTGCTTCATCTGCAAGTAACAAGGTTAGATGACAATATTTTTGTACTTTTGGTTAGTAAACAAATGAAAAGCAATGATACACAAATGCTAAACATG
Source organism: Lathyrus oleraceus (assembly GCF_024323335.1). Lineage (NCBI taxonomy): Eukaryota > Viridiplantae > Streptophyta > Magnoliopsida > Fabales > Fabaceae > Lathyrus > Lathyrus oleraceus. Next base: position 20,707,941 of record NC_066582.1, read on the forward strand.
CTTGGTGATCAATAACCACTCTCAAAAGATAACCCACTCACAAGGAGGGGGCAAAGGTACATAATGATCCTTGAGGCAATGATATGACATGATATGATGCCATGAGGGATTTTAGGGACAAAATTTGGGTCTTACAGATGCCCCTATTTAAGGTCATTCTACCCGGAGAAATGAAGTTTAGAAATCTTCATCTTGACGCGGTAGAATGGGCTTAAATAACAGTAATGAGACAAATTTTGGTCCCTAAGAGACCTCATGATGCAGATGTATGCATGCAAAAGACACAAACTCTGGGGGGATATGGTTCACACAGAAGAAAAGACGATCCGTCTGAGTAATACACTCACCGGGAACATAGACTCTAACAGGACTCTTATTGGGGATAATAAAAAAGAAAAAGAATGCGTGAGCAGGGCACGACTCTGAATTGGGAAAAAAACTGACACAGCGTGAACAAAACACAACTGGACTAGAGACCTCACTGGGGAAGTAAAGGACTCACACTAGGGAAAAGAAGATTTTCAAAAGAAAATATATCCATTGGAAAGACACAAGTTGACTCAAACTATCCACGAAGGATACTTCGGATAAAAATCCGGACTCGGACCAGGAAAGATTCACAAAGAACCTCTCTGCCGGGAAAAATTGCATATATTGGGGAAAACGCCAATACAACAACAAGGGTAAAATCACAACAGAAACTCCACTGGAGAATGTCTAACAGAGAGACTCTCACGGGGAAAAGCAACAAGATGAGGTGTTACCAGTATAAGGGTAACAAACTCAGGAAGAATGAATATCTAAGACCGGTATAAGGGTGAGAGATATCAATCAACCAAACATCTGAGAAAGACCTGAAAAAGGTACATCAACTCAGGAAAATCTGACTCCACAGGGGACCAAGGTCATAATAGGGAGCAGAAAGGAAGGAACACCAGGGATACCGAAGTATATAATAGGTGACCGATCAAAGCGTGAATTGGTTTTTACTGCCAAAACACTCATCATCCGAAAGGAGGGCTTGAAAAAGTAAATCGAATTACAGGATGGGCATTCGAATCCACAACGGGAAGACGAATCTTACTCAACTGGGGACACAAACCCAAAGAGTGCATGAGATATAATATCCATTACCGTCAGAACGTGGATAGAATACTCGCATGAGACATATTATCTATTACCGTCAGAACGTAGATAATATACTCGCATGGTAAGAAACACCAAGGATACCGGTTACTGGGTATATAATAGGTGATCTACCGAAAACGTGGATTGGTTTTTACTGCCAAAACACTCATCATCCAAAACACAAACTGGTTAAAGGATGGATATTCGATTCTACAAAGAATACGAACCTTACTCAACTGGGGAAGATCGACAAAGGACTCCAACCAAAGAGTGAAAGAGATATATTATTCATTACCGTCAGAACATGAATAATACACTCGAAAAGGAAGAGACACCAGAGATACCGAGGTATATAATAGGTGACCAACCAAAAAGAGAGACAATCGATACCAAGCATCCGGGTAAACGAAAGATAACTCAAAGAGGATAAATTGCAAGCATCCGGCAATTATCCAAGAAGCAACAAACATTCGATTCCACCAAGGGAAATAACGAATCTTAACCGACTGGGGAAACACAAAAGGGCTTCGACTGAAGAGTGCATGAGATATATTATCCATTACCGTCAGAACGTGGATAACACACTCGCATGGAAGATTATCCATAACCGGTTACTGGGTTAACAACGAATAAATCGACCGAAAAGAAAGGCATCGGGATACCAAAACTAGGTATATAATGATGACCAATCAAAAGGAGCAACAATCATTACCAAGCCAACGGGCAAATGAAAGAAGACTCGTTGGGGATGAATTGCAAGCATTCGGCAATTACCCACAAGGATTAGCCGGGGATGTATTGATAAACAATCAATGATCCGGGGAACAAATCACTAGCAAACGGTGAAAGGACCCACTGGCGACTTCGAAGGATAACATTGCAAGCATACGGCAATGATCCAGAAGACAAACTGTTGGGGATACAATTGCTAGCAACCGACAATTATCCACCTGTACCACAAGGCACAAACTCCGCTGGGGAGAACAACACAACATCAAAATCCACCATCACCCAGAACGAACCACAAAGGTTACCTCTGCTAGGGGAAAAGAGGTAGGACTTACGTCTACCGAATACGGGATAGTAGCCAAAACTCTGATGAGGATAAAAGAATTAGGGTTTACATCTACTGAATACGGGGTAGAATACCAAACAACTCCGCGTGGGGAATGAAAGAAATCACAATTCCGCATGGGAACAAAAAAAGGGTTTATAACAAACCACGAAATCTTGCCGAGGAATAAAAGGTGTATAACCACAAATTCCGCCAAGAAGGCAAGAAACATAGGACTTACAACTACCGGTTACTGGGTAGAGGCCCAAAAAGGTTCCGCTGAGGATAAATGAATTAATGCCGGTTACTGGGCAATTCATTCATTTATTCCACAGGGAGGCACCAGAAACAGTTGACAAATGCCGATTCGGGACCAAACCGAAAAGACATACTGAATCAAGACTCATCCTATGAGGATATAACTCAATAGGAAGGTCCATCCCAATATATATGTTGGGAGAAAACGGAAGAAACCGTCATCCACGAGGATAATCTCAGTGGGGAACTGCAGAAGGAAAGACAGACGCTTTCTGCTTATGGGGCTTACTCTATATGGAGAGATTTAAACACCCGACATCTGCTTGGGAAGATCTATAAAGAGATCTATATCACCCATAGCAGGAGAACAACAAACAAAAGATATATGGCAAAAAATGCAACATGAATATCTGAATGTTTATGAACATGCATGAATATGCGTGATTTATGTTTGATGGATGCTGACAAAACAGACATATCTAACACAAACAGGGTCCAGGAATCAAACGCCCGGTACTATACTTCCAGGGGAAAAACCAACTGGAAAGCCAATCTGCCGGAGATCTACAAGCTGAAAAGCAAAGATCTGCGAGGAGGCAAAAGGGCCAGAGATATCACCAAATCTCTGAGTAATGGATCAACAAATAACCCAAATGGAGTACAGAAAGTCACAACAGGCAACAGCCACAAAGACAAATCTGTTGGGGAAACAGGAGAAACCCTGAAATATCTGCAGGGGAATCCTCAGTATCAAAAATTCATTGCATAAGCAAAGACTGCTATGAAAGCAACTCTACACAAATCCACTGGGGAACAACCCTCTGAGGGAGAACAGATCATCCATGTAGAATCTACTGCACAGGCAACTCTACATGGGGAAAACAAGTAGATTCTGCAACAAGCCACTCTACTGGGGATCAAAAGTAATCAGGAAATGAATCCAATCTATGGATGATAGACCACCAACCGACCCTACTGGGGAAACAGAGATTTCAACAAGCAAAAACTGCCACAAACGCAACTCTGTCGAGAATACCAGCCCTGGCGGAGACTCTGAGGGAAAACCACAGAAACAAACCTGATCCTGTCGGGAAAACCAATTCCACAGGGGATTTTGCAGAAATACAATCCACCAAACCACGAATCTATTGGCAGATCTACTGGGAATTTCACTGAAGAATCCACTGGGATATGGAAGAGAGCTAGGGATCAACCACTAAACGCTGACTCTTCTGAGGATAACATCCACAACTGCTGAGGAGGAACACAATCACTGCCCTGCTGACGGGATAAGCACTCTGATGGAGAGATAGCAACTCCGCTGGCGACTTGGCCGGGAAGAGAGCACTGCTGGAACAAACGAAACCTTCCGCAAGCACTCTGCTCTGGGGATATATCACAGATTCCACTAGCGACTGTGCTGAGGAAAGATAGCAACAACCCTGCTAGCGACAATGTTGGGGCAAGCGGTAAAGTACCGGAATATCAATCCACCAACCACTGAATCTACAAAAAGAAAGCCCGCCACGCTGAGGAGAGAAACAACAACTCTGCTAGCGACTGTACTGGGAGAAACGGAGTACCTGGGCTTCAAACCACCAATTACCGAATCTTCCAAAAGGAAAAAAACTTCCATGCTGGGAGAGAATACTGCTGGAGAGGAAAACGAAGTCTTCACCAAGCACTCTGCTCGGGGAGAACAACCCCAACTACAACTCTGCTTGGGGGACAACCCCGACAACAAAGCAGGAGAAAGAGGATATAACTAATGCCAGGAATATGAACAAATGCCCTACCTGTTGGAAATCATGCCACCCTCGGGAGAGCCCTGAGAAATTCTTAAGTATCCTTTCGTCATTGTGAATGTTCACTTTGTTTAAAACAACAATTTTGGAAAAATTTATTTGCTTAAAACAATGACATTTTATCAATTAAAACATGCAAAACATTTGTTGAATTGAAACAAATAAGAGTGCAAATAATTGGATAAAAGCTCAAATTTATTTGATGGAATGGTAGCCTGCAAATGGCCAGACTCCATAGATCTGTACAAATTTGAAAACAGTGATATATATTGGAAGAGGGCTACATTGAACATAATGATCCTTTCTCTACCAATTTGAATCTCGATGTATTTGAAGCTTCAGTCAACGACGAATCGAGAACCTCTGACGAAAAGACGGTTGCGGAACAGAAAGTCTTGTCAGGATGCAGTTACTTGCCAAATCCCTAATTTTTGCCTAGATTGCCCCAGGGTGAGGTACTCAATCTAGCAGGATGCAAATATATCTTTTTTTTCAAATCTCTAATTTTTGCCTGGATTACCCTTTCGGGTTGTCCACCGAGACACTCATTTTTGCCTAAGCCGCCCTTTCGGGTTTTCAACTTAGCGAGCTATTCTGTTTTTCATTTGCATACTTTTTTTTTTAGGCAAAGTATTTCTTGACTGCATCTGAATTCACAGGACGAGTGAAATCCTCCCCATCCATTGTTGTAAGCGTCAAAGCACCGCCTGAAAAGGCTCTCTTAACAACATATGGACCCTCGTAGTTTGGAGTCCACTTGCCCCTGGAATCGGGCGCGAAAGACAAGACTTTCTTGAGCACGAGGTCACCTTCTCGGAACACACGAGGCTTGACCCTCTTATCGAATGCTTTCTTCATTCTCTGCTGATATAACTGACCATGGCACATGGCAGTCAATCGCTTCTCTTCAATCAAATTCAGTTGGTCGTAACGACTCTGAATCCATTCAGCATCAGTCAACTTGGCTTCCATCAAGACTCTCATTGATGGGATCTCCACCTCTACTGGGAGAACGGCCTCCATGCCATAAACAAGAGAGAAAGGGGTTGCCCCTGTTGAAGTGCGTACAGATGTACGATAACCATGCAAAGCAAATGGCAGCATCTCATGCCAATCTTTGTATGTCACTGTCATCTTCTGGATAATCTTCTTGATATTCTTATTAGCAGCTTCAACAACCCCATTCATCTTAGGTCTGTAAGGAGAGGAGTTATGGTGTGCAATCTTGAATTCAGCGCACAACTCTTCCATCATCTTATTGTTCAGATTAGATCCATTATCAGTAATGATCTTATCTGGCACACCATAACGGCAAATCAGCTGGTTCTTGATAAACTTCACAACCACCTTCCTGGTCACATTCGCATACGAAGCGGCTTCAACCCATTTGGTGAAGTAATCAATTGCTACGAGAATAAACCTGTGCCCATTGGACGCTTTCGGTTCAATCATGCCGATCATGTCAATTCCCCACATAGAGAAAGGCCATGGTGATGAAATCACATTCAGAAGTGTCGGAGGAATATGAATCTTATCCGCCTAAATCTGACACTTGTGGCATTTCTTCACATATTTGCAGCAGTCAGACTCCATTGTCAGCCAATAGTAGCCTGCTCTCAACATCTTTCTAGCCATGGCATGTCCATTGGAATGAGTACCAAATGAACCCTCATGGACCTCAGTCATCAACAGGTTTGCTTCGTGTCTATCCACGCATCTGAGCAAAACCATGTCGAAAATCCTCTTATACAGCACTTCACCACTAAGGTAGAAACTGCCTGACAACCTTCTCAAAGTTTTCCTATCTTTCACAGATGCCCCAGGCGGGTAGACCTGATTCTGGAGGAAATTCTTGATATCAAAATACCAAGGCTTGTCATCAATCGCTTCTTCAACTGCAAACACGTGAGCTGGTCTATCTAAGCGCATCACGGCAATGTTGGGAACTTCATTCCAATACTTCACAACAATCATTGAAGCAAGCGTAACAAGAGCATCTGCCATCCGATTATCCTCTCGAGGAATATGATGAAAGTCAACTTCTGTAAAGAACGTTGAAATCCTTCTTGCATAATCTCTGTACGGAATGAGACCTGGCTGATTCGTCTTCCATTCACCCTTAATTTGATTGACAACCAGGGCCGAGTCACCATACACATCAAGATGCTTGATTCTCAAATCAATGCATTCTTCCAGTCCCATAATACAGGCCTCGTACTCTGCCATATTATTCGTGCATTTGAAAGTTAGCCTTGCTGTAAGCAGAATATGCGTACCATGAGGATTAACGATCACTGCCCCAATACCATTTCCGTACTGATTCACAGCGCCATCAAACACCATCGTCCATCTGGAACCAGGTTCCGGACCTTAATCAAGTGTAGGCTCATCACAATCTTTCATTTTCAAATATAGAATCTCCTCATCAGGGAAGTCATACTGAACAGACTGATGATCTTCAATAGGCTGGTGCGCTAAATGGTCAGCCAAGATACTACCTTTGATAGCTTTCTGAGCTCGATACTCGATATCGTACTCAGACAACAACATCGGCCAACGGGCAATCCTCCCAGTTAAAGCAGGCTTCTCGAAGATATACTTAATTGGATTCATTCTGGATATCAACGAAGTTGTTTGATTTATCATGTACTGGCGCAAACGCTTAGCAGCCCAAGCCAAAGCACAACACGTCTTCTCAAGCATAGAGTACCGAGACTCACAATCAGTAAACTTCTTACTGAGGTAGTAGATAGCAGATTCTTTCTTCCCTGATTCATCTTGCTGACCGAGTACACAACCCATCGAGTCTTCAAGAACAGTCAAATACATAATCAAAGGTCTTCCTTCCACAGGCGGAGACAAGATCAGAGGTTCAGACAGATATTCTTTGATACTGTCGAAAGCTTTCTGGCAATCCTCGGTCCAATCATGGGACTGGTCTTTCCGAAGGAGCTTGAATATCGGCGCACATGTGGCAGTCATGTGGGATATAAATCTGGAAATATAGTTCAAGCGGCCAAGAAAACCTCGGACTTGCTTCTCAGTTTTGGGTGCAGGCATCTCTTGTATTGCTTTGACCTTTGCAGGATCAACTTCAATACCTCTCTCGCTGACAATGAAACCCAACAACTTGCCGGAACGGACTCCAAATGTACATTTGTTCGGATTCAGGCGAAGTCTGAACTTCCTCAGACGCTGAAAAAGCTTCAACAAATGCTCAATATGCTCAATTTCCGTTCGGGACTTAGCAATCATATCATCAACATAGACCTCTATCTCCTTGTGCATCATATCATGAAACAAGGTAGTCATAGCTCGTTGATACGTAGCTCCGGCGTTCTTCAAACCGAAGGGCATCACTCGATAACAGAATGTTCCCCAAGGTGTGGTGAATGTTGTCTTCTCCATATCTTCGGGTGCCATCTTGATTTGAATATAACCGGAAAATCCGTCCGTAAAGGAAAAGACTTTGAATTTAGCTGTATTGTCTACCAACATATCAATGTGTGGTAGAGGGAAATCATCTTTCGGACTAGCTTTATTCAAATCTCTGTAATCCACACACATACGGACTTTTCCGTCCTTCTTAGGAACAGGCACAATATTGGCCACCCATTGAGGATACGTAGAAGTCACCAGAAACCCCGCATCAATTTGCTTCTGAACTTCCTCTTTGATCTTCACTGCCATATCTGGATGAGTTCTTCTGAGCTTCTGCTTCACAGGCACGTACTCAGGCTCCAAAGGCAGGAAATGTTGCACAATATCTGTATCTAGACCCGACATGTCTTCATATGACCAAGCAAAGATATCAGAATATTCTCGTAGCAACTCAATCAACCCCTTCTTGACAGACTCTTCAAGAAGTACCCCCATCTTCACCGTACGAACACAATCCTCAGACCCCAAGTTGACTGTTTCCAGATCTTCAAGGTGCGGCTGAATGATCTTCTTCTCGTGCTCAAGGAGACGGGTAATCTCATCAGGAATTCCTTCAACATCATCTTCCTCTGCCTCGAATACAGGGAATTCAAAATTGGGAGATGGCGTTGGATCATTATGTTCAATGGGTTTTAGAATCAACCTGCATAATGATTTTGGTTAATGAAAAACTTTAGAATTTAAACAAGCAAACCATTATGCAGATGAAAAATGTTGCTTTTATTCTTGTTTTTATGGGTTTTTTGTGATCACTGATTTCATGCAAAAAAGCAAAAAGTGAAAACAAATGGAAAAACAAATGTTGAACAATGCATTAATTGAATGAAAACATCATTGTATATATGCTTTGCCAACAATGTCATCACTTCTCCTTTTGGCATGGGAGAAGGGTTTTAAACAAAATGAACAATTACTCTGATCTATGGATGACTGTAGGAACATCTACAGCGACCCAATTGTGGCAGACACCACCAGGTATGATGAAATTGTTCAGATCCTCTGCATCCTCTTCCAAGATAGCAGCAGTTTCTTCAGATTGATCAGCATGGATGAATCATCCACTCTTGAACAAACCAAGCTCGTTGAATGCCCCAGAAGAATAGCCAATGCCAGCCCGGGATCTGTTGTCTTCAAGCTCAATCATCTTCCCCAAACCAGCAACTGCACCACATTCAATGGCCAGTTTCGCATCACGATAGGAAGCAAATGAATGAGACTTCTTCTTAATTGGTTCATCAATAGATAAAGCTTGGAATGGAGTTCCAACTTCATCCTCAGCATCAATATATGAGAAAGAAGACAAGTGGCTAACCAGGAGAGCCTTTTCTCCCCCTACCACAACCAGTTTCTTGTTCTTGACAAACTTCAGCTTCTGGTGTAGGGTGGATGTCACGGCGCCAGCCTCGTGAATCCATGGTCTGCCAAGGAGACAGCTATATGATGGGTGGATATCCATTACCTGGAAGGTAACTTGGAAATCGCTCGGTCCAATTTTGATTGGGAGATCAACTTCTCCAATCACGGTTTTACGCGACCCATCAAAAGCTTTCACAACAACACCACTCTGCCTCATGGGAGGCCCCTGATATGACAACTTCGAAAGAGTGGATTTTGGCAATACATTCAGAGATGATCCAGTGTCCACCAGCACGTTGGACATGGCATCAGACTTGCAATTCATAGAAATGTGTAAAGCCATGTTGTGGTCTCTTCCCTCTTCAGGGAGATCAGCGTCACAGAAACTCAACGTGTTGCAAGCAGTGATGTTTGCAACTATACCATCAAACTGTTCAACAGTGACATCATGATCAACATACGCCAGGTCCAAAACTTTCTGCAGAGCCTCTCTATGGGGTTCTGAATTCAGCAGCAGAGATAATACGGAGATTTTGGAAGGCGTTTGTAGAAGCTGGTCTACAACATTGTACTCACTCTTTTTGATGAGTCTCAGCATCTCATCACATTCTTCGTTCACAACGCCACTTGGGCCAACAGAAGAATCGGGAGTCTTTTGTACAGAGGAGGGTTTGGCAACAGCAAGTGCCGGGTTCTGAACATTCACAGCCGTCCCCACCAGACGCTCAACGGTATCAAAAGCAACAGCCCTAGCCTGAGGCTTAGGCGCAGAAAATACTCGACCACTCCGGGTCAACCCACTTACATCAGCAATATTGGTTACGGAGGTAGAAGGCAAAGGCACTTCTCTCCCATCTTCAACAGCAACGGGGTTATATCGGAACGACACAGCTCGGTCAGAAGAATAAGGCACAGGGCCTGCAGGCTTGATGACTAGCGAAGGAGAGACCTTCGGCTTGCTGCTATCATATCGGATAACAACAGGCTTGGGAAGCTTGAACACATGGGATATAACATTCACCTCCGGTTCATCTTCATCAACATTGCGATTCTGAAGGATCTCAATGGTACCCTCATCCAGCAACTCTTGAAGTTCTCTGCGTACCTGGTTACAACCCAAACGATTAACCGAACAGATGCGGCACTTGTCGTGGTCATGCTCCATGTAGCTGTACTGACACAGCAACCGATGTAATTCGACCAACGACTATCAAATATGACTGACATATTTGACTTTGTATTTCCCAGGACACCCCTGGACCATATTCACAGATTTCCCATGCGCGGGCAATGGGTTCTTTGTAACATTGGGGGCTGAGTCCTCAAAGCTCAGAATGCCACATCTCATGAGGTCTTGCACCTTGGTCTTCAACGGAAAGCAGTTCTCGATATTATGACCAGGAGCACCGGAGTGATACACACAGTGTTGGTCTGGTTTGTACCACCACTGAGGATTTGCAGGCACAGCAGGAGGATCCCTGGGACTAACCAACTTCCTTTCCAACAAGGAAGGATATAGCTCTGCATATGACATAGGAATTGGATCGAAACTGAACTTCTTCCTATCATAACTCAAGTTAGCTTGGTTGGTTGTGCTGCCACGAGGCTGGTAAGCCTGTTGCTGTGGACGGTGTTGTTGCTGATACTGCAGTTGCTGCTGAGGCTGCTGATACTGAGCACTGTCTCTGAAAACAGGTGCTATGTGAGCCACCTGGTGTTGATTACTTGCACGACGTGCAGGCTTCCTCTGAACAGAGGGTCTTCTTGATTTAGTATGGGATTGCACAGCATGTGCTTCCCCATCCTTCTTCTTAAACGCCCCATACCGTTTAGAAGAAGAGCTCTCATCCTTTGCCAATCGTCCTTCACGGACCCCTTCCTCGAGACGCATCCCCATGTTCACCATCTCGGTGAAAACAGAGGGAGCGCTTGCTACCATGCGCTCATAATAGAATGAGCTAAGAGTCTTCAGAAAGATCTTAGTCATCTCTTTCTCTTCTAGGGGGGGAGTAATCTGAGCAGCCAACTCTCGCCACCTCTGGGCGTACTCCTTAAATGTCTCCTTATCCTTCTGAGACATGGCCCTGAGTTGATCACGGTCAGGCGCCATATCAACATTGTATTTATACTGCTTGACGAAGGCTTCGCCAAGGTCATTGAAGGACCGGATGTTTGCACTATCAAGGCTCATATACCAACGAAGAGCCGCTCCGGACAAACTATCCTGGAAATAATGGATCAGAAGATGATCATTATCTGTTTGCGTAGACATCTTTCTGGCGTACATGACCAGATGAGCAAGAGGGCAGGTGTTCCCCTTATACTTTTCAAAGTTAGGCACTTTGAATTTGATCGGAATTTTGACACCGGGAACAAGGCAAAGCTCAGCAGCAGACTTGCCGAACAGATCTTTCCCTCTGAGGGTCTTCAACTCCTTTCTCAGCTCAAGGAATTGATCATTCATAGCCTCCATCTTCTCATTAACATCTGGGCCCTCAGACGGCTCAGAATGATAGATGGTGTCGTCTACCCTAGGCATGGTATGCACGACAGGAGGAGCACCAGCAAGGACCGGGCTAGATGCCGGCATAGAAGCGAAAGTTGGGGCAGGAATATCAGGCATGAAACCTGGAGGCATACCCCAAGGGAATCCGGCTGGCATAGCATTGGGCACAAAATGGGCACTGGCAGCTGGCACTGTCGGAGCCACAATCTCTGAAATAACCGTCCTCTGGACAGGAGTTGCAGGAGGTTGAGCAGGTTGATTCTGAGCAGCAAGGAGTTGCTCCATCAAAGCGCCAAGTCTGGCGACCTCTTCCTTCAATTCACGGTTCTCTTGCTCAAGTTGATCCATTACTCTGGCAGAATTGGCTCTTGTATAGTACCGATGAGTCAGCTTGTCTTCAAAATAAATGAAGAGCACATAGTTAGGCCATAGATAAGAAGACCAAGAACAACCTGCTTATGCAAAAATGATGCATGAAATGCTTGTGCATATGCTTTGTTTTTTTTCAAGGAACTTTTTAGGGTATTATTTGCAATTTTTGATCATTTAAAGCATTTTGATCTCATATGGAAAATATCTCATTCAATATATTTTGAACAAAGAAGTACAACATTTTTGATCATTACAAAGAGAAAAGGAAAATAACAACCTATGGATCCCTAGAAGCTCGGGATGCTGGAAGACGAGATGCACACAGCTTCTTGATCTCTCTCTCATAGGCTGCTTCCATGTTCGCCTTCTCCTTTGCAAGTCGATCATACTTCCTCTTCCAAAATTTGGAAGACTGAGGAAGTAGAGAAGTCCAGGTATCATTCGGATCATCGATCATCTGATGCTCGAGAAACTCAATCAGAGCGTCCTTCTCCTTCAGCTGATGAAGCAACTCTTCTCTTTCACGGATCCAAGCACGTGAAAGGTTTTCTTCTCTCAACTCCTCTACATCTTGGGTGGGGAGGGTTGAAGGCCCAGCCACATCCATAGGTGTAGGTCTCGAATGATCATACGGCATCAGGTACACAGCAGCTCTCTGTCTGACCCAAGAGGTATACGGCTCCAAAGCAATGCAATTCTTCGGACCCAACTCATTCCTAGTCTTCTTGCAGATCTTGCGCCAAGCGCGGACAAATCTGGCTTTCAGGCCTTGGGGATCTTTACCCTCCTGAAAGAATACACCTTCTAACAAAATGTTATGAGGTTTATCCTTTAGGGGGAACCCAAGCCGACGACGTGCTAGAATAGGATTGTAGCTGATCCCACCACATGTACCAAGAAGAGGCACATTAGGGAATTCACCACAATAATCAATAATCTGCACAGTATCATACACGCGATCATACCAAGAGATATCATCATTAGTGAGAGACATGAGTCTCTGAGACCACCGTAGACATCCCTTGTTCTCCTTGAAAGCAACAGTCTGCGGCAAGTGAGAAATAAACCACTTATATAGCAGAGGCAGACAACACACAATAACTCCTCCACCCTTCACATTCCTCAGATGCAAAGAGACATAGGCATCACCCAACAGAGTCGGAATGGGATTAAGAACTGAGAAGATCCTAATGGCGTTCACATCCACAAATTTGTCGATGTTGGGGAACAATACCAACCCATAGATGAGCAGCACAAATAAAGCCTCAAAGGCATCCTCACTCCTGGCCTTCCCATACACGGTAGCTTGAGCAATGAGGAACTCGGAAGGAAGACCCTGAATTCCGCCTTTGGCAGTCAGGTTAGCTTTAATCAATGCTTCATCTATGTGCAACAAGCCTGCAATCTCTCGAGCAGTCGGAATACTCTCCAAGCCACTGAACGACACCTGGTCCAGAATCGGGATCCCAATAAGATGAGAATACTCCTCCAAAGTAGGCAGCAACTGGAAGTCCGGGAAAGAGAAGCAGTGATACAGAGGATCATAAAACTGAGCCAAGGTACTCATCAAACCCTCATCAACCTGAGTAGTCAACAGAGGCAGAAGCTTCCCATAGCGAGCTTTGAAACCCAAGGGATCTAATACATAAGACGTCAGATTCCTTAACTCTTTCACATCAGGCTGTCTAAAGCTGTACTTCTTTGTATGCCTTTTTGGTCTTTCCATGTCTGAAAATTTTGCAAATAAACCCTTTTAAGTTCCTTGAAAACTTTCTGATTTTTCTGATGACATGAATGCAGATGAATGCATGAATGCAACAATCACACTCAAGGATCAAGCAAGTCACACCAGACAAAGGTTATGGGAAAGCTCACTGTATCCCTAATATCAATCATCCATTTTGGTGGATTATGGTTTTCACCTTATCAACACCCAAGATCCATTGATATTAACGATACATGAACCGGCTCAAACATCCTTAATATCAACCATCCATTTTGGCGGATTATGGTTTACACCTTATCAACGCCCAAGTTCCATTGATATTAAGGTTGTCTGAACGACTCAACCATGAATCACGGGTTTGCTGAGAGTCACGAGCATGGAGTCTCGGTTAAGAACCACCCAAAGGGAGTGTACTAGGGTTTAAACCTGCCAGACATGTTCTATCAGAGGTTCCCATAATCATCGTCCCATCTTTCGGATATTATCGGAGGAACGAATACTCGTATTCCAAGAATATTCTCAAGAGAGACTCTTATGAGTGTAGTATCGCGTAACAATCGCATCAGATCTGACATCTGAACGACCTCCGCACTACGTCCTAAAATAGGCCAAGATGGGCTTGGTAAACTAAGGTCCTTGGCTTCTAAGGCACATGATTGAAAGAATAATGCCTAACCACAAATAACTTGTGTGACATTATTAATCCAACATGACCTCCACCAAGTGAATGGACTCGCAAGTCAACTGGCTAAGGAATACTCCACACCAGTCAACAAGACTATGCCATTCTCCTATCCTAGAGTGCACTCGAGTTCGGGTATAGAACTCATCTCATAGAGATCACCAAAGCAAACAGCAATTGTATATCAAGCAATTCAAACATTACAATCAATACAGTTATCCCAAATTGTACAAAAATATGCCAAATAACACATAACAAATATCACACAACAAGGGTGAAAAGTAGGCAATACCACCAAGGAAGAAGGTCCCCAGCAGAGTCGCCACTTTTCTGTAGCGGTGTATTCGTCGCTATATGATTTATTGATTAAACCATAAGCAAAGCATACAAAGAATCGAGTCGCCACCGCACTTTTATTTATCCAAAGGACTGGCTAAAAAGCGAACAAAAGCCTAAGAAGTTTTACACATAGAAAACTAATGAAAAGATCAGAGATCGGGGTAAGGGGTAAATTACGCAATGGGAAGGTGTTAGGCACCCAAAGCGTCCTAGGTACTCCTAGGGAGCCCTTTTCACACTTGTTGAATGAAAATGTTTATTTGTTTATGACATATTGTGCAAACATGAATGGGATGATGAGAAAAGAATGTACAATTTTATTTTTGTGTTTGAACGGATGAACCCGTTGCCTACGTACCTTTCCATGAAAAGGTAAAGGATCAAAACGCCGTAGTTCGGCTAAAAGATTTCCAAAATATCAATGGATTCAATTTTAAAACAAGAGGACTAAGGCTTTTCATTCTCAACGGGAGAAAACTCAACCAAGACCAACAATCCACCATGCGAGGATAGCTTCAACATACTAGTGAGGGGTTAACCCTATAATAAGTATGGAAGACTTACAATCAACTCACTAAGGATATGGTGAGGCTTACATCAACCACTATGAGAATTGAAACCTATGGCTAATGTATGAAAACATATCAACAATGGACAAAGCCACAAAACAATTGAATGGGTGAAGTTAATTGATTATGATTATTCACAAAATATGGTCAAAGTATGATTAGTATTCAATTCAGAAAGAAATATTATGAAAAGTGAAGTTTGAAAAGTCAAGGACTTAAGGTCCAGGTTTCTAATTTGAAAAGGCATGAAGATGTTTGCACAACATGTGTTTACAAGTTTTTAAAAGTCAACAAGTGAAAAGGGGTTTTGGAAACAAAAAGGGTGTAGATGAAGGAATGTAAAACTTCCTAGAAGTTCACCTCTTGAAATCATATAGAAGATGATTCAAGTGTGTCCTTTGGAATAGGCAACAAAGCAAGTAAACAAATAAAAGGCAAGGTGATACCGGATGCCACTCAATGGACTTACACCAATCTCACAAACAAAAGCGGATACCGGATACCAATAAATGGATTTACACCAATCTCCTAAAACAAAACAATGATACCGGATGCCAATAAATGGTCTTACTCCAATCTCACAAACAAAAGCGGATACCGGATACCAATCTATGGATTTACACCAATCTCCTAACACAAAACAAAACATGGATATCAGATGCCAATCTATCTGGACTTACTCTAATCTCCAAAGGATGATCATAGGAGTACAAACGCCAACAACATGGACTTATAATTGCATCCTCACATACAACAGACAAACAAAAAGCACTAAGCAAAGAGGACACGAGTAGCCAATGAAATGGTCTTACACTCAATCCCTTCCAAATCATAGGAACAAAGGCCAACAATTGGACTTATAACTGATTCCTCAATGGGCAAACCCAAACAAATCACAAAGATATAAAATGATGATCATGCAATAATGAGCAATTAATGATGATAAATTCACAAAGGTATGCAAACAAACATGTACAGATGAATCAATCAATCAAGTCAAATAGCACACACTATATACAAGCAATTAGGCTCAAGCAAGGGTTAGACTTTAAAGTCAACTAGAATGGGGTAAGTGGTGCTCTTAACCTTAACATTGAGAGTTAAGGTGAAGCAGATGAAAGGATATGAGGGGTGTGCCTCATTGTTCTTATCCCTGGTCAGGGAGAGCATTGAATATCAGAAGGTGTGGGAGTTCAGAAAGTTGGAACTCTCTCCACAAGTTAATGACTCTATAGATCTTGGGTTAGGATCCACAATGCTTCAACATGTAATGTGAGCAAAGGGAAGACACACAGAATAGTAGGAGATAGACTACATATCTCTTCTATCTACCAATTGCCTTATCAAAAGGACTTTTCCTGCTTGGGGACAAAGATAAACAATCACAAACATTGCCTCTTAAGGAGGACTTCAGACAGGTGCCTGGCCAAATAACAAGCCAGGTCTTCCAGACTACATGAAGAAGAGATGTTATACCTCAATGCTTAAGCTATCAAGCAAAGCAAAAGCAAGTTCACAAAGGAACTATAGCAACTAAGGTACCTGAAAACAATCCAATTCAATCAGTATTCAAGTCAAAAAAGAAAGTCAACAGACAATAGACAGTCAACTGTACACAAACAATGCATTAAGCAAAACATAAGCCCAACTCAAAGGAGCTCAAAGCATCCTACAAAACAAGTCAAAGTTAGTTCATAACAATCACACAAACCAACTCAAGCCATATGAATTAACCTCCTTAAAGCCACATGCTTCTTAACCTGAAAACAAACTCAAACATGAGAAGTAAACCCTTAGGCCAAGGCCTAGGGTCAAAGAAGGAGAAATATTCCAAAACAGAACATGAAAATTGGTAAGAATCAAGATTAATCAAATTAGAACATCATCCAATTGGTCCCACATCAA